>NC_041381.1:80959689-81001366 GCF_002162155.2 Triticum dicoccoides
AACCGCCGCCGCCGACCCCCCGCACCCCGCGCACCCTCCCCCGCTCCACCGGCATTACTGTTTGATGATATTTTAAAAAAAAATTATTACTGTCTTATAAAAAATATATTACTGTTATGATTTAAACAAGTTTGAACATATTTAAACACAAATAAGTATCAAACAGCATTTTAAATGCATAAAAAAAATTGTGGAGCCTGGGAATCGAACCCAGGACCTCCTTGTGTGAGAACTGGCTGCTGACCAGTCGAGCTAGTAGAGGGAACTTGGTGTGGATCAGGTCAGGTGGGAGATAACCTGTTGGCTCGAGGAGAAATCAAAAAAAAAATACTAATGGCGCACCAGGGTGAGGTGCGCCATTAGTATGGATGTACTTATGGCTCACCGAGGGGTGGTGCGCCATTAGTATTGTGCCGCCCCCATCGATATTTCCTCCCCGGCGGCCCAAACCTATCTCTCTCCCTCGCCCTCGCCCTCGATCCCCTTCCCCTCTCCTCTCCCGACGCCGCTGCCCCGCCGCCTCGACGCCGCCCCGACGCCGCGACGCCGCCCCGTCGTCCTCGTCTCCGCCCCGACGCCCCGACACCGTGCCGCCGCCCTCTCCTCTCCCGACGCCGCCGCATACATCGCCGGCCGCCGTCGTTGATTGCCTCGTCTCCGGTCCATCCCGGGCCATCTCGAGCTCCTCTCCGACACCGCAATGAGCTCCTTCCCCGATTCCCTAGCTTTTCCCCCTCGATCCGTCGCCGTATCGTCATCCCCGCGAGTCCGGCCGCCATGACCGAAGCTTCGCGTCCGTGCACGCTCGCCTGTGTATGGCCGCATCCGCGTGCGCCCCTGCCCGCTAGCCCGCACCCTGGCCGTGCCCTGCGCCTGCCCACGCGTGTGCCCGCCGTGCCATGACTGCGCGCGTCCGTGGTCCCTGCTGCTCCTTGCTGTTGTGCTCGCATCTGCGGTTGACCAACTGCTGCTGCTCTTCACTGCACTGCAGCCTCCCAACGCCCGCTGCCGCTGCTCCCTGCTAGAGCTAGCTAGCTGCTGCGGTTGACCAACTGTTGAATGCGTTCAGTTACAATTGCAGATTTCGGACAACATGTATACTGACGCGTGTGTGCGTATAGGTGTCTGACAGTAAATGCTTGCTAACTTTTTTTAGTGTACGAACAAGATTAGTGCTGCTATATGAGTGTATAAATATTTGTTGCTATATAAATGTGAACAAAATTCGTGCTTGTATATGATATTCTGCCATGAAGAAAGAATAGATAGTGTGGGTCTGACCTTGTTTAATTTCTGCAATTCTTGTATATGATATTCTTTGGTGTGTATTGCATTCTCATCGTGGTTTTGATCACAGAACAAGAAGGGAAAGGGCGACTGAAGTACCTACTGCAGCAGACAGAAGTATTTGCCCACTTTGCAGAAGGAAGCCAGGCTAAAGAGAAGAAGCCACGTGGAAGGTGATTCTTGGTTATGTTTTTTTAAAGCAATCCTTGGTTATGTTAGTGCCACTATATAGTACTTTACTATGAACACCCATCTTGGATGACCAATAGAAATTGCAGCCA
Organism: Triticum dicoccoides; assembly: GCF_002162155.2. NCBI lineage: Eukaryota > Viridiplantae > Streptophyta > Magnoliopsida > Poales > Poaceae > Triticum > Triticum dicoccoides. The sequence goes on from NC_041381.1 coordinate 80,961,258, forward strand.
CATGTGCACCGATCTAATTTGAAACATCAATGAAAATTGAAAAAAATTTACTCTCATAGCACTACTTCTATTTGCATTTCCCAAACATATGGTTCTGTCCATCCTCATTTCTTGTCTTCCCTAATAACCATCATTAAGTTATAGGTTTGCTGTGTGCCTGTGCTATTCCCTGTCAGTAATTGATTTCAGAAACTGGCAAGCTTTGATAATGTAAGAGTTACTTACTTGCTAATTAGCCAAGCAGGCATGTATTATAACGGTGGAATTTCAGCCATGATACACATAACGGTGAGTAAAGATGATAATATCATTTATGAGTTAGTCAACACAAGACAGTGCCACATACTCTAATTACCTGGAACTTGCAGTATAAAAACAGAACCTTAATCAGCATGATCCTCTGACCTTAGAAGCAAAATAATTGATCTGACTGCTAGGAATCAGATGTCTGTTTTTTAGCATCCCATCAGACTAGTTATGCGTCATACGATTTGTTTGATCTCATATATGTTGAATATAATGCCAGAAAAGGTGCTTGGGTTAGTTTGTATGCAACGTTTCCTTATATAGTAGTACCTCAGCCTGTTGGAAAGGAATAAACCAAAACTTGTCCGTGTCCGGATAGAGAACGGATTTGTTGTCGTGTGATTAGATTATTAAGAAAATACGTTCACTTCACTTCACTGTTTTTATTAGGCAGGACAGTGCAGTAGTTGATGTATCTTGGGTTAACCAATGCTTCTTGGAGATGCATATATTGTTTCACCTCTTCACATGCCAATGTATTTTCCATGTTGTGATGGAGGCCTTTTTTGCCTTGTCCACCCGAGAGGCCCTTGAGTTTGCTGGAATGTCGATAACTTCCGTTCCAGCAAATTCGGGTACTCCATATGTCCTATTTTCAGCAAAGGTCATGCTGAAATTTTCCGTGAATTTTAGCATGACTTTGCTAAAAATAGGACATATGGGGTACTTGTGACTAATGATGAAAGCTTAGGCTTTTAGGGTGCCTCGGCGTCAGAAAACCCTCAATGATTAAAGCTTAGCTTTTAGGATGCCTCGGTGTCGACAAACCCTAAATGATGAGACCATGATCTTGTTCCTTGATAATAACCAACTTTTTGACCAAACTTTGTTCCTATTTAGAGAGAAACATGGCCAACAACGATGAGGCCGGTGGTTTGGGCGGCAAGGCATTTTGGGAGCTGTCCCGAGAGATGGAGGAACAACCTCACTTGTATGAGGATGCCGCCTTCCCGACCGATCCTGAGACCACTGATGGTACCGCCGAGGATGACCCCACTGATGCCACCACTGATGGTGCCGCCGAGGATGCCACCACTGATGATGGCGGCGCACGCATAGATGGCAGCCAACAGAAGAGGCAACGGAAGGACCGGCGCCCGACCGTGCTCCGCACCCTCAAGGAGGAAGTTACTGAAGTGGACTCCAACGGGAATCCAACGGCGCCCGAACGAATAGTCAAGGGGTACTCGCTTCAGCTCGGGTGCATTCTCCGGAGCACCGTCTCGATCAACACCGAGAACCTGAGGCATCCTGACCGAGGGAATTTGCGCAACCTCCTCTTCACGAAGCTGCACGAACGATACAAGTTCCCCGCTGCTTTTGAAAACACAAGCCTCAAAGGGAATAAAGTGAACAATGCTGCCCTCACGAAGATGAGCAAGGCCCTGTCTACTTGGAAAAGCAATGTGAAGAGAATGATCGAGAAAGGTGAGAGTTATGAGAAGATCAAGGAGAAAAATCCTTCGATCACCGAAGATGACTACAACGACTTCAAGATCAATTGCTCGAGCACCGCAAACTCCCAATCAAGTCAGTGGGGGAAAGAAATGCGGGAGTTGAACTTAGGGGAACACAAACTCGGTCCCGGCGGTTACAGAGTGGCGGAGCCTATATGGGACAAGGAGGACGCGGAGCGTGCCGAGCAAGGCCTACCGCCCCGCTTCAAGAAATACAGCGGTAACAAGCAGACCAGGAACTTTGTCAGGGGCCGGTACAAGGAGGACCCGATAACAAAGGAGCTTACCACGGATCCGAAGACCAGGGCGCTTGAGCTTGTTCTGGTAAGGAATACACCCCCGCGTAATTAGCTCCATATGGTTGCATTCTAATTAATGAAGCCAAATTTCTAAATGGTTCACATTCCTTCCGCAGGCGACTGAAAGCAGTAGCGCGGGGTCGACTACGAGCAACCCTTGGGACACCACTCTAAATAGGGCGTTGAATGTAATGAAGAACAAGGATAAGCTCAGTAAGCCGACGTCAGCTGGTCGTGTGGCCGGCAAAGGCTTGTCCACAAAATGGGGGTCATACTATACCGCTGGTGTGCGGAAGGAGAAAAAGACCAGCTCGGAAAGCCAGGCGCGCGAGGTTCAAGAACTCAAGGCATAGGTGGCGCGGATTCCGGAGATTGTCCAAGAGCAAGTGGAACAACGACTCGGAGCGACGATCACCGCCATTGTGCCTACCTTGATCCAGGGGTTGAGTGCGTGGATTGCGGGCGGCCAACAGGGGCCGCCCCCGATTCCTAGCTTCACGGCCAGCAACTCGCAGAATGCGATGGCGGGGCCATTGGTGTCTCCGGCGGAGGCAACATTGGTGTCTCCGACGCCGGCACGGGAGCTTAATGCACCCGGGTGTACGCCGGCCGGCACCTCTGCAGCAAGCGACCCCTCCGTCAACTGCACGCCCGCCGTTGGCGGTGCCTCGACATTAGCCGAGCTCGACGCCATCATCACGGTAACTAATTAAGCCTCTCTCAGCCGAGGACTTCATCTCCTTGCCTTTGACTGGGCATCCCTGACGCCCTACATGTTTTCGCAGGGCGCCGCCGACGTTCCGTGCACTCTCCTGCACTTCACGAACAACGAGTTGGTCGATGTCGCCAAGGGAAAAATTGTTCAACCGGGCAACCCCTTGTTCCACGGTACCCAGATGCCACCCAACTTGTTTAGGGTTGAACTGGTTCGGGTGCTGCTAGGCTGCGACGAGTTGTTACCTCCGATTCGACCCGTCGGGGCCGACGATGATGACGTGATGACCCTCAGCGCCTGCCTGAGCTGGCCCCTGCTTTGGCCGAAGAGCCAGATTCGTTTGGGGGCGGGGGACACCACCCCAAAGACAACACCGTCAGTCGTGCCGGCGCCAAGTCGGCCCCATGGCAAGACCGCCGCAACGGTGCCGGACATCCCTATGCCTTCATGGGGGCTCCTTCTCAAGAACCCAACCCAACAAAAGACGTACGCGATCTAGCTGGTACCACGGAGAAGCCAAGTTGCAACAGGCGTCGTCTGCCGTTCAGCTATGAAGTCGCCATCGAGCCTCAGATAGGCGAGGTGCAAAATATTATCAGCCCAAACACACTCAGGGAGGCGGTCTCTGAGCAGAACTCGGTCCCATTACAGGAGAAGAATAAGGCACGCAAAAGAAAGACTAACAAGGGTGCGAGCCAGCCGGCACCGAGTACGATCCGTGCTCAGGACGGGCCACCTTCACCTGAGGATATCTCGAGGAGGGTGCATGTGGCGGGTAGGGCGATGCTACCGACAAATATGCTCAATGCTGCAACCGGTGCTATGCGGAGTCTGCATGACAGTGTTCTTTCTTTGGAGAAGCGGCGTCTCAGAGAGAAGGATGTGGCATACCCGGTTTTCGTGGCCAAGGTGCCAGAGGGCAAGGGCTTTGTGGATAACTCCATCGGGCGTACGATCGTCCTGCAGTTTGATGACATCCACGCTATGATGAACCTTCATCCGCTGCACTACACCTTCGTTCGGCTATTTTCGCTGAGTATGGAGATGCGGATCATTCGCGACAAGACCCCGGACATCGTGATAGTCGACCCCTTCTACATGCGTGCCAAGATCTTGGGCAGCGCTGGGGACCGGCAAGTCGCGAGTTCTTACCTCGAAGGCGTCATTCTGGCAAACCAAGATAAGGATAACTTCCTCATGCCTTACTTTCCCGAGTAAGTCCCCCCCTCAACCGGCCCGTAACATATGAATTCTTAGATTTCGATCGTTTTTCTTTTAACATTCCGTGTTTTCTGCAGTGACACACATTGCACGCTCATCCTCCTAAGCCCCAAATATTCCATGGCCACGTATTTTGACCCGGACCGTCAGTCGAACGTAGACTACACAAATGTCAAGAAGGTTCTTGATGATGTTCTCTCCGGCTACGCCAAATCTGGAGGCACCTTCACCAGGCCTATTCGTAAGTACGGCAAGCACGTGTTCTCCCACAATACGACGTTCTGCTGCGTCAAGCAGCCGCCTAGCGGTCAGAAGGGTGCCTACTACGCCATCCATCACATGCGGGCGATCGTACGGGACCATCATCAACTTCTGCTACCGAGTAAACTCAAAGATTGGGCAAAGAGCGTGTCGGCAATCCAGGACGCGGACCTCCGACAAGAATTCTTTCGCATCCAGTCGGAGTTTGCGGAAATCATCCATCAAGATGTCCTTTGTACCTCGGGGCAGTTCTACCTCAGAAATCAACCGTCCAACAGTGACATCGACACAATGCTACAAATGCAGGCTGACAACGCCCGTTCTTTCATGACTCCCACGATAGACGGCGGCTTCATCCACGCTTCGGTCCCTTGAGTCGAGTCGAAAGCAGTGATGCTGTGTCTAGTTCTGAAACATCGATTGGCTCATGTTGTAATTAAACTTTAATGAACTTGTAGTATGTCTCTTTGGTTTCGAGAGTCGTCCAACTTAGATGTAATCGATGCTATTAATGTCTTGCTTTTCTCTTCCGATCGTTCTGTTGCATACTTATATATTGCTTATGTATTGTCTGTGAATTGGTACTAACGTTTCGTTTGGCTAGTGCATAGCGATGCCGACATATGTCGTGTACAAGGGTAAGGTTCCCGGAGTCTACCACGACTGGGAGGAGTGTCGGAGATAGGTTCACCGATTCAGCGGTAACAGTTACAAAGGGTACACCACTAGGGCCGAGGCCGAATCTAGATACGCCCGCTATCTAGCGGGAGAGGGGAGGGAGCGTTGGAGGAACCGAATGAAGACGAGTTTCATCGTGATGATGCTCATCGTGATGACCGCAACTCTCTTCTATGTGATGGTAGTTTAGATGATCGATATCGACTTGTAATGTGAAGACAAACTCGCTACTCGCGGTCTCGAGACTTGTAATATAATGTTCTATCTTTGTTCAGTCTTTTCAATTCGGAGACTAATATGATGAATTGTATTCGGAGACTAATATGATGAATTGTATTCAAAGACTAATCTTCTATTGTATTTGATGAATCTATTGTTGATGTGTGCTGTCTATATTTTGTCAAATTATACATTTTGTAACCTGTGCAAAAAACAGAAAATAAAAAATAAAAAAACCTAATATTCATACTAATGGCGCATCACATGACAGTGCGCCATTAGTATAACAAAGCATACTAATGGCGCATCACTGAATAGTGCGCCATTAGTATGCCGAGGTTACTAATGGCGCATCTTGTTGCTGTGCGCCATTAGTATGCCAGAGCACCTGGGTATACATGGCCCCTGGGAGGCATACTAATGGCGCACTTATGTATACACTAATGGCGCATCAGTGGTGCGCCATTAGTATATCAGATACTAATGGCGCACCAGGGGGTGCGCCATTAGTAAAATATACTAATGGCGTGGCACTAATGGTGCACCACTAATGCGCCATTAATGGCCAAATTAGGTGCGCCATTAGTAGGCCTTTTCCTAGTAGTGCTCCACTTGGGCCCATGAGCCTTGTACGACCTAGGGTTGGTTTTAGGCTGCCTTGGGACGTTCTCCCACCTCCTTGGCCATCACCCCTTGCTCCTATATAAGTAGATCCATCTAGTAGCTTTTTCCGGGGGATTTGTTTAGTTAAAAGTTAGCCATTGCAACTTCGTGTACTTCGTTTGTGTCCAACGACCAGACCAAGACCGCTTACAAATCCCCACCTTTATCAATACTTCATATATACTCGCAATATTCATATTGCTTTTATTATATTCTTGCTTGTTCTTCGATTGCTTGCAGGAATAGACCTTCATGGTCAGGTTGATTGTGCTCCGGTGTGGTCAATAACCTCTCGGAGTTGGTTTAGCGATTGCTAAGGCGCAACGTCTCGCACGATTGTAGTCGGATCGTCAAAATTGACTCGACCAAATCGATAGTTATCATCTCATCGAAAGATCGGGACACCCCGCCTCTATCAAGTGGTATCAGTTTTCAGGTTGCTCGGTGAGATTTTACAGTTTTTCATAGTTTAGATCGCATCTGTCATTCATACCTACAGTCCATGAAAAAGCCACAAAAAAAGTTAGATTTGTTCATCCTTTATCCAAGCCAGTCTGAGCCTTTGCAATTTTCTATTCATTGCTTGCATAGTTGAATTATCGGTTGCATCGTCGTGTCAGTTGCTGGTCTTAGTGTCTAGGTCCTTTAGAGTTTCGAGTTCTGTTCACATTAGTCACGCCGCCGCTGCATCATTATCCCTTCCGCTGTCCACCATCCCACCTATTAATTTTCACCACGTGCTACGCACTGTTCATTGTCATAATAATAGTTGAGGTTATTCACATCTTCGCCTGATCCAATCTGCATCTTATCTAGTTTGTCTTGGAAAGAGGGAGAAAAAAAAGATAGAAAAAAAAGATAAAAAAGGAAAGAAAAAAAAAAGAAAAAGAGAGAGAAGAAAAAGAAAAAAAAGCGTGAGAAAAAAAAGAGAGAAGAAAAAAAAATGGATCTATCTAGAATCAATCTCGTACCTGAATTTGGATTGGAATCTGTTTTGCGCACTGTTTAGTAAAAAAGGTGTATCTTCCTCATACGAAGTCTGTTTTGGCTCCGTAAGTACTCAAATTTAAGCTAGAGACGAGTCGCATCTAAATAGTTGCAGAAACTAGTTCAATATTTGACACCTCAAAATCGGCTTATAAATAGGTCTTTTTGCCCTGTGAAGTTCGTGAACACAACTTGTTCCAATTTTTCAGGCCAGTTTTAGAATTCTTTGACTCCTCATATCAACTCGGAATTGAGTGATTCTTTTTGCATTAGAAAGCTTGAGTTAGTAGCATTCTTTGAAAGAATTTATAAGAAAATTGGCTCAAACTTTTCAAGAGGAAAGTTGGAGAGAGAGTTGTTGTATGTCCTGCTTGACAGTTGTTTTTCATCATTATCTTCACTGCCGTTGTGATCTTCACTTATATCTTGCTGTCAAGAGCTACTTAGTATCCTTCATTGATGCTAGTTGTGCTACGCCATGACCTCATTAGTGTTCAAGGCTCGCGTCTCTAGTCCGGTCTAGCCTAGGACCAGCACAGTACCGTCGTTGAGCGTTTATTCAACATTGCATCTTTGAATTGATTATTGCTAAAAAATTTCCTACCATATATAGCCAACCCAGCTCCACATATTTCTACACCATGTATATGTACATTCCCCTGGCAATCGCTTTACACAATCTTCAGAGTTACTTGACACCGCTGGTTGCCTGTCACCACCTGCCGCATGGTAAGAACTTGGAAGATAGTGATATTTGCTTTACTGTGAGCACTTTACAACCACATCCTAGTAGTGCATAGGAACATTATTCTCAAATTTTGTTTCTTGTTTCTACTAATCATGAAAGGTTCCGGAGATAGAAGTTCTTGGACGACAGACACATTTTCACCATCACGAAAGTTGGGACAACACAAACAAGCACATGGTCAGGTTATCTCTTTACCATCATTTGAGGGTAGATTTAATCCTGCTATTTATCTAGCTTGGGAGCTTGAAGTAGAATAAGTTTTTCGTCACCATGACTTTTCTAAACTTGAGAGAGTACGAGCTGCCACTAGAGCATTTAGTGGTTTTGCTTCTATTTGGTGGAGTGTGTATTGTAAGAAAAACATTGATAACCAACCCACAACTTGGAAACATTTGAAAGATGTAATGAGACAACAATTTTTCCCTCCTTACTATCATCGTGAATTGCTTCGCAAATTTGAACAATTTAAACAAGGCAACAACACTGTGCATGCTTACTACCAAGAGTTCAAATATTATATGCATCATTGTGACATAGAAGAATCTGAGGATAATACAATGAATAGATTTTTTGGTGGTTTGAACCATGATATTCAGGAAAGATTTCAGTATATTCCTCGTTGCATTACTGGTATGTATGTTCGTGTCGGTGTACTAGAGTAGGGGTACCCTAGTATCCCGAACTTGTGCACGGGCAGTTGCAGCGCCCCGCGACAAGGCTTGCCGGCCGACCGCCAAGATCCTCCGTGGCTCCCTTGGAGCCATTCAAGAACAAAGTATTCAAGCCAAGGAGACAAGGCCCCGGCAAGAGGAGCTTGCCGGGAAGGCCAACCAAGGCATCTCAAGGAACTTGCCGCGACGCGCCATGCGTCCCGGCAAGGCCCGGTGAGCGACAAGCTTCCGGGCGCGACAAGACAACAACCACGGCAAGGCGCTTGCCGCGACAAGCTACGGCCCTGTACCCGCGCTCCAGCGCATCCACCAACATGTCGCCCTGGGGCCTTCCCAGGCGCGCGTGGCAAGAGGCTGTGCAGCCAGCGGTGCGAGGTGGCAAGCGGCGCTGACAAGATCACCATCGTGGCGAACGGTGGCGCCCCTGACGGTCCTTTTCTGCACTATTTGGGCGACACAGACGGGCATTTAATGCCTTTGTCCCCTGCCGTCAGGGTTAGGTAGGATACACTGTACATGTAACTGTACCAACCGCTACACTTTTTCCATTTTTGCCCTTGTCTACGTTGCCACCTGTCGGTGACCCCTTTAGCATATAAAAGGAGGCCCATGCACAACGTAGAGGGGGTTCGAACCCAGAAAACACACACGCTCGGTCTCGTTAGCAGCTGGAGTGCACTGTAGCACTCAGTGCTCCCGAGCAAGAACTCAATACAATCAGACAAGCAGCAGTAGGAGTATTATCTCTCCGGAGAGCTCCGAAGCTAGGTAAACTGCTCATGTGCGGCGCCTCGATCCACTCTTCGTGCGATCTCCGCCCCCCGCCGAACCGAAAGGGGCTCGGTCCGCCGGTCCCATAGGTGTTCGTGGATCAGCTTCCCCGACATCTTTGGCACGCCAGGTAGGGGGCGTCGAGGTTGCGTGAACCTGATCCGGCATTCACACGAGCTAGATCTTCATTTTCTTCATCGACATGCCACCGAAGAAGAAGGCTTCGGGGGCAACCGTTCCGTCCATGTCGATCCCATCACCACCAGAGCAATCGGGTGGTGGGGTAGACGCCGGCGGAAGAATGGACATCAACGAGGAAGTTCACGGTGTTGCCAAGTCCAAGGACAAGGCCGCGCAGACTTCAGCGTCCGTACATGTACCGCGCCCATCTCAGGAGGCGCAGGACCGACAGCATCATGGTGCTCGCAGCACCATACGTTTGTTGGACCAAGATCGAGTTGGTGGGTCTCGGGGCGCTCAAGACCAGCATGCACGCCAGCGTGCAGGCATGAGCGAGACACGGTCGCCTGGACGGGATACTGCCCCTTCTAACATAGTTAGAAGTCCGAGCATATCCCGCTCCTCGCACCGTACGCCACTGCCGCCCACCACTCGAGCAGAAGCTTTGGCGCGAGCTCAACTGCTCCTGGATTACCCCTCCAACGACAGACAAGATCGACGAATGGAGGGCTACCATTCAGAGTCTCATCGGCTTCGCCAACGGTGACACTCCACGGCAACAGAGTACATCGCTGCCGCGGCAGGACTGCCAGGCGCGAGCCGATGGCGACAAAACCGGTGGGGGTGCGACCACCGTGCACTCTCCACCCCGAAGGCCGAGATCGCCGACTCGCCGGATCCACCTCGATAGAGACTCCACCGCGTCATCGGATCCACGAGCTCGTCGCGATCAGCGCCAAGTTCTTCACGAACGGCAGCAAGAAGACACTCGTACTCGCATCGAGCGTCGGAGAGAAGCGCGACGTCAATCCGACCAGTGCATTGGGCCCTCTGTTGACATGCATGCGCCAGGGGAACCAGGCGACTTGCCGTACGCGGTAGGTTGCCCTGCGTTCACTCGTGAGCTGCGGCAAGTCCAGTGGCCCAGCACGAAGAATTTCAAGCCATACGTACCGGAGAAGTACGACGGCAAGTCGCATCCCTCGGAGTTCCTCAGCATCTACACCATCGCGGTGCAAGCTGCCGGGGAACGGGACGACAAGATCCTTGCCAACTACTTCCCGCTGGTGCTCAAGCCCAATGTCAAATCCTGGCTCATGCACTTGCCGGGCAACTCCATATCCTCCTGGGCTGACTTGTGTCATCAGTTTGTCGGCGCCTTTACAGGCGGCCACAAGCCTCATGGCCAAGAAAGCGACCTTCATCTGCTCGCCCAGAAGGAAGGAGAGCCCCTGCGCAAGTACATTCAGAGATTCAGCCGCGTACATCACAACATCCCAGACGTCCACCCTGCCGCGGTAATCAGCGCGTTCCATCAGAACGTGCGAAACCGCAGGATGCGGGAGGAGATGGAGATGTGCAAGATCAGAGACGTCAGTGAGCTATATGCCCTGGCCGACAAGTGTGCATGTGCTGAGGAAGGGAGGAAACTCCCCGGAGAGAATATAGGAGCAGGAGGATCTGATAGTGAGGATGCCGCCCCGGCAAACAAAAACCGGCGGCGGAGCAACAGGAAGAAGAAAGGCAAAGATGTGCTAGTCGTTGAGCAATCTGGCAAGCAAGCCAAAGCTGGTAGATCCGGCAAGGAGGTTGCTGCAGGCACCATCCACCAGGCTGTGGCAGTCGCCGACAAGCAGGACGGCGCCAACAGGCAGTACTGCAAGATCCACCGCACCAAGGGCCATGACCTCCAGAGCTGCAAGAAGGTCGAGAAGCTTGTCGAGCAGCAGAAGGCTGAATACGAGCGGCGCGACAAGGAGAAGGGCCAGGAAGGTGCTGGAGGAACCGGCAAGAAATGCCCCGGCCGAGGAGGACGCCGCGGCAAGGCCAAGTAGCGGCAAGGAGACAGACCTCCCCGCGGCTGCGACAAGGATGAAGATGACGATGATGATGAAGATATGGATGATGACGAGACCGACGAGCAGGAGTTCCAGAAAGCCACAGAGGTCCTGTGCGTTGACGGTGGTGCTTCTCTGCATACTTCACACCGCCAGCTCAAGCAGTGGGTGCGGGAAGTTAATGCGGCAGAACCACCCATCGAGTCACGCAAGCCTCTGAAATGGTCCAGCACGCCTATCATCTTTGATATTGAGGACCACCCTGATCGCATAACTGCGGTCGGGTGCTTGCCGATGTTGGTTTCACCAACTATCCGCAACCTCAAGGTCACCAAGATGCTAGTTGACGGCGGGGCCGGCTTGAACCTGATCTCCTCTGTGGTGCTCCAGAAACTTCAGATCCCTGACAGCGAGCTCGAAGAGACCGGCACATTCCAAGGAATCAATCCGGGAAGGAGCAAGCCGAAGGGAAAGATCACGTTGCTAGTGACATTTGGCAGCGAATTGAACTTCAGAACTCAGAAGGTCACTTTTGACGTTGCTGACTTTCCATTGCCTTACAATGGGATACTCGGCCGTCCAGCACTCGCCAAATTCATGGCAGCCTCTCACTATGCATACAACATACTGAAGATGCCAGGCCCGATAAGTGTCATCTCTGTCCCTGGCGACAAGAAGGATGCTCTTATCTGCGCCGACAAGATCTACCGGGAAGCGGCAGCCGCAACAGATCGCAGATCACTTGCCATTGAAGCTCCTGGGGGGAAGAAGAAGACCAAGTCCGGCAAGAGTTCTGATGCCCACTCCGGCAAGCGCACCTCTTCGGAGTGCTGCGCTACCGTCGAGGACGCACCATCGAGCTCCACCGGCAAGTGTAAAAAGGCAATGGTAGCTCCACCAGAGACCAAGAAGGTTCCCGCCAAGGAGGACGGCACTGGTGGTACCTTCACCATTAGTGCCACTCTCGACCCTAAATAGGAAAGCGCGCTCGTTGCTTTCCTGTGGGTGAATGTTGACGTGTTTGCATGGCAACCGTCTGACATCCCCGGTGTTCCCAGGAAGGTAATCGAGCACCATCTTGCTGTCTGTCCCCATGCGCGGCCCGTCAAGCAGAAAGTCAGAAAACAGGCAGTGGAGCGCCAAGAATTCATCGCTGAAGAAATCAAGAAGTTGGAAGCAACAGGCCTTGTCAGAGGAGTACTCCATCCTACGTGGTTCGCCAATCCTGTAGTCGTGCGCAAAGCAAACGGGAAATGGAGGCTTTGTATCGACTTTACCGACGTCAATAAAGCTTGTCCCAAAGACCCCTTTCCCTTTCCGCGCATTGACCAGATTGTTGACTCCACGGCCGGATGTGACTTGCTTTCATTTCTTGACGCATACTCAGGATACCATCAGATCTTCATGGCAGAAGAGGATGAGGAGAAGACCGCATTCATCACTCCGTGTGGCACATACTGTTTCGTACGGATGCCTTTCGGGTTAAAGAATGCTGGTTCAACATTTGCAAGAGTAGTCCATGACGCTTTTGAGCCACAAATGCACAGAAATGTGGAAGCCTATATGGATGATATAGTGGTCAAGAGCAAGGACAAAGCGACCCTGATTCAAGATTTAGACGAAACCTTCGCAAATCTGCGCAAGATCAACCTCAAGCTTAACCCCGAGAAGTGTGTGTTTGGAGTCCCCTCCGGCAAGCTTCTCGGGTTCTTCGTGTCTTAGCGGGGAATTGAAGCCAATCCCGGCAAGATCAAGGCCATTGAGCAGATTGAAGCACCAAAGCGCGTCAAGGATGTACGAAGACTTGCCGGTTGCATGGCTGCTCTCAGCAGGTTTATCTCTAGGTCTGCTGAGCGCGCCCTGCCATTTTTCAAAATATTGAAAAAGGCGGGTCCAATGAAATGGATTCCGGAAGCGGAGGCTGCGCTGCAGGACTTAAAGAGATACCTGTCCTCCACTCCAAAACTTGTCGCACCTAAGCCACAAGAGAAGTTGCTGCTATACATAGCGGCAACCAATCAAGTGGTTAGTGCTGTGTTAGTGGCAGAGAGGGAGGCGGATGATGAGCCGACAACCACGGCAAGTGCACCCAGCGACAAGCAAGGGACTTCACCGACAAGCTCTGGTCCCGACAAGGATGGATCTGCGCAGGCGCGTGAGGAGATGCGGAAGAGAATGGTGCAGCGCCCAATTTACTTTGTCAGTTCCCTTCTGCAGGGGGCTAGGTCAAGGTACTCTGGTGTGCAGAAATTGCTTTTCGGCCTTCTCATGGCCTCGAGAAAGCTGCGCCATTACTTCCAAGCACATGAGATCACAGTTGTCACTCGTTTTCCGCTGAAGAGGATATTGCAAAATCCAGAAGCAATAGGCAGGATTGCCGAGTGGGCACTGGAACTGTCAAGCTTTGGCCTCAAGTTTGAGAGCACCTCAACTATCCAAAGCAGAGCATTGGCAGAGTTCATAGCAGAGTGGACGCCAACACCAGATGAAGAAATCCTAGAAGCAAGCATCCCCGTCAAGGAAGCAAGCAAAGAGTGGCTGATGTACTTTGATGGTGCCTTCTCGCTGCAAGGCGCCGGTGCGGGCGTGCTACTTGTTGCACCCACCGGAGAGCACCTCAAGTATGTAGTCCAGATGCACTTTCCCAAGGAGCAAGCAACAAACAATACTGCAGAGTATGAAGGTTTGCTTGCCGGTCTCAGGATCGCAGCAGACCTTGGGATCAAGAAGCTCATTGTCAGGGGTGACTCAGAACTTGTCGTCCGTCAAGTGAACAAGAATTATCGGAGTCCGTTGATGGAAGCTTACGTTGATGAAGTAAGAAAGCTAGAAGAGCACTTTGACGGCCTACAGATGGAACATGTTCCAAGAGCTCAGAACGACATTGCCGATGGCCTGTCAAAGTGCGCCGCACTTAGGTTACCTGTGGAACCAGGGATCTTTGTGCTCAAGCTGACTCAACCATCCGTAACGCCATCAACTGGACAGAGCAAGAAGAGGAAGTTGATCTCTGGTGACTATTTTCCGGCAGAGCTTCCCGAAGCCGCCGCCAAGAAGGTCCTCAAGATCAACACCAAGGATGCTGAGGAGCGGTCTGCTCCGGCAAGCCATAGGGTTTGTTCCGTTGAAGCAGACGCTCCCGACAAGTTTTGCTCTGGCAAACTTGCTGGGGAACATCAAGCTTCGGCTGAGCCACAGGTTCTTGCCGTAGAAGCGGATGTTCCCGCAGCAGCAGATGTGCCTTTAGTCCTCGTTGTCGATCCGCAAGCTCCAGCGTGGGCACAACAGATTGTCCTTTTCCTTCAGACAGGAGAACTTCCCGAAGAGGAAGAAGAAGCGGAAAGAGTAGCCCGACAGTCAAGTATGTACCAGTTTGTCGACAACACACTGTACATAAGAAGAATCAACGGTGTGAAATTGAAGTGTATTCATCGGGAAGACAGACAAGAGTTGTTGGCAGAGATACATGGAGGCATATGTGGTCACCACATTGGCGCAAGTGCACTTGCCGGCAAAGCATTCCGACAAGGTTTCTTTTGGCCGACAGCCCTCCAGGATGCAACTGCACAAGTAACCAAGTGTGAAGCGTGCCAGTTCCATTCCAAGCAGATACACCAGCGAGCTCAAGCTCTCCAGACGATCCCTTTATCCTGGCCATTTTCGGTCTGGGGGCTCGACATCCTCGGCCACTTCCCCCGAGCTGTCGGGGGCTTTGAGTACTTGTACGTTGCAATCGACAAGTTCACAAAGTGGCCGGAAGTGGAAGCAGTGAGGAAGGTGACAGCACAGTCAGCAGTCAAGTTCTTCAGGTCGATTGTTTGCCGTTTCGGGATCCCTAACAGGATCATCATCGACAACGGCACACAATTCACGAGCCGCACCTTCATGCAGTATGTCCAAGATCTTGGCGCCAAGGTCTGCTTCGCTTCTGTTGCTCATCCGAGAAGCAACGGTCAAGCAGAGAGGGCGAATGCTGAAGTGCTGCGCGGGCTCAAGACCAGAACTTTCGACAGGCTGCGCAAGTGCGGAAAGAACTGGATTGAGGAGCTGCCAATGGTTCTTTGGTCGATCAAAACGACGCCAAATCGAGCCACTGGCCAGACACCTTTCGCTCTAGTCTATGGAGCAGAGGCAGTTCTCCCCATGGAACTCGTATACGGGTCACCTCGAGTGCTCGCTTATGATGAGCTTGAGCAAGAGCAGCTGCGACAAGATGACGCACTGCTCCTTGAGGAGGACCGTCTTCAGGCTGCTGTACGAGCTGCTCGATACCAGCAAGCTTTGCGCCGCTACCATAGCCGCAAAGTTAATGCCAGAAGTTTTGAGGAAGGCGACCTTGTTCTTCGGCGTGTTCAGTCCGCCAAGAATTCCAACAAGTTGACGCCAAAGTGGGAAGGCCCTTACCGGGTGAAACGAGTCACTAGGCCTGGCGCTGTCCGCCTTTAGACCGAAGATGGAATTCCGGTGAGCAACTCCTGGAACATTGAGCATCTTCGTAAGTTTTACCCGTAGGGCGCGGTTGCCGGAACATGTTCCGGCAACCACCTTTTGTACAAGTCTTGCCGATGTTGCATGTAATCCTTTGTACAAAGCCGGGCGTAGACCCCGTGCATAAGTAAAGCTCATGTGCTCCGCACATCTTGTCAATTTAATGCTTTCTATTTTCTTTTGCATGCATTATCTAACACTTTGTGCAGCACCACCCCCGGTAAGCAATAATGAGCCGTAAGGCTCCATATCTTTATTTTCTCTTCTTTCTCTTTCTCAAAGGAAAGGAAGGTTCCCTCGCCCACAAGTTTGCCGGGGGGAAAGGAGAAGATAATGGTGTGGACCAAGCGTCGCTCGAAGAAGTTTCGCTTTGCCGGGAAGCAAACGACAGAAAAGCTATGTTGCCAAAGTTTGAGCAATCAGTTTTTAATTTTTTGAGTTATCTTCCTCGAACGACCGTGCTTTGTATGGAAAACCTGTGCGCGGAGGAACCGACTCGTAGCTAGTTGCGCCCTTACTTTGTTTCGAGTCCGCTCAACAACTTAAGTGAGCTGCGACTAGTTGCGACAAGGTTTCTTGTCGGTGGCGGCACCGCCAGCAGGCTGCTGACGTTCCGCACTCAGTGCTCGCGGCTAAGGTGCCTGCGCCGACAAGTTCCCTAAAAGCGTAGGGCAAAACATACAAAGGAAGGGATCAAGTAAAGGAAATAACATAGCAATCTCTACCCAAAATAAAGTTATATTACAAGATAGCTTGTCGCAGCTCTAATAGATTGTTCTCGTGACATGACCAGCAGCGACAAAGAGAAAGAGAAAACGGGCGGCCTAATCTACGCGATCGCCCTCAACCCTCTTGATCCCGCTCACCTTGTCCATGATGGGTGCGACAAGGGCCTTGAGCGCTTCCACATCAGCATCCGGCGGCAAGGACTTGAGGACGTTGGAAAGGTTGAGGCCTGGGTTGCGAAAGGCCACCTTCATCAGCACCTTCTGGAGAGCCCCCGCGCAGATCCTGCACGGCTCGGCCAGCTGCTTTGGGATCTTCTCCCGGAGTCGCTGGAGAGCCGTCGCCACGCCTTTGAAGAACAGGCTGAGCTTGGCACTGGATTGGAGATGCTTGTCAGAGGGATACCCAAAATCCTCCATCCCCAACTGCGCCAACTCCCCGTCGATGGCTGCGGCAGCATCCACAAGACCCTCGGTCCAGTGCTCCACAGTCTCCCGGAAAGCATCATGGGCGGCAGCAGCATTCGTCAGCAGCACCTCGTCGGCCTTGATCTTCTCCTTCAAGGCCACCTCCTGCTCCCTGGCGCCATCCAGCGTCTGAGTCAAGGTGGCCAACTTCAGTTCAAGATCCGCATTGGAGTCCTTGGCGGCGCTGAGCTCTTTGCCCCTCTCAGCAAGAAGACCCTGTAGCTCGCCGTGAGCGGCAGCGTCCTTCTCGCGCTCGCGGTTGAGCGCGGAAAGCTCCTCGCCGCTCGCCCTAAGATCGGCTTCCAGCTGCGCCACCTTCGCCTCCAGCTCCTTCTTGGCGGCCTCGGCAGCTGCGGCAGCATCCCTTGCCTCCTTGAGAGCCGCGCCAATTGCTTGCTCGCGCGTGACAAGCTCCTCCTCGTGGCTGTCAAGGTTGACCTTGCGCTGCACCAACTCTCCTTCCTGCGCAAATATGTTTTCAGTGACAAGCCGTTGCTTCTCTTCAACTTCAGCCTTCTCGAGGAGGAAGGCTTTCCGCTCCTCGAGAAGTTGCTCCCGCTCCTCCGCCAGGGACCGGAGAGCTTCCTGCCTGAGACCCCGAAGCTCCTCCACGCGCTTCTCGATGTCCACTCCCGCCTTCGCGACAAGCGCCTCTCGAGATGCCAGCTTGGCTTGTCGGGCGCGGTAGAGTGACAGAAGCTTCCGCAGCAACCGCTCCTCCTCAGGCTCGTCGCTGCTGCTGCTTGGCGCGTCGACCAGCGCCAGCCCAGCGGAGGCAAGCACCTCTTCGTCAAAAGTTTCTCCTTCGACCGGCGCCCTGGAGCTCGATGCCTAGGGGAGCTTGATGAAGACGCCATCGCCGGCCTTCAAGTAGGCGCCAGGCTGGGGCTCTTCGGAGCCTGGCGCTGCAGCAGCGGCAGAGGGATCGGCGGTCGGTGCAGCGCCTGGCGCTCCTGCGGCCTCTGGGCCGTCAGTGCGATCGCCGGATTCCTCGCCAGCTTCTGTGGCGGCAGCCTTGGCGGCCTATT
This sequence comes from Triticum dicoccoides, assembly GCF_002162155.2. Taxonomy (NCBI): domain Eukaryota; kingdom Viridiplantae; phylum Streptophyta; class Magnoliopsida; order Poales; family Poaceae; genus Triticum; species Triticum dicoccoides. Next base: position 80,978,981 of record NC_041381.1, read on the forward strand.
CGCCGGTGGGACCATCAGCGCTGGCCTCTTCCTCGGTGGCAGCCGTGTCATCGTTGTTGCGGCGCGCGTTCTCCTCGCCGGCGGCCTCGGTTTCCATTGGATCTGAGGTAGATGGATCTGACGACCGAAGAGGGGAGAAAAGTCAAGCAAATATTCAAAGAGAGAATCAGAAGAAGAAGAACCCAAGGGAAGTTTTCAAGTAAGGGGGTTACCTGTGCTGGGATCTGCAGCCGCGCTCTCCACCACCGGGGGGTCGACAGTGCTGTCCCTTGCCGGAGAACTGTCCCTTGCCGGAGAAGTCTCCCTTGCCGGGGAACGCTCCCTTGCCGGGGAATCCACCCTTGGTGGTGTAGTTGAAGCAGATGGTGCGTCGGGAGCGGCTTCCGGGCACTCCTGGTGAGGCTGCTCTGCTCCTACACAAACCAACAATCAGATATCAGCAAAGAAAGAGCCACCATGCACGCCTGAAAGCAGGAAGTAAGTTATACACTTACGCTGGGGGCTGCGCTGGGGGTTGCTTTGGGGAAGAATTGCTGGGTCCGGCAAGGTGGACTCAGGCGCGTCCCCTGTTGCCGCGGTAGGTTCATCCTCGATGACAATCACCGGGACCTTGGCTCTCTTCGCCACTCTCTGCGCCAGAGTCCTGAAAAGGAACGGATTCGGAGTAAAGCAAATCAGATACAAGACTAAGCATCAAGAATTGAAGAATTACAAGAACAGCGAAGGATCTTACTCTTCTTCTTCGTCGTCGGAGCTGAGCGCGGAGAGATCGAAGTCCGGCTCGCCTCCGGAGCGACGAGGCGGAGGAATGGGTTCCCTTGTCCGCTTGGCAGGAGCAGGCATGGTGGACCAGGAAGACCCCGCTCCAGTTGCCGCAGCAGCCTGAGGTGCTCCCGCGGCAATAGTGCTTGCCGCGGTCGAGCGCGTCGCGCGGTGCGGCGGCTGTTGACCCGTCTGCCGCCCTGCTATGTCCCCGGCCTTGCGGAGACGCCTTCTTGCTGGAGCTGGGGGCTCCGCTTGCGGCGAGCTGGCTGAAGGTGGGGAGGAGGAGGAGCCGATCTGCAACGGGTCGTTCGCGCCCTCGGCGGGCTCACTCGACTCGGTTTCGGGCCAGACAAGTTCTTCCTCACCGACAAGCTCTTCCCGCTCGGCAAGGCTTGCCGCCTCTGCTGCTTCCGCCTCCTCCACAATGAATCCGAACTCGCCCGCGGCAGCTGCTGCCGCCGCCTCTTCCAGCCTGGTGGCGATACGCTGCATCTCCGCATCAGTGGTGTCGCGGGTGAAGCTCTTCTGCTCGTCGGGGCGGACTGGCACTTCAACCAGGCTGTCGAAGAACTCCTGCACGACATCATCTGTGGGCTCTTTCCACGTAGGGACGATCCCATGCGAGTCACACAGCGGCATCATTGCACGGATGCGGTCGAGCGAGGAATTGTTACACAACGGAACGACATTCCGCAGCAACATAAATGGATGCTGAGGGTCGCGCTTGAACAGCTCCGGAAGCATCGCATCCAACTCCAAGACGGCGAAGTTGAAATTGAGGCCCGGGCGCAGCCTCATGATATCCGCCGAGTTCTGGAACTCCCAAGCGGGTCTCCCCCTCTCCTGAAGGGGGGCGATGCGGCGGCGGAGGAAATCTACGCCAACAGCGCCTACGGTGAGCCCGGCAAGCTTGAGGCGTAAGATCCGGGTGACGGCAATCTTCAGCCTATCATCTTCCGGGGCCACGTTACTCCAATCATTGCCGCGTACTATTGGGGTTTGGCGCCGGGCAGTGAATGGCTGCGGGTTCTCCTCGATGATCCAGCACCAATCTGCTCTCCACTCCTCCCACTTGCTGCGGAGCTCTCCCTCCAGATAGGCTTCCTTCTTGCCGACTCTCGAGATCCAGGCGATTCCGCCGGCAAGGGGCTCTCCTCCCTCGACTCGGGGCATAAAGAAGTGATGGAAAAGAGCTACATTGGGATGGACTCCGACAAAGTTTTCGCAGAGATGTGCGAAAACTGCCATGGTCAGAACGGCGTTGGGGGTGAAGTCAAGGAGGCGGAACCCGTAGGTGTTCATGATATCGCAGAAGAATTCAGAGAAGGGCAGGTAGAGCCCGCAGTAGAAGAACAACGCGAAGAATGGGTACCCGTTCGGAGCCAGTCTAGAAGCGGCGGCAGAGAGAACCCTCGTGCGCGGATGCGCTCGCGTCTCCGTCGACCAGAAGAGGTAGTAGTACTCCCTCAGCTCCTTCGCGTCAAACTGAGGGGGGAAGATGGCCCGCTCCTTTCGCAGCGCCGCGAGCCGCTGCGCCTCGGTTGACTTCACGCCCTTCCCCTTGTCGGCTTTCGGAGCCATGGCGGAGGTGGCGGGGGAGATCGGCGGCGTCGGTGGCGCTGGTGGCGATGGGGGGCGGAGCGCTGCTCTCTTTCGACTTTGGGAAGAAGGGGGGGGGAGCAGCGGAGATTTTTGAGATTGGAAGTAGCAACTGGCGAGGTGGGCGAGCTGCCCCTGTTTCCCCTGCTTATAAAGAGGGAGGGGGCGGACATTTCGCCCTTCCGAATAAAGAAACCACCCACGATCTCTCCCATGACGCCGCATTCGACGCGTGCTGTTGGGGAGGGCGCGGTGGATACAGAGTAAGATTCGGCGTAACCCAGGCCGCGCGTGCCCATGCCCTATTTTGGGCCTGGCCCAACAACGCTCGGCATCGTGTGTGGCCCAGGCCCGGGGGCTCCTGTCGGTGTACTAGAGTAGGGGTACCCTAGTATCCCGAACTTGTGCATGGGCAGTTGCAGCGCCCCGCGACAAGGCTTGCCGGGCGACCGCCAAGATCCTCCGTGGCTCCCTTGGAGCCATTCAAGAACAAAGTATTCAAGCCAAGGAGACAAGGCCCCGGCAAGAGGAGCTTGCCGGGAAGGCCAACCAAGGCATCTCAAGGAACTTGCCGCAATGCGCCACGGTCCCGGCAAGGCCCGGTGAGCGACAAGCTTCCGGGCGCGACAAGACAACAACCGCGGCAAGGCGCTTGCCGCGACAAGCTACTGCCCTGTACCCGCGCTCCAGCGCATCCACCAATGTGTCGCCCTGGGGCCTTCCCAGGCGCGCGTGGCAAGAGGCTGTGCAGCCAGCGGTGCGAGGTGGCAAGCGGCGCTGACAAGATCACCATCGTGGCGAACGGTGGCGCCCCTGACGGTCCTTTTCTGCACTATTTGGGCGACACAGACGGGCATTTAATGCCTTTGTCCCCTGCCGTCAGGGTTAGGTAGGATACACTGTACATGTAACTGTACCAACCGCTACGCTTTTTCCATTTTTGCCCTTGTCTACGTTGCCACCTGTCGGGGACCCCTTTAGCATATAAAAGGAGGCCCATGCGCAACGTAGAGGGGGTTCGAACCCAGAAAACACACACGCTCGGTCTCGTTAGCAGCTGGAGTGCACTGTAGCACTCAGCGCTCCCGAGCAAGAACTCAATACAATCAGACAAGCAGCAGTAGGAGTATTATCTCTCCGGAGAGCTCCGAAGCTGGGTAAACTGCTCGTGTGCGGCGCCTCGATCCGCTCTTCGTGCAATCTCCGCCCCCCGCCGAACCGAAAGGGGCTCGGTCCGCCGGTCCCATAGGTGTTCATGGATCAGCTTCCCCGACAGTTTGTGCTTGTACCTTTGAGAGACAGTTACAGGAGGATGCATTGGGTGACTACAACAACTACTATTCCAGTTCATGCTCACCACCGTCGGTTGTTTCCTCCACCGTTGCACCTACTAGAGCAGCCCCACCTCGGATTGTGAGCGCGACATCATCTCAAGAGTATGGTGCATTGTCTACGTCTGTACCTACATCAGCTACGTCTTTGCGACAAGGTAATAGTAAAGGTATTGATGATATAACTTCACATGAGAATGATGCATCCCTAGTTAACTTGAATGCATCATGTGTTGAGTTACCTGGTGATTTGAGCACAGCACCTATTTTGGAGAATCTTGATACTGTCATGAATGCGTCATATGATCAAACAACTGAAATACCAACAATTTAGAGTGCACCCATTGAATTAACTGTTGATGCAAAAGAATCAATGTTTAATCATTTTGATATGACCTCTAATCTTGGTGATGATTCTGTGTTAAATGACTTATTGCATGTTTTCTTATTTAAGCATGTTGTAGCATGTAAATTTGATGCAAGTAAGGTTTATTCACCAATGTTGGGATGGTTTAATGATGAATATTGTCAATCTTTTGATATGAATAAGAGCTTCACTTATATGTGCAAACTAAGTTGCAATATTTTCATGCCTTATACTTATGATAATATTTTGGCTTTATATTTTATGATCTATGAAAGTTACTCATGTATACATGTGTCATATGTGCAAAAATCAAGGGAAGTGAAAAATGGATGACATATACATACACAACATGTACACCTTGTCTCTTTTGTTAGCCACATTTCAGATTAAGCAACGCCGAGGATGGCTTTGTTTTCAAGAAGGGGAGGATGATGAGGACATGACTACCTTGGATATGACCAAATATATTGCATACATGTATATTTTGAAGGAAATATGCCCTAGAGGCAATAATAAAGTTATTATTTATTTCCTTATTTCATGATAAATGTTTATTATTCATGCTAGAATTGTATTAACCGGAAACATAATACATGTGTGAATACATAGACAAACATAGTGTCACTAGTATGCCTCTACTTGACTAGCTCGTGAATCAAAGATGGTTAAGTTTCCTAGCCATGGACAAAAGAGTTGTCATTCGATTAACAGGATCACATCATTAGGGGAATGATGTGATTGACATGACCCATTCTGTTAGCCTAGCACTTGATCGTTTAGTATACTGCTATTGCTTTCTTCATGACTTATACATGTTCCTGTAACTATGAGAAATATGCAACTCCCGTTTACCGGAGGAACACTTTGGGTACTACCAAACGTCACAACGTAACTGGGTGATTATAAAGGAGTACTACAGGTGTCTCCGAAGGTACATGTTGAGTTGGCGTATTTCGAGATTAGGTTTTGTCACTCCGATTGTCGGAGAGGTATCTCTGGGCCCTCTCGGTAATACTCATCACTTAAGCCTTGCAAGCATTATAACTAATAAGTTGGTTATGAGATGACGTATTACAGAACGAGTAAAGAGACTTGCCGGTAACGAGATTGAACTAGGTATTGGATACCGACGATCAAATCTCGGGCAAGTAACATACCGGTGACAAAGGGAACAACGTATGTTGTTATGCGGTTTGACCGATAAAGATCTTCGTAGAATATGTAGGAACCAGTATGGGCATCCAGGTCCCACTATTGGTTATTGACCAAGAAGGGTTCTAGGTCATGTCTACATAGTTCTCGAACCCGTAGGGTCCGCACGCTTAACGTTACGATGACAGTTTTATTATGAGTTTATAAGTTTTGATGTACCGAAGTTTGTTCAGAGTCCCGGATGTGATCACGGACATGACGAGGAGTCTTGAAATGGTCGAGACATAAAGATTGATTTATTGGACGACTATATTCGAACACCGGAAGTGTTCCGGGTGATTTCGGAGAAAACCGGAGTGCCGGAGGGTTACCGGAACCCCCCCGGAGAGTTAATGGGCCACATGGGCCTTAGTGGGAAGAGAGAGGGGCGGCCAGGAGGGGCCGCGCGCCCCCTCTCCCTCTTGTCCGTATTGGACTAGGAGGGGGGGGGGCGCCCCGCTCTTTCCTTCCCCTCCTCTCCCCCTTCCTTCCCCTCTTAGTAGGAGTAGGAATGGAGGAGTCCTACTCCTACTAGGAGGAGGACTCCTCCTCCTGGCGCGCCCAACAAGGGCCGGCCGGCCTCCCCCCTCCCTCCTTTATATACGGGGGCAGGGGGGCACCCCAGGACACACAAGTTGATCTACGGATTGTTCCTTAGCCGTGTGCGGTGCCCCCCTCCACCATATTCCACCTCGGTCATATCGTCGCGGAGTTTAGGCGAAGCCCTGCGCCGGTAGAACATCATCATCGTCACCACGCCGTCGTGCTGACGGAACTCATCCCCAAAGCTTTGCTGGATCAGAGCCCGGGTATCGTCATCGAGCTGAACGTGTGCTGAACTCGGAGGTGCCGTACGTTCGGTGCTTGGATCGGTCGGATCGTGAAGACGTACGACTACATCAACCGCGTTGTCATAACGCTTCCTCTTACAGTCTACGAGGGTACATGGACGAACACTCTCCCCTCTCATTGCTATGCCATCACCATGATCTTGCGTGTGCGTAGGAATTTTTTTGAAATTACTACGTTCCCCAACAGTGGCATCCGAGCCTAGGTTTTATGTGTTGATGTTATATGCACGAGTAGAACACAAGTGAGTTGTGGGCGATATAAGTCTTACTGCTTACCAGCATGTCATACTTTGGTTCAGCGGCATTGTGAGATGAAGCGGCCCGGACCGACATTACGCGTACGCTTACGCGAGACTGGTTTCACCGCTACGAGCACTCGTTGCTTAAAGGTGACCGGCGGGTGTCTGTCTCTCTCACTTTAGTTGAACCGAGTGTGGCTACGCCCGGTCCTTGCGAAGGTTAAAACAGCACCAACTTGACAAACTATCGTTGTGGTTTTGATGCATAGGTAAGAACGGTTCTTGCTAAGCCCGTAGCAGCCACGTAAAACTTGCAACAACAAAGTAGAGGACATCTAACTTGTTTTTGCAGGGAATGTTGTGATGTGATATGGTCAAGACGTGATGCTATATTTTATTGTATGAGATGATCATGTTTTGTAACCGAAGTTATCGGCAACTGGCAGGAGCCATATGGTTGTCGCTTTATTGTATGAAATGCAAACGCCCTGTAATTGCTTTACTTTATCACTAAGCGGTAGCGATAGTCGTAGAAGCAATAGTTGGCGAGACGACAACGATGCTACGATGAAGATCAAGGTGTCGCGCCGGTGACGATGGTGATCATGACGATGCTTCGGAGATGGAGATCACAAGCACAAGATGATGATGGCCATATCATATCACTTATATTGATTGCATGTGATGTTTATCCTTTATGCATCTTATCTTGCTTTGATTGACGGTATCATTTTAAGATGATCTCTCACTAAAAATTATCAAGAAGTGTTCTCCCTGAGTATGCACCGTTGCCAAAGTTCATCGTGCCCAGACACCACGAGATGATCGGGTGTGATAAGCTCTACGTCCATCTACAACGGGTGCAAGCCATTTTTCACACGCGGAATACTCAGGTTAAACTTGACAAGCCTAGCATATGCAGATATGGCCTCGGAACATGGAGACCGAAAGGTCGAGCGTGAATCATATAGTAGATATGATCAACATAATGATGTTCACCATTGAAAGCTACTCCATTTCACGTGATGATCGATTATGGTTTAGTTGATTTGGATCACGTGATCACTTAGAGGATTAGAGGGATGTCTTTATAAGTGGGAGTTCTTAAGTAATATGATTAATTGAACTTAAATTTATCATGAACTTAGTCTTGGTAGTATTTTGCAAATTATGTTGTAGATCAATAGCTTGCGTTGTTGCTTTCATATATTTATTTTGATATGTTCCTAGAGAAAATTGTGTTGAAAAATGTTAGTAGCAATGATGCGGATTGGATCCGTGATCTGAGGTTTATCCTCATTGCTGTGCAGAAGAATTATGTCCTTGATGCACCGCTAGGTGACAAACCTATTGCAGGAGCAGATGCAGACGTTATGAATGTTTGGCTAGCTCAATATGATGACTACTTGATAGTTTAGTGCACCATGCTTAACGGCTTAGAATCGGGACTTCAAAAACGTTTTGAACGTCATGGACCATATGAGATGTTCCAGGAGTTGAAGTTAATATTTCAAGCAAATACCCGAGTTGAGAGATATGAAGTCTCCAACAAGTTCTATAGCTAAAAGATGGAGGAGAATCGCTTAACTAGTGAGCATGTGCTCAGATTGTCTGGGTACTACAATCGCTTGAATCAAGTGGGAGTTAATCTTCCAGATAAGATAGTGATTGACAGAATTCTCTAGTCACCATCACCAAGTTAGTAGAACTTTGTGATGAACTATAGTATGCAAGGGATGACGAAAACGATTCCCGATCTCTTCGTGATGTTGAAATCGACGAAGGTAGAAGTCAAGAAAGAGCATCAAGTGTTGATGATTGACAAGACCACTAGTTTCAAGAAAAGGGCAAAGGGATAGAAAGGGAACTTCAAGTAGAATGACAAGCAAGTTGTCACTCCCGCGAAGAAGCCCACAGCTGGACCAAAGCCTGAAACTGAGTGCTTACACTGCAAAGGAAATGGTCACTGGAAGCGGAAATGCCTTGAATATTTGGTGGATAAGAAGGATGGCAAAGTGAACAAGGGTATATTTGATATACATGTTATTGATGTGTACCTTACTAGTGTTTATAGTAACCCCTGAGCATTTGATACTTGTTCGGTTGCTAAGATTAGTAACTCGAAATAGGAGTTACAGAATAAACAGAAACTAGTTGAGGGTGAAGTGACGATGTGTGTTTGAAGTGGTTCCAAGATTGATATGATCATCATCGTACACTCCCTATACTTTCAGGATTAGTGTTGAAACTAAATAAATGTTATTTGGCGTTTGCGTTGAGCATGAATATGATTTGATCATGTTTATTGCAATACGGTTATTCATTTAAAATCAGAGAACAATTGTTGTTCTGTTTAAATGAATAAAACCTTTGATGGTCATACACCCAATGAAAATAGTTTGTTGGATCTCGATCGTAGTGATACACATATTCATAATATTGATGCCAAAAGATGCAAAGTTAATAATGATAGTGCAACTTATTTGTGGCACTGCCATTTGGGTCATATCGGTGTAAAGCGCATGAACAAACTCCATAAAGATGGATTTTAGGAATCACTTGGTTATGAATCATTTGATGCTTGCGAACTGTGCCTTTTGGGAAAGATGACTAAAACTCCGTTCTTCGGAACAATTGAACGAGCTACTGACTTATTGGAAATAATACATACCGATGTATGCGATCCGATGAGTGTTAAGGCTCGTGGCAAGTATCGTTATTTTCTAACCTTCACAGATGATTTGAGCAGATATGGGTATATCTACTTAATCAAACATAAGTATGAAATAGTTGAAAAGTTCAAAGAATTTCAAAGTGAAGTGGAAAAATCATCGTAACAAGAAAAATAAAGTTTCTACGATCTGATCATGGAGACGAATATTTGAGTTACGAGTTTGGTCTACATTTGAAACAATGCGGAATAGTTTCGCAACTCACACCACCCGGAACACCACAGCGTAATGGTGTGTCCGAACGTCATAACCGTACTTTATTGGATATTGTACAATCTATGATGTTTCTTACCGATTTACCACTATCATTTTGGGGTCATACATTAAAGACAGCTGCATTCACGTTAAAAAGGGGCACCACCTAAGTCCGTTGAGACGACACAATATGAACTGTGGTTTGGCAAGAAACCAAAGTTGTCGTTTCTTAAAGTTTGGGGTTGCGATGCTTATGTGAAAAAGTTTCATCCTGATAAGCTCAAACCCAAATCAGAGAAATGTGTCTTCATAGGATACCCAAAGGAGAAAGTTGGGTACACCTTCTATCACAGATCCGAAGGCAAGACATTCGTTGCTAAGAATGGATCCTTTCTAGAGAAGGAGTTTCTCTCGAAAGAAGTGAGTGGGAGGAAAGTAGAACTCTATAAGGTAATTTTACCTTCTCCCTTATTGGAAAGTAGTTCATCACAGAAATCTGTTCCTGTGACTACTACACCAATTAGTGAGGAAGCTAATGATGATGATCATGTAACTTCAGATCAAGTTACTACCGAATCTCGTAGGTAAATCAGAGTAAGATCCGCACCAGAGTGGTACGGCAATCCTGTTCTGGAAGTCATGTTACTAGACCATGATGAACCTACGAACTATGAGGAAGCGATGATGAGCCCAGATTCCACGAAATGGCTTGAGGCCATAAAATCTGAGATATGATCCATGTATGAGAACAAAGTATGGACTTCGATTGACTTGCTCGATTATTAGCAAGCCATGTTAAATAAATGGATCTTCAAGAGGAAGACGAACACTAATAGTAGTGTTACTATCTACTAAGCTCGACTTGTTGCGAAAGGTTTTCAACAAGTTCAGGGTGTTGAATACGATGAGATTTTCTCACTCGTATCGAAGCTTAAGTCTGTCTGAATCATGTTAGCAATTGCCACATTTTATGAAATCTGGCAAATGGATGTCAAAACTGCATTCCTTAATGGATTTATTAAAGAAGAGTTGTATATGATGCAACCAGAAGGTTTTGTCAATCCTAAAAGTGCTAACAAAATGTTCAATCTCCAGCGATCCATCAATGGACTGGTGCAAGCATCTCAGAGTTGGAATATACGCTTTGATGAGTTGATCAAAGCATATGGTTTTATACAGACTTTTGAAGAAGCCTCTATTTACAATAAAGTGAGTGGGAGCACTACAACATTTCTGATAAGTATATGTGAATGACATATTGTTGATCGAAAATAATGTATAATTATTCTGCAAAGCATAAAGGAGTGTTTGAAAGGAGTTTTTCAAACAAAGACCTTGGTGAAGCTGCTTACCCATTGAGCATCAAGATCTATAGAGATAGATCAAGACGCTTGATAAGATTTTTCAATGATTACATACCTTGACAAGATTTTGAAGTAGTTCAAAATGGAACATTCAAAGAAAGAGTTCTTGCCTGTGTTGCAAGGTGTGAAGTTGAGTAAGACTCAAAACCCGACCATGGCAGAAAATAGAAAAGAACGAACAGTCATTCCCTATGCCTCAGTCATAGGTTCTATAAAGTATGCTATGCTGTGTACTAGACCTATTGTATACCTTGCTCTGAGTTTGGCAAAGGAATACAATTTTGATCTAAAAGTAGATCACTAGAACAACGGTCAAGAATATCCTTAGTGAGTACTAAGGAGATGTTTCTCGATTATGGAGGTGATAAAAGAGCCAGTCGTAAAAAGTTACAACGATGCAAGCTTTTACACCAATCCAGATGACTCTAAGTGTCAATCTGGATACATATTGAAAGTGGGAGCAATTAGCTAGAGTAGCTCCGTGCAGAGCATTGTGGACATAGAATATTTGCAAAATACATACGGCTCTGAATGTGACAGACCCGTTGACTAAACTTCTCTCATGAGCAAAACATGATCATACCTTAGTACTCTTTGGGTGTTAATCACATAGCCATGTGAAGTAGATTATTGACTCTAGTAAACCCTTTGGGCGTTGATCACATGACGATGTGAACTATGGGTATTAATCACATACAGATGTGAATATTGGTGTTAAATCACATGGTGATGTGAACTAGATTATTGACTATAGTGCAAGTGGAAGACTGAAGGAAATATGCCCTAGAGGCAATAATAAAGTTATTATTTATTTCCTTATTTCATGATAAATGTTTATTATTCATGCTAGAATTGTATTAACCGGAAACATAATACATGTGTGGATACATAGACAAAACACCGTGTCGCTAGTAAGCCTCTACTAGACTAGCTCGTTAATCAAAGATGATTAAGTTTCCTAGCCATGGACAAAAGAGTTGTCATTTGATTAACGGGATCACATCATTAGGAGAATGATGTGATTGACATGACCCATTCCGTTAGCCTAGCACTTGATCGTTTAGTATACTGCTATTGCTTTCTTCATGACTTATACATGTTCCTGTAACTACGAGAAATATGCAACTCCCGTTTACCGGAGGAACACTTTGGGTACTACCAAACGTCACAACGTAACTGGGTGATTATAAAGGAGTACTACAGGTGTCTCCGAAGGTACATGTTGAGTTGGCGTATTTCGAGATTAGGTTTTGTCACTCCGATTGTCGGAGAGGTATCTCTGGGCCCTCTCGGTAATACTCATCACTTAAGCCTTGCAAGCATTATAACTAATAAGTTGGTTATGAGATGACGTATTACAGAACAAGTAAAGAGACTTGCCGGTAACGAGATTGAACTAGGTATTGGATACCGACGATCAAATCTCGGGCAAGTAACATACCGGTGACAAAGGGAACAACGTATGTTGTTATGCGGTTTGACCGATAAAGATCTTCGTAGAATATGTAGGAACCAGTATGGGCATCCAGGTCTCGCTATTTGTTATTGACCGAGAAGGGTTCTAGGTCATGTCTACATAGTTCTCGAACCCGTAGGGTCCGCACGCTTAACGTTACGATGACAGTTTTATTATGAGTTTATAAGTTTTGATGTACCGAAGTTTGTTCGGAGTCCCAGATGTGATCACGGACATGACGAGGAGTCTCGAAATGGTCGAGACATAAAGATTGATATATTGGACGGCTATATTCGGACACCGGAAGTGTTCCGGGTGATTTCGGAGAAAACCGGAGTGCCGGAGGGTTACCGGAAACCCCCCGGAGAGTTAATGGGCCACATGGGCCTTAGTGGGAAGAGAGAGGGGCGGCCAGGAGGGGCCGCGCGCCCCCTCTCCCTCTGGTCCGAATTGTACTAGGAGGGGGGGGGGCTCCCCCCTCTTTCCTTCCCCTCCTCTCCCCCTTCCTTCCCCTCCTAGTAGGAGTAGGAAAGGAGGTGTCCTACTCCTACTAGGAGGAGGACTCCTCCTCCTGGCGCGCCCAACAAGGGCCGGCCGGCCTCCCCCCTCCCTCCTTTATATACGGGGGCAGGGGGGCACCCCAGGACACACAAGTTGATCTACAGATCGTTCCTTAGCCGTGTGCGGTGCCCCCATCCACCATATTCCACCTCGGTCATATCGTTGCGGAGTTTAGGCGAAGCCCTGCGACGGTAGAACATCATCATCATCACCACGCCGTCGTGCTGACGGAACTCATCCACGAAGCTTTGCTGGATCGGAGCCCGGGGATCGTCATCGAGCTGAACGTGTGCTGAACTTGGAGGTGCCGTACGTTCGGTGCTTGGATCGGTCGGATCGTGAAGACGTACGACTACATCAACCGCGTTATCATAACGCTTCCGCTTACAGTCTACGAGGGTACGTGGACGAACACTCTCCCCTCTCGTTGCTATGCCATCACCATGATCTTGCGTGTGCGTAGGAATTTTTTTGAAATTACTACGTTCCCCAACATATTTGTGAGGTGATTTCTAATGCAAACTATGCAATAATTTATTTATGTCATCCAGGACAAAAATACTTCACAAACTTTTGTGCCATGTCTAATTGCAGGTGTATGGGACATTTGTACAATACACATATGAAGATAAGGGAGAAAGAGATGTTTACTTGCTGTTCAAAAAGTTCTCTCACGTCACTTTTGGCCCAAGAGAAGGTAGAGTCCAAGTCTCTCATGTTCTGGACTCAGATTCGGACTGCACAGACACACCTGATTCAAAACGCCAAGAACTCTTTCATCCGGACTCCGAATTGGTTGATTCTTTTTTTTGTTGGAAAGTAGATTTCATGCTCTTTTCAACCCAATTGGAATCGCCTTAAAATCCGTCTGGAGCATTGAGTTATGGACAAAACAATCTGACGCTGCAGCAGAATCCGAGCCAAACTACAAGTCTAAAGGTGTTACGTCACCTCCACTTGGGCCCATGAGCCTTGTACGACCTAGGGTTGGTTTTAGGCTTCCTTGGGACGTTCTCCCACCTCCTTGGCCGTCACCCCTTGCTCCTATATAAATAGATCCATCTAGTAGCTTTTTTCGGGGGATTTTTTTAGTTAAAAGTTAGCCATTGCAACTTCGTGTACTTCGTTTGTGTCCAACGACCAGACCAAGACCACTTACGGATCCCCACCTTACCAATACTTCATATATACTCGCAATATTCAGATTGCTTTTATCATATTCTTGCTTGTTCTTCGATTGCTTGCAAGAATAGACCTTCGTGGTCAAGTTGATTGTGCTCCGGCGTGGTCAATAACCTCTCGGAGTTGGTTTAGCGATTGCTAAGGCGCAATGTCTCGCACGTTTGTAGTCGGATCATCAAAGTCGACTCCACCAAATCGATAGTTATAATCTCGTCGAAAGATCGAGAGGATGATGAGGACATGACTACCTTGGATATGACCAAATATATTGCATACATGTATATTTGTGAGGTGATTTCTAATGCAAACTATGCAATAATTTATTTATGTCATCCAGGAAAAAAATACTTCACAAACTTTTGTGCCATGTCTAATTGCAGGTGTATGGGACATTTGTACAATACACATATGAAGATAAGGGAGAAAGAGATGTTTACTTGCTGTTCAAAAAGTTCTCTCACATCACTTTTGGCCCAAGAGAAGGTAGAGTCCAAGTCTCTCACGTTCTGGACTCAGATTCGGACTGCACAGACACACCAGATTCAAAACGCCAAGAACTCTTTCATCCGGACTCCGAATTGGTTAATTCTTTTTTTTGTTGGAAAGTAGATTTCATGCTCTTTTCAACCCAATTGGAATCGCCTTAAAATCCGTCTGGAGCATTGAGTTATGGACAAAACAATCTGACGCTGCAGCAGAATCCGAGTCAAGCTACAAGTCTAAAGGTGTTACGTCACCTCCACTTGGGCCCATGAGCCTTGTACGACCTAGGGTTGGTTTTAGGCTTCCTTGGGACGTTCTCCCACCTCCTTGGCTGTCACCCCTTGCTCCTATATAAATAGATCCATCTAGTAGCTTTTTTCGGGGGATTTTTTTAGTTAAAAGTTAGCCATTGCAACTTCGTGTACTTCGTTTGTGTCCAACGACCAGACCAAGACCACTTACAGATCCCCACCTTTATCAATACTTCATATATACTCGCAATATTCAGATTGCTTTTATCATATTCTTGCTTGTTCTTCGATTGCTTGCAGGAATAGACCTTCGTGGTCAAGTTGATTGTGCTCCGGCGTGGTCAATAACCTCTCGGAGTTGGTTTAGCGATTGCTAAGGCGCAATGTCTCGCACGTTTGTAGTCGGATCGTCAAAGTCGACTCCACCAAATCGATAGTTATCATCTCGTCGAAAGATCGGGAGGATGATGAGGACATGACTACCTTGGATATGACCAAATATATTGCATACATGTATATTTGTGAGGTGATTTCTAATGCAAACTATGCAATAATTTATTTATGTCATCCAGGACAAAAATACTTCACAAACTTTTGTGCCATGTCTAATTGCAGGTGTATGGGACATTTGTACAATACACATATGAAGATAAGGGAGAAAGAGATGTTTACTTGCTGTTCAAAAAGTTCTCTCACGTCACTTTTGGCCCAAGAGAAGACAGAGTCCAAGTCTCTCACGTTCTGGACTCAGATTCGGACTGCACAGACACACCTGATTCAAAACGCCAAGAACTCTTTCATCCAGACTCCGAATTGGGTGATTCTTTTTTGTTGGAAAGTAGATTTCATGCTCTTTCCAACCCAATTGGAATCACCTTAAAATCCGTCCGGAGCATTGGGTTGTGGACAAAACAATCTGACGCTTCAGCAGAATCCGAGTCAAACTACAAGTCCAAAGGTGTTACGTCACCTCCACTTGGGCCCATGAGCCTTGTACGACCTAGGGTTGGTTTTAGGCTGCCTTGGGACGTTCTCCCACCTCCTTGGCCGTCACCCCTTGCTCCTATATAAGTAGATCCATCTAGTAGCTTTTTCCGGGGAATTTATTTAGTTAAAAGTTAGCCTTTGCAACTTCGTGTACTTCGTTTGTGTCCAACGACCAGACCAAGACCGCTTACGGATCCCCACCTTTATCAATACTTCATATATACTCGCAATATTTAGATTGCTTTTATCATATTCTTACCTGTTCTTTGATTTCTTGCAGGAATAGACCTTCGTAGTCAGGTTGATTGTGCTTCGGCGTGGTCAATAACCTCTCGGAGTTGGTTTAGCGATTGCTAAGGCGCAACGTCTCGCACGTTTGTAGTCGGATCGTCAAAGTCGACTCCACCAAATCGATAGTCATCATCTCATCGAAAGTTCGGGACACCCTGCCTCTATCAGGAGGTAGGGAACACGATGTTTTACCCAGGTTCGGGCCCTCTCGATGGAGGTAATACCCTACTTCCTGCTTGATAGATCTTGATGATATGAGTATTACAAGAGTTGATCTACCACGAGATCGTAGAGGCTAAACCCTAAAAGCTAGCCTATGATTATGATTGTTGTTGTCCTACGGACTAAACCCTCCGGTTTATAGAGACACCGGAGGGGCCTAGGGTTACACAGAGTCGGTTACAGAGAAGGAAATCTACATATCCGAATTGCCAAGCTTGCCTTCCATGCAAAGGAGAGTCACATCCGGACACGGGACGAAGTCTTCAATCTTGTATCTTCATAGTACAATAGTCCGGCCAAAGTATATAGTCCGGCTGTCCGACGACCCCTTAATCCAGGACTCCCTCAGGGGGGTTTGGATGAATACTGAGTGGTGGGGTGGATGAACAGGAACCCGTGGTGTTGCCTCTGGATGAAAAGGACCCCGATCGATCAAGTCGGTTGGGGCTGGATGAACAGGACCCCGTGGAGGGCTGGATGAACAGGACGACCCCGTGGAGGGCTGGATGAACAGTAGACGGTGGAGGGGGTGGATGAACAGTAGCCCGTGGAGGGGTGGTTGAACAGGAGCCCATGGAGAGGGGTGGTTGAACAGTAGCCGGTGGAGTAGCGCGTGGTGGAGGATGGATGAACAGGAGCCCATGAATGAACAGTCATGGGTGGAGGCTAGAGGAGGTCGACCGTGGATGAACAGTAGCCCGTGGTGGATGGAGGAGATCGACGGTGGAGATGAACAGTATCCTGTGGAGTCCCGCTTTGTGGTACGCCACACCCCTCCCAATGAACAGGACCCCCATTTCGACCGTAGCGCTCCAACACAAGTCCATTACATCCGTTTTGCGGTACGCCAGACCCCTCCCGATGAACAGGATTCCGTTTCGAACATGTCCGGTCGAACATAAGGCTGTTTCCTCCATTCTGTGGTACGCCAGGCCTCGTTTCCATCGCCTGTTCCGTACAAGCCAGTTTGGCTCCCACGCGTTCTGTTGCCTCCTGATGAACACGACGCATTCCATTGCCTCTTGATGAACACGACACATTCCATTGCCTCCCCATGAACACGACAACGACGCATTTTCTTCGTTCTGACACAACCATGTACACGTGCCCTGGCCATACGTATGCGCGAGTAGGCGTTCGAGACCCCTCCCATATGTACGTACGTGGTCGTATTTTCTTTCTTGCACACTGGCCGCTGTACGTACGTGTACATGCTACGTGCGTGCCTCTACTATGATACGTGCGCGCCTCTACATCGACCAGTATGTACGTACATGTTCGCGACCGGAATGACAACGCTATGTACGCTTCGACCAGGTGGGTCCCGACTATCAAGCACTTCCTTGCATGCGAAGATGTAGCTGGTGGGTCCCAGCAGTCAGGGGGGAATCATTTTTTTTTGCCTGGACGCACTTCCTTGCGTGCGAAGATGTAGCTGGTGGGTCCCAGCAGTCAGGGAGGAAATGTTTTTTTGCAAAATATGGTGGCCCATCCGGTTGGTCCCTGCTGTCAGGTGGAGGAATAATTATTTTGCGCGTAATAAGGAGGCACTTCCTTGCGGCTACCATGGATCCAACTGTCAGCCTCTCCACGTACAATACTCTTCCGATGGAAGTCGTTCCTTGACCATGCCGCATGGAGAGCACCAGGGCGATGGACGACGGCGAGGCATAGGAAGGTGACGACAAGGAGCCGGGGAAGATGCAACAGTGGAAGCCCGCGCGGAGAGGAGTACGAAGGTTCACTGGTTCGGCTGCGGTGTGAGGCTGCCATCACCACAGGGCCTGGCCAGTAGTGGGAATAGTAGGGGCAGTGAGGCCTCTGCGGCAGCATGGCCGGCCACGGGAGGCAGGAGCATGCGGCACGACTGACGCTACTTTTGATGGCTTGAGCACAAAGACCAGAGGTTGAAGAAGCACTACAGCCGTTGGATGGACATCGTACGGTCACTGGAGCTAGAATCGTTCATATTGACTAAGTTGACAAAGCCCTCCGTCCCCATCAACTTAGTAGGCCCACAAGTTAGCCTCCCACCAAGGTGAGTCCCATCTAGCAGGGGGAGTATTCAATTTTTTGTGCGTAATAAGGAGGCACTTCCGGTGGGTCCGAGATGACAGTGGGGGGAACGTTTTTTTGCGAAATACCGAGGCCCTTCTGGTGGGTCCCAGCTATCAGGTGGAGGAATCATTATTTTGCATGTAATAAGGAGGCATTTCCCTGTGTGGGCCCCTACTGTCAGCCTTTTCTGATGGCTGTTGTTTGTTGACCATGTTGACCTCATCGCGCCGAGAGCACAAACGCGATGGACGAGGGCGAGGCCCAGGAAGAGAACCACCCGGAGCCGGCGAAGCCACCGCAGCGGATGCCCATGCTGAGGGGAGTACGAGCGTTGACTGTTCGGCTGTGGGGTGAGGCTGACGTCGCCATAAAATAATAGGATGTGTGGGTGGTTAGAGGGATGGCCTGGCCGCAGCACAGCTAGCCACGGGAGGAGGGAGCAGGCAGTCCCGCTGGCACTGGTTTGGGCAGCTGGAGCAGGAAGATCAGAGAATGAAGAAGCACGGCGGCCGTTGGATGGACATCCAACAGTCACTGTTGTGTGTTGACTAAGTTGACAAAGCCTTGGGTACGCGTCAAATTTTTTTTCCGACAGCGTCATCGTCAACCTAGTAGGCCCAGAAGTCAGCCTCCAAATCTGTGGAAAACAGCATACAGCCCATTAGCCATTATTTTCAATAATTTATAGCTCATTTGCTAATTCTTAAGGATATTTAAAGCCCATATTATTTTTACTAGCATTACAAACTATATATTCTAGGCACTGCTAAAAAATTCAATGAAATTTTGCATATTTCGGTGGGGTCAAAACTCTTTTAATCATGAAATTTCGGGTCACGTTAAAAATAATTTTCAAAAAATTATATCAAAATAAAATTCAAAAAACAATTCTCCACAAAAAAATGAATGAAATTTAGAATCTTAACTAGCAAGATGCTCATTCGTTGCACGGAACATGAAGATGCATTTGTATGAGTAGTTTATCTTGTGGGAGAAAAGATGATATTTTAATGTAATTGCCAGTTGGCTTTGGTTTTTATAAGAGTAGAGAGTAGAGAAATCCTAAAAAAGATGATATTTTAATGCAATTGCCGGTTGGCTTTGGTTTAAAAATTTACAGCCCATTTCTTACAACTTATAGAGCATTTTCTAGGGAAGCCATTTCTTACTACTTACATGCCTCCTCGTTTTGAAAGATTCGCAGCTCAGCAGGGCTGAGAAAAGCAAGTAGGCCTCTGTGACGCCCCCGATTCAATCGTACACTAATCATGCACGCAAACGTGTACGATCAAGATCAAGGACTCACGGGAAGATATCACAACACAACTCTAAAACATAAATAAGTCATACAAGCATCATAATACAAGCCAGGGGCCTCGAGGGCTCGAATACAAGTGCTCAATCATAGACGAGTCAGCGGAAGCAACAATATCTGAGTACAGACATAAGTTAAACAAGTTTGCCTTAAGAAGGCTAGCCAAACTGGGATACAGATCGAAAGAGGCGCAGGCCTCCTGCCTGGGATCCTCCTAACTACTCCTGGTCGTCGTCAGCGGGCTGCACGTAGTAGTAGGCACCTCCGGTGTAGTAGGGGTCGTCGTCGACGGTGGCGTCTGGCTCCTGGACTCCAGCATCTGGTTGCGACAACCAGAAAGAAAGGAAAGGGGAAAAAAGTGGGAAGAAAGCAACCGTGAGTACTCATCCAAAGTACTCGCAAGCAAGGAACTACACTACATATGCATGGGTATATGTGTAAGGAGGCCATATCGGTGGACTGAACTGCAGAATGCCAGAATAAGAGGGGGATAGCTAGTCCTATCGAAGACTACGCTTCTGGCAGCCTTCGACTTGCAGCAAGTAGAAGAGAATAGATTCAAGTCCTCCAAGTAGCATCTCCAAGTAGCATCTCCAGTAGCATCGCATAGCATAATCCTACCCGGCGATCCCCTCCTCGTAACCCTGAGAGAGAGCGACCACCGGTTGTATCTGGCACTTGGAAGGGTGTGTTTTATTAAGCATCCGATTCTAGTTGTCATAAGGTCAAGGTACAACTCCAAGTCGTCCTGTTACCGAAGATCACGGCTATTCGAATAGATTAACTTCCCTGCAGGGGTGCACCATCTTACCCAGCACGCTTGATCCCATTTGGCCGGACACACTTTCCTGGGTCATGCTCGGCCGCGGAAGATCAACACGTCGCAGCCCCACCTAGGCACAACAGAGAGGCCAGCACGCCGGTCTAAACCTAAGCGCACAGGGGTCTGGGCCCATCGCCCATAGCACACCTGCACGTTGCGTACACGGCCGAAAGCGGAACTAGCCCCCTTAATACAAGAGCAGACTTACGTTCCAATCCGGCGCACGCCACTCAGTCGCTGGCGTCACGAAGTGCTTCGGCTGATACCACGACGTCGGGATACCCATAACTACTCCCACGTAGATGGTTAGTGCGTATAGGCTCGTAGCCAACTCAGATCAAATACCAAGATCTCGTTAAGCGTGTTAAGTATCCGCGAACGCCGAACAGGGCCAGGCCCACCTGTCTCCTAGGTGGTCTCAACCTGCCCTGTCGCTCCGCCTCAAAGTAACAGTCGGGGGCCGTCGGGAACCCAGGCCCACCTCTACCGGGATGGAGCCACCTGCCCCTTCAGCCCCCATCTCCGAACAGTATCACAGGTAATGTAACTGTGTAAAGTATATCGTATATGCCCGTGATCACCTCCCGAAGTGATCACGGCCCAGTAGTATAGCATGGCAGACGGACAAGAGTGTAGGGCCACTGATGGAACACTAGCATCCTATACTAAGCAGTAGGATAGCAGGTAATGGTAACAACAGTAGTAGCAAGGACATGCTATGCATCAGGATAGGAATATGGGAAAGCAGTAACATGCTACACTACTCTAATGCAAGCAGTATAGAGTAGAATAGGCGATATCTGGCGATCAAGGGGGGGGGGCTTGCCTGGTTGCTCTGACAAGAGAGAGGGGTCGTCGGTGACGTAGTCGACCACAGGGGCATCAGCATCGGTCTCGGAGTCTACCGGAAAGGAGTAACGGAGGGGGAGCACAATAAATAACGGAGCAATCAAATGTAACACAAAGCAAGACGCGGCAATACGTTGTGCTAGGGGTGACCTAACATAGGGATGGGCGATACCGGTGAAGGGGGAAACATCCGGGAAAATATCCCCGGTGTTTCGTGTTTTCGGGCAGAGGAGCCGGAGGGGGAAAGTTGCGAGTTTGATATGTTAGGTGTGCGTGGCGGACAAACGGACTGCGTATCTGGATTCGTCTCGTCGTTCTGAGCAACTTTCATGTTGAAATTATTTTAATCCGAGTTACGCATTAAAAGATATGATTTTCTAAAGATTTTATTAATTTCTGGAATTTAATTAATTATTTAATTAATTCGAAAATGGATTTATGACATCAGCATGATGTCATGCTGACGTCAGCAGTCAACAGAGTTGACTGGGTCAGTCTGACGTGTGGGTCCCGTTCGTCATTGACTAGACTAACTAATCATGATTAATTAGTTAACTAAGTGATTAGGTTAATTAAATATAATTAATTAAGTTAATTGATCCTTTAATTAATTAATTAACATATTTTAGTTTTATTTTTATTTCTTAGTATTCCTTTTTTTTGTTCTAAAGGGTGTGGGCCCTGTTGTCCAGTGGCCCATGGCCTTACCGGGTGCTGGTTAGCGGGCGCGGGCACTGGAGCGTAACGGGTGTGGGCGCGCGCCCGATAGGGCGAACCCGGGTGCGCGGGCGATGACCGCCGTGGCGCGGCGGGGCGCCGGAGTTGGCCGCGGGGCCGACGACGGTCGGCGCGAGCTGGGACGGCGACCGCGAGCCTGGCAGCGAGCGGGCGTGGCGGAGCCAAAGCAGGGGCTGCGGGACGAGGCCGGAGCTCGACCGGAGCAAGCTCATGGCGGCGGGAGTGAGCAGAGGCGGCAGTAGGGCGGGCTACGGTCGTGCGCGCGCGAGTGAACGGCGCCGGTGACGGAGAATAAGGGGAGAGAGGGAGGAAGGCCGGAGCTCACAGCAGGGCGCAGGGCACGAGGCAGTGGTGCTCGAGGTGGGGGACGGGGACGACGCACGTGGAGGAGGCAGTCCGACGAGGTGGCTAAGGCGGAGGCGCAGCTCCGGGCGGCGAGGATCGGCGGCGACGCGTCGTGGGGAGGAGACGAAGTCGAGGTGGCGTCGGGGTCGACGGGATCGGGGCCGATCCCGATCCAGATCGGTGGGGGGAGG
>NC_041381.1:81001785-81009229 GCF_002162155.2 Triticum dicoccoides
CCGATGGGGGGATAAGGGGAGTGGGGTGGACCGGATGGGCCAATTGGCCTGCAGCTGGGTCAGTTGGCCCAGGGGATTAGAGGGTTTTCCTCTCTGTCTTTTGTTAGTTGTGTTTTCTGCCCTTTTGTATTTTCTTTTCTTTTTATTTAATCTTTCAAATTGTTTTTGTTTTGTAAATCATATAGTTAGCACCAAAATTAGTAATAGTAGTTATACCATTGTCACAATTATTTTTGTAGTTGTAAAAATATGGTTTCAATAATTTAATCATTTAAGAGATGTTTAAATAATTGTTTCGGCTACTGTTTTACTTATCTTAGAACATTTAGTTACTTTATAAAAATGTGGTTTCTTCACCAATATTTAATATGGATTATTTGGCTCACCCCAAACATTTTAGTTTTAATATTTGAAATCTTTTATTGTTTGCTTGATTATGAATTTGAATTCGAATCGGTTTCGAATCATTGCAAGGTTAGCAACAGTAACCGAGGTGACGTGGCATGATTAGCGTGGGATTACTGTAGCATGATTATCCGGGCGTCACAATTCTCCTCCACTACAAGAAATCTCGTCCCGAGATTTAAGAGGGGAGTAAGGGGAAAGACTAGGTTACGATATTCTAACGGATCTTCTTGTCTTTGGTTGCTCTCCTCGAAGAGGTGGATCCATAACATTGATGTCTTCACTCCTATGCCTCAATGCATCATGATGAAATCGTCGTCCTTCCTTCAGGATCTCCATCATACTTAAGAAAGAACAAAAGGGGGGGTATTCTGGGGGAACGAACCTCTGCAAGGTTGATTATCTGGTCAATAACACAGGGAAGGTGGTGGGAAGTAACTCCCGAACTGAAACTAAAGAAAGTATCGAGAGCAAAGTACGGAGGTACCATGAGAAGCTTCGAGCGGATAGGCAATCGTTCGATGCCTGAAACAAAGGGTGAAAGGGGTCCAGAGCAACGAGAATAAGTATTGCATCTGATACCAGAATAGATCGTCTCTAGGAAGGTTTTTGGTGATCTTCATACGAAGCCAATCATGAGGAATAACTTCGGAGATATGGGTGTGCCGGAGAGTCAGGTTTCGATCCTGTGGAACTGTGGGTTATGGGCCCACCATGTGGTTTTTTTTAATAGGAGTAGTGACATCTTTCACGGTCATGATAGCAAGGCATGTCAGAGAGTACCATGTCAGTTATGTCGGCAACAACGTTGGTACCAAGGGCGAGGGACGAAGAGAACCACCTTCCTGCTCGTTGAACGAGGCGGACCAATAGGCAAAGTTCTCGTCCTTCGGCGGTTACCGGAAGTCATCAACAGTAGAAACAGGGTTACACCAGACAGGAAGGTACACCGAGGTGTTTACCTAAGCAGGGGATTACCGTGCTTGGTTAAGTAGTTTACAAGAAAGTTTGAACAAAACAACGGGAAGGAAAATGTGCTTAAACACGTATATCAGGGGTATATCCTTCCCAAGGACAAGCAGAGCAAGATATCCATGACAGGATATTAGGTAGAAAACTCCTTAGGTAGGGGAGAGAAATTTCATGACATTACCCATACAACGGTGTTTGGATAATTGAGCAGGAAACATTTAGCATTGGGCTTCAAATGTTCTTGTTGAAAATCAGAGTATCACAGACATGCTTCAGGTAGCAATGATATGGTGTTTCAATCGAGGCCCGACTTCGGATACTCCAATGATCCATCAGGAGTAACTTATAAAATAAGTCCTACCACTTCCTCCAGGAGGAATGGTTATCCTTGCAAAAGAAATCATAATGATAGGTCCTCCAGCCAGGGGGGGGGTGCTAGGCATGACATCATGTTACCGGGCCATCAAAGGACAAACAACATAACTCCTGGAAAGTTGTCCCAACCATCATATCTGACCGAGATTCAGATCCAATTGGTGTCATGATGCCTCAGACTCAGGATGCCTGAGAGAAAAAGGTGTAATACAAATTGACGAGATGACATTGCAAAGTTCTCGAGAAATGAACTATGGAAGCGAGTTCCGAAACAAGAGTTCATCAGTAAACCAACGAGAGGATGAGGAGGTGGCTGATGGAATCAGCGGCAATTCATTGAGATTAACAAAAGATGGATTCCCACAATTATGTAAACAAGGAGATAACATTTGTCAGATCAAATGGTATAATGATGTATGCTCGAGGAAAACATACACAATTAAACATTGGTTGAAAGGTGCACCCGAAATATGGGCCGGGTTGCACGACCAATGTCAGAATGGTGATTCAATAATCAATAGTCTAAGAATGAACGGCCGACCATTAACTTCAAAGCAATAGGGTTGCTAGAAGTGCAGAATCCAAACAGCACCGTTCACTTGTTTGTACCCCGGTTGGAATCAACACGAGGACCAAGAAAGAATGGTGATGGTGAGAAGTATCATCATACCAAGAATTCTTAAGAGGTGGTGAAATTCCCACGACATCCTTGACATAAAGGATGGTAATACTCCAAGGTAAAGAAGAACAATTGCTGGATAGCAAGGAACTCAAGGTATAACACCAAACATGAACAAGCTTGTGTTGGTGGGAAGGCAATAAAGTGGTCGATGATAATACAATTCATCGAGGGCAAGGATGGTATTTCTCATCATGAATTCAATTGATATCCTGGATGAGCTCAGAATGTTGATGATCACGACACCTTTGTCGCGAGAGTTCATGAAGATGTAATCGATCGGCGACGACATCAAGTAAAAGTAATGATGAAGTGAAAGGTTATTGGAACCAAGGGTACAACACAAACTCGAAACCAAGCTTGTTGTTCAAGGAAAAATGATATGATAATGAGGATCGACGTAAGGTTAGTTCATCGTCGAAAATTGTGCTCCGAGAAGAAGGACCGGGTAGCACAGTTAAAATCATCACTACAATGATATAGCCAAACAGGCTAGGAATGGCGTGATCGGGTACAAACTCGTACTTATAGAAGCTTACTGAAGAGTTGTTGAATCGTAGTGCGGACTCGGTTCAGTTATCGGTGTCTTTGAGTGTTCAATAACTCAGAGCCCGCGAAAAATTGGAATTAGTTGGAAGGTAGCACTTGATGAAGAACTCATAAGAAGTTATGCAGTTCCATGATAATCTCGAGATACCAGGGGGTAATACTCGACACAAGATCAAAGTAAAGGTTGGACTGGTGTATTGATCCATAGAAGACAATTGTTTTAACTTGTCCGAGAAATGAGATCAAAGAAGAACAATCATGGTCGGAACCACGGTTGCAAAAGGCCAGATCCTAGATATAAGATGAACTTATACCAAAGGAATAATTTATTTAAATGAAGCTTTAATGATAAGATCTACATCGTGTCCATGGGCATGAACACAAGTTCAAGGTCGACTCCCACTTTTCCAATGCATAACCTTTCATTCACTTCTCACGTTCGATGATGTTGCAGTGTTGAAATTTTATCTGGTGAAGCACCAGAAGAGTATGACTCGTGAAAACTTTCGGGTTCACATGGTTTAGAGAAGGCATATGTTCAACCCATAGGGGCTTCTTAGAAACATATACCACAAGTTTCAAGAGTAAATAACACAAGCCCGAAAGCAGAGCATGGTTGACCAAGCAGAGGATACAACTTAACAAAGGCATTATGTATCAGGGGAAGAACTCACAAGGTGATCAAATGTGAAGGACACTGTCGGATAACAATCCAACAAAGGACTTGATGGTCCACAAAGGATCTGATACGAGTATCGGTACTCAACTAGAGGAAGAAGAATGCAAGGAGATCAGATTATAGAAACAACTGACTAACTCATTTGTCAAATGCAAAGGAAATATGATTTCCAAATCAAGGGATCAGAAGCAATGCTCTGATTAGGGATGGATAAGTTGAATAGCCTTATGGTACAATCAACGACGATTGGATTGGTCGAGAACCAATTCCAGTTAAAACAATAGCAGCTCAGCCGGAAAAGTAACTTATAAGGATCAAAGATGATTGCGTGTATTCGCAAACATATTGAGTCAACAGACTCAAAAATGATAATGACAAGGAATGTCAATAAGACTACGAGAGTTATGGGATTAACCATAATGCAAGCAAGCAAGAATTTCAAGAGCCAAAGACTGCTCGGGATTTTCGGAAGATCGAATGGCATTTCGAAGACTTTTGTGAAATACATGAATCAACTGGGGATGAGTGGATACTCGATAAGTGCGAGAAATTATTTGAAGGGGTATTCATGTGGCAAAGAACTGCTAGGCAGTAGGCACAAAGTATTCTCGGAACAATAGAGAAAACTTCAGGGCATCTTGTAATAACAAGATCAATGGGGGATGATCGCATGAATGGCAAGTGTAAGTAGTTTTCCATACGGATTTATCGGTGGTCGGGAATAGCAAAAGTGATGGGCACAAAGTCTCGAGAGAATATCAAAGAGTATCTCCGAAATCTTCTGGTGCAGCCGACGATCATCGGTAATAATGGGCTCTTCGGGTGAAAGTGATCACGAGATCCTAATGTTAGATTTAGTAAAATTCATTAAACCCGAATAGAAGAGAGATCAGAGTCCCAGAGTAAAGGTCGAGGAGTAAAAGATCCTACTACCACCCAATGGCGACGTGTGCCCATAAGACACACAGCCATGTTAGTAAAAGTTTTGCAATGTCTAGACTCAACTTCGGCCAAGGAGTTGGAAAGGGGATTCCTACAGGCAGTCGGCTCTGATACCAACTTGTGACGCCCCCGATTCAATCGTACACTAATCATGCACGCAAACGTGTACGATCAAGATCAGGGACTCACGGGAAGATATCACAACACAACTCTAAAACATAAATAAGTCATACAAGCATCATAATACAAGCCAGGGGCCTCGAGGGCTCGAATACAAGTGCTCGATCATAGACGAGTCAGCGGAAGCAACAGTATCTGAGTACAGACATAAGTTAAACAAGTTTGCCTTAAGAAGGCTAGCACAAACTGGGATACAGATCGAAAGAGGCGCAGGCCTCCTGCCTGGGATCCTCCTATCTACTCCTGGTCGTCGTCAGCGGGCTGCACGTAGTAGTAGGCACCTCTGGTGTAGTAGGGGTCGTCGTCGATGGTGGCGTCTGGCTCCTGGACTCCAGCATCTGGTTGCGACAACCAGAAAGAAAGGAAAGGGGAAAAAAGTGGGAAGAAAGCAACCGTGAGTACTCATCCAAAGTACTCGCAAGCAAGGAACTACACTACATATGCATGGGTATATGTGTAAGGAGGCCATATCGGTGGACTGAACTGCAAAATGCCAGAATAAGAGGGGGATAGCTAGTCCTATCGAAGACTACGCTTCTGGCAGCCTTCGACTTGCAGCAAGTAGAAGAGAGTAGATTGAAGTCCTCCAAGTAGCATCTCCAAGTAGCATCTCCAGTAGCATCACATAACATAATCCTACCCGGCGATCCCCTCCTCGTAACCCTGAGAGAGAGCGACCACCGGTTGTATCTGGCACTTGGAAGGGTGTGTTTTATTAAGCATCCGGTTCTAGTTGTCATAAGGTCAAGGTACAACTCCAAGTCGTGCTGTTACCGAAGATCACGGCTATTCGAATAGATTAACTTCCCTGCAGGGGTGCACCATCTTACCCAGCACGCTTGATCCCATTTGGCCGGACACACTTTCCTGGGTCATGCCCGGCCGCGGAAGATCAACACGTCGCAGCCCCACCTAGGCACAACAGAGAGGCCAGCATGCCGGTCTAAACCTAAGCGCACAGGGGTCTGGGCCCATCGCCCATAGCACACCTGCACGTTGCGTACGCGGCCAAAAGCGGAACTAGCCCCCTTAATACAAGAGCAGACTTACGTTCCAATCCGGCGCGCGCCACTCAGTCGCTGGCGTCACGAAGTGCTTCGGCTGATACCACGACGTCGGGATACCCATAACTACTCCCACGTAGATGGTTAGTGCGTATAGGCTCGTAGCCAACTCAGATCAAATACCAAGATCTCGTTAAGCGTGTTAAGTATCCGCGAACGCCGAACAGGGCCAGGCCCACCTGTCTCCTAGGTGGTCTCAACCTGCCCTATCGCTCCGCCTCAAAGTAACAGTCGGGGGCCATCGGGAACACAGGCCCACCTCTACCGGGATGGAGCCACCTACCCCTTCAGCCCCCATCTCCGAACAGTATCACAGGTAATGTAACTGTGTAAAGTATATCGTATATGCCCGTGATCACCTCCTGAAGTGATCACGGCCCAGTAGTATAGCATGGCAGACGGACAAGAGTGTAGGGCCACTGATGGAACACTAGCATCCTATACTAAGCATTAGGATAGCAGGTAATGGTAACAACAATAGTAGCAAGGACAGGCTATGCATCAGGATAGGAATATCGGAAAGCAGTAACATGCTACACTACTCTAATGCAAGCAGTATAAAGTAGAATAGGTGATATCTGGTGATCAAGGGGGGGGGGCTTGCCTGGTTGCTCTGGCAAGAGAGAGGGGTCGTCGGTGACGTAGTCGACCACAGGGGCATCAGCATCGATCTCGGAGTCTACCGGAAAGGAGTAACGGAGGGGGAACACAATAAATAACAGAGCAATCAAATGTAACACAAAGCAAGACGCGGCAATACGTTGTGCTAGGGGTGACCTAACGTAGGGATGGGCGATACCGGTGAAGGGGGAAACATCCGGGAAAATATCCCCGGTGTTTCGTGTTTTCGGGCAGAGGAGCCGGAGGGGGAAAGTTGTGAGTTTGATATGTTAGGGGTGCGTGGCGGACGAACGGACTGCTTATCCGGATTCGTCTCGTCGTTCTGAGCAACTTTCATGTTGAAATTATTTTAGTCCGAGTTACGGATTAAAAGATATGATTTTCTAAAGATTTTATTAATTTCTGGAATTTAATTAATTATTTAATTAATTCGAAAATGGATTTATGACATCAGCATGATGTCATGCTGACGTCAGCAGTCAACAGAGTTGACTGGGTCAGTCTGACGTGTGGGTCCCGTTCGTCATTGACTAGACTAACTAATCATGATTAATTAGTTAACTAAGTGATTAGGTTAATTAAATATAATTAATTAAGTTAATTGATCCTTTAATTAATTAATTAACACATTTTAGTTTTATTTTTATTTCTTAGTATTCCTTTTTTTTGTTCTAAAGGGCGTGGGCCCTGTTGTCCAGTGGCCCAGGGCCTTAGCGGGTGCTGGTTAGCGGGCGCGGGCACTGGAGCGTAACGGGTGTGGGCGCGCGCCCGATAGGGCGAACCCGGGTGCGCGGGCGACGACCGCCGTGGCGCGGCGGGGCGCCGGAGTTGGCCGCGGGGCTGACGACGGTCGGCGCGAGCTGGGACGGCGACCGCGGGCCTGGCAGCGAGCGGGCGTGGCGGAGCCAAAGCAGGGGCTGCGGGACGAGGCCGGAGCTCGACCGGAGCAAGCTCATGGCGGCGGGAGTGAGCAGAGGC
>NC_041381.1:81009786-81012713 GCF_002162155.2 Triticum dicoccoides
GGCGACGCGTCGTGGGGAGGAGACGAAGTCGAGGTGGCGTTGGGGTCGACGGGATCGGGGCCGATCCCGATCCAGATCGGTGGGGGGAGGAGAAGGGGATCGTGGGGGAAGTGTGCGGTCGTGGGGGGGGGTTAGGGTTCGGACCGATGGGGGGATAAGGGGAGTGGGGTGGACCGGATGGGCCAATTGGGCTGCAGCTGGGTCGGTTGGCCCAGGGGATTAGAGGGTTTTCCTCTCTGTCTTTTGTTAGTTGTGTTTTCTGCCCTTTTGTATTTTCTTTTCTTTTTATTTAATCTTTCAAATTGTTTTTGTTTTGTAAATCATATAGTTAGCACCAAAATTAGTAATAGTAGTTATACCATTGTCACAATTATTTTTGTAGTTGTAAAAATATGGTTTCAATAATTTAATCATTTAAGAGATGTTTAAATAATTGTTTCGGCTACTCTTTTACTTATCTTAGAACATTTAGTTACTTTATAAAAATGTGGTTTCTTCACCAATATTTAATATGGATTATTTGGCTCACCCCAAACATTTTAGTTTTAATATTTGAAATCTTTTATTGTTTGCTTGATTATGAATTTGAATTCGAATCGGTTTCGAATCATTGCAAGGTTAGCAACAGTAACCGAGGTGACGTGGCATGATTAGCGTGGGATTACTGTAGGATGATTATCCGGGCGTCACAGCCTCGGTTTTGGTATTCTCCAATAAAAAGAACTAGGCTAGCCATTTTCAGAAAGAAAAAATATATCAACTGGGCTCGTCATGTGCTTAATAAAAGCGTAAGCGTGGGCTAGACGGGCCACAGCCCCCGCACAACGTGCAGTTGAGCTCCGTCCCTGAAACTAAAAAACAACTGGCGAGCTGGTGGGTCCCTGGTGTTATCCGCTTGTTGTGTAATTTTCTCGTTTATTGACTACATTGACAATGGCGTGGGACCTAGTTGTCAAATAACTAGGAGGAAGTATGTTTTGGCTTGTAATAGTAAGGCACCTGCTTGCGAAATGCAATGACCCTGGTGGGTCCCTACTGTCAGCCTCTCCACGTACAGTCATCTCCTGATTCCTCTTGGTTGTTGACCATGTTGACACCGCCAGACGGCGGCGGGCACAGCGAGCGAACCAAGCCGGAGAACAACGGTGAGGCCTCAGACGGGAACGAACAACAGCCGTGGAAGATGCGGCCGCGTAGTGGCAGGTGGAGGGGAGTACGAGGGCAACAACATGCAACTCAAGCATACAAATGGTACAAAAAGCCCAAGGAATAATTGTTCATCAAATTTTTAGACAAAACCCAGATTGAACATGACAGTAACATCTAACCCAACCACTCTTTTTTGCAGTCACAAACAAATGGATCGGTCTGACCCATAAAATCAACATCCTGTGCAAAAAAATTATTTCAGGATGGCTATGACTTGTTGTAAATAGAAGCCGAGCACGTTTAGAATCCCATTTGTCCACCTGAAACTTCTTTTTTTTTTTCTGTTCAACATGTCCGTCCGTGAGAAATCTCTTGCGGTAAAAATTAAGCCTCATGGACAATAGTAACCTCGCATTCAAAAGGAAGAATGTGACAAAGCTTCTGTTTGCCTGGTTGGATGCATATCATTCCATCGTTATTGTCCCCAAACGAATGTCATGAGAACTGAGAAAATCCTGGTGCTTATTACGCCACCAATTGGTTATATGTTTTTCTCCATGTGGTTCTGCCTAAGTAGGCATGAAAATTGAAAATCGTTAAGGTCTGAAAAAAGAGTATGTCGAAAGAATGATAGTTGAACAGTTAATTCTAGTACAATATATACGGGATTTCAATGTGCATGAAGTCATCACCTCTATATATAAATTCTCCAGAGATCGAAAGCATCACAGCAAGCCAATAATTTTGTCCAGATCAAAACTAAACATTCTGATATATATGATCTTGGCAGAATCCAGCAACATTGATAGGCTATCAATGGACGAACTCTTCATTGAGCATATAACATAATATTAGTACCCAAAGTGTACTCCAAGATGATATAAAACTTATGCGCACAAACGAAAAATGCAGCATATGATTACAAATGTGTAGATGATAATATACGGTACCTGAAAAGTGAGGAGCCAAACGCCAACTCCTTGTGATTATTAAACGGGTCACGAATTACACCCCTGGTCTCCAGTTTGGGCACAGAGACGACAGTTATTTGTGAAGGTGTATAATGATTATCAAGGAGCAACCTTTGAAGTGAAGGGGAATCTTGGATGATGATCTGCTGCCCTTCAAAACAAATTCCAATGCTTTTAAGGTGAGGCGACTTTATTTGGAGACAACTGATACAGATTTCTATTCCCAAAACAATCAGCAAGCGCTCCAGGGCAGGGAAACTAGAGTGGATGATGTTTTGTGGTGAGGCCTCCGACAGATAAACCACCACAAGCGAAAGTTTTTTTTTAGCAGTGGGAGTCGAAGCATTTGTACCAGATCATCTGGTAGATGGCACCGGGCAAAGGTGGCGGTGTGGAGAGAGGAGGAAAACCGCAAGGTCGACAACGGTGGTGTTGGCACGAATTCTTGGTGTGTTCGTGGTATGAAACTTTTGTGGTAATGGTACAACTCAAACTGCTAGAGTTTTCTGAATTTAGGGGATGTCAGCCAAGCGTCCACCATGCTGGGTATGGACAGTAGGTAGCGTGTCGGGATGCAGAGGCATTGAACGGGGCCGTGC
Organism: Triticum dicoccoides; assembly: GCF_002162155.2. NCBI lineage: Eukaryota > Viridiplantae > Streptophyta > Magnoliopsida > Poales > Poaceae > Triticum > Triticum dicoccoides. The sequence continues at coordinate 81,012,506 of NC_041381.1, forward strand.
TGGTGAGAAGAGATGATGGCTCTGAGGAGATCAAATTCAGGAAGGACAGATATCTGACGACAGTCGAGATTGAGGGGCGCGGTGCGCCATAGAGGGCGCCACCAAGTTGAGAGGACTTGTGTGCGGCAGCAATCCTTTGTGGGGATAAGTGAGATGATCTCCACAAGGATGACGTCCGGGAGATCGCTGGTGCGGTCCACCGGAGATT
>NC_041381.1:81013121-81024942 GCF_002162155.2 Triticum dicoccoides
ACAGCCGGCGTCGTCGCTGGCAGGAGCCTCATGTTCTTTGCGCTGGGGCCAGCCGACTCCATTTTCCTTGTGGGCGTTGTGCCGAGCTCATGGCTTTGAGCAGAGTAGCCAGAGACGAGCCTAGTGGCAGTGCGAGTGGGGAAGGAGGGTTGGGGATTTCTGTAGGAGTGGAAGAAGAGGAACATGAGTTTTTTGTACGAGTGAGGAAGAAGGTGAGCGGGGATTTTCTGGACGAGTGAGGAAGATTGGGGAGCGGGGGGAATTGGGGGGGATACGGAAGCGGGAGAGCGAGCTATTCGTGTTTATAAGGCCCGCTGCACTAACTACTCGCTTTTCCCAAGAATCGCTCTCTTCTTTTTTGTTGCTGATTGGAGCTGGCGCATGGACTTGGCTGACTGGCCATGCATGCAGGATGCATGTGCCCGCCGGCCACTGCATGCGCCTGGTTTGTTGCTAGGCCTATTTAATAGGGTGCTTATGGAGTAAATTAAGGAGATTTATTTTCTCTGTGTGCATCCAGAAAATTAGAGGATGCGGTACTGGATGCAGACACTCACATTAAACTAAGCTTCAGAAGATACGGTGCATACTAACATTCAGAAGAACAAAAGTTTAGCATGTTTATGCATCTCAATGATTCACCATACTATAACCAATACAAAGCTGTGAGAAGGTGTGGAAATAAAGAAAATCGGTCGATGCTTCTCTGAGCAAAGGGCCTCCCTACACATGCATTAATATCCTGGGCATGCTTGTTTCTTCTCAATGTTGCGAGCACTTTGAGCATGTTGGCAACTCCACAGCTAGCTAGGTGCCTCATCTTGCAATTGATGCTGACACATCTGCAGCAAACACATGAGGCAATAGAGATGACTCAACATGAGTCCATATTGTGCAGTTCCCCTGAAATCATATTCATTGTGCTGAATCTGAAAAGATAGGAAAACAGTAGCTATACTTAAACGGTGTTGCAAAACAGTAGCACATATCAATAGCTCGGCATGACAAAAACACGATCATCTGGACGAAGGGGATACTGACCTGCCTGAGGAAGATTATATATAATTTCATAAGCCCTTGGTTGATTTCCACCTTCAGCTGCACTGCTTTTTTGCTCCTCCACACATGACATGATCGTTCCGCACTGCATTCAGCAAGTCAACGTACGAAAAAGCTAATTTCATCTTGCGGTGGTCATTGTACCTAGTTACGAATGTAGGAATACCTGGAGCACCATGAGGTTAGCTGACAGCAGGTAGATGCAGCCATATAAATTTTGTGAGGTGCTACCAAAATTGAGGTTTGTATAACTCCCCTTATGAGAATTGTTCTTGAAGCTAGTAGAATGTGAGGGCTTGTTCTTTGCATCAAACTTGCCTTTCCCTTGAGATTTGTTCTTGTTGTTTTGGGGCTGGTTGGGCTGGAAGTTCTTCTCGTGTACCATGTGGGCACTAGAAGCTCCCTCAGCGACCCGAGCACGTGTGTCTTTTGCTCTCGCCTTCTCCTCAAAATCAAGAGTTCTAATGAGATCAAAAACAGAAAACTCATGTCTCTTGTTTTTCAGAGAAGTAGCAAAATCGTTCCACAAAGGTGGAAGCTTGGCAATGATTGTCCCAGCAACAAATTTGTCTGGAAACACACACTTAAAGTACTCAAGTTCCTTAGAGAGTGACTGTATCTCATGAGTCTACTGAACAACAGAGCGCTCATCAGTCATCTTGTAGTCACGGAATTGCTCCATGACGTACAACTCGTTGCCAGCGCCCGAGGGCCCAAACGTGGCCTCGAGCACAGCCCACATGTCTTTTCCGCTGTCAAACGACATATATGAATCCAAAATGGAATCGTCAAGAACACTCAGCAGGGTGGCTTTGAAGAGGGTATCCATGTTCTGAAAAGCTTCCTGCTGTGTAGGATTAAGGTCGCCCTCAGGCTTACCCTTAATGGCGTCATAGCAGTACATGATCTAAAACCAATATACTGCTCTTGTGTGCCACCTATTATACTGCACCCCCTTAAAAGTAGGCGGCTTCAAAAGCGCAGCAAAACCACTCGGAGTAAATTGCCTATAATCAGGTTTTGGGATTGGATTGTTGAATATATGAGAAATTTACTATGAGATTTAATCCGAATCAGCAGTAAATAGATCATGACGACAATTGCAAACATCAAATTAATGATGCAGACTAAACCAGGAGGACAGAACCACATACTGTACAGCGTTAGCAGAACCGCTGTGGTTGATGTTGTCACTCATGTCGTTGATGAAGAGGTTACCGAGGTCAGGGAAGAAGGCTATCGTTGAGGAAGTCGTCGCTGGCAGCAGTCACAGAAGTGTGCTCCCCAAAAACCTGATCGCCCCTCTCCCATACAGGATCACGAAAGGCGGGGTTTGGAGGACTGATGTCCCTTCTCGCGGTGCACGCCGGAAGGAGGGTTGGAGAAGAATTGCGTGGCGGCGCTAAGATCTGGAACAGTGAGAAACCATATGACACAACGGCGGCTAGGGTAGAGCATGTCAGGTCGGTCGTGCGAGTAAGACCATGTATAATAGTAGGCCTTTGGCCCCCGAACCCCACGTCCAAGTCAATAATAGCCCCACCAAGGTTTGTCTCAAAAAAACGGAGTAATTAAGGCGTCTGTTAGTCCCTTTAGTATAAATACTATATCATTAATAATGGCCCCACCTTTTGTCTCACAAAGTATGTTGGGGCTCCTGCTACAACCGGCTACAAGTTTACAATCCGCTTCTCTTATATCTCCTCTTCTCTCTCCTTTAACTAAGCACAAATACTATATTTAAATCCTTATAGCCTGCTTATGTCATCTAATTTTAGTACTTGCTCTAAGGTTACTCCCCACTGTGTAGTCTGAAATGTCAGGCGTGCAGCGAGCGGTGCCCTCGGTCGACGTGCCGCTTCAACGATGGAAGCAATGAGAGGTCGCATCGCCCTGACTTGCCATCAATGTGGAGCGGCGGCTCAGCTGGCGCCGAGCGAGAAGCGCGCGCGGGAGGGGGGAGGGGTTTTTGTTGGGCCAAGAAGGTGAGAAGCCAACTTGGGATCGGTCCGGACGGGGAAATATCATGTGCTCCCATACTCTGCGTATGACACTAGTCTATGTTAGTACTCCCTCATTTCCGGTTTATAGAGATGTTTAGAGTAACATAGTAATATGTTACAGTATAAGTTACTCCCCACTATGACCAGCCTTGGCCTCTCCTAGTGCTCCACCATGTATAGCTGCTAAGCATGCCACGTAGGCATAAAATATGATGTGGCAAGTTAATTAGGAAGAGAGAGAGACTAGTTTGGTGACTACAGGAAGAAACGATGGAAAGACAGTTTTGAGTCTATAGCTAATTAAATGAAGCAAGCTTGGCAACAATAAACTAAGCACCTATGCATTGAAGACTTGAGTTACTAAGCCATTTAATGCACTTAGCACCTCATCTAAGAACATCTAAGCACTTAGCACTTAGCACCCCCTTGACCGTGGACCTTGACAGTGTACGTCACCTTGTGTCTCATAATTTTCCTCGTCATCATCTGAGTCCTAGAAGATCTCACCCACATCATTATTAGGCATGCAGCCGCCTTGATAGACAACCAGCGCAAAAGGAGTAGAGGTGACTGGGGGCGCACCACATTGTGGGCACTCTGTACATGCTCGTGTGCGTGCAGCGTGCGTGTTTCTTCATTGGTGCTAGCTCTAAGGACGAGGGTGCGGTCGTCTTTGTCTCCGACTAGTCGTTGAGCAACGACGAAAAAGAGGTGCTACAAGAGATGCGTAGGTGCCATCGTGTGCGAGCTTCGTCGTAGCACGACGAACCGGACGTCACCACAGATGGCGCACGCCTCCATGCAGCCGATTGTGTGCGCATGCATGTGTTATTCACGTGCATTCTGCGGCCGAGTGTGTGCACATGCACTTGTTGTGTACGTGCATTGTGTGCTCCATGCTGTGCCCGTATGTGCATGAGTTGGATCGGATGGAGTTAGTGCGTTGGCTTGTGTACATGCGTGGCTGCATGCGTCCTGTACATGTGTGGCTTGTTGCGTGGTTATCAACATAAACTATAAAACATCTTCAACTTAGCATCCTGATGTACCATTTCTAGTGGTTAGCGAAGAGTTCATGTTCTTTTATTTGTTTATAGGTGGAAAGGCGGCAAAAAACAGGGGAAAACGCGCAAGGTTCCTTGCAGACGCTCCACCGCGAGGTTCCTTGGTCCTTCTCGGTCATCGGGAATCTATGTTCTTCAACTCTTTTCTTTTACGTGAGCTTTGTTCATCCTTTTCCCAACACGCGAGACATCTAGCATGAAGGTGCACGTGTCATGTAAGAAAATGGAGATAAGCAGATAAGCAGTGCGTAAGTGAGTCGTTCACTTCGATGGCACCTACGCAATAGTTTTTCTCCTCGATGGCACATGAATAGTGCACGTACTCAACGACGGAGCACGGGATGGTAGCAATGACATGGTCAGCCCTTTTTGGAGAGAGTACATACTAAATAACTTTGATGTGTCCCGTCAACTCGCAGAACTACGATAAGCTTTTGATTACAAGCGGTGAACGTGCAACAGTTCATTTGGTGTCAGATTGCCAGAAGTACTACTGTAGAACCATCAACTTCCGGAAGAGGCGAAGAGCCAAGCGCAAGGTCACCTACTAACCTTAGGCTAGGCGTAGTGGGAGTAACATAAGTAGGGGTACCTCCTTTTTTATTCTAGAAACAACCACACACAAATATCGAGGTGCTGGTTATGTAGAACAAATTTCCTGGAGTCCATGCTCAGCCCTCCTCTATCTCTCTTCTCATCCAGCCAGCGGACACACGGACCCCATCATCTATTTGCTCATATGCGGTCTCATATGTCAGTGAAAACGCAAGAGGACCCACTGAACCTACACATCTTTCACCTCGACGTGCTGGTGATGAAAAACAAATCCAATAAAGATCTTTGGTGGCCGCTTTTGGAGTTACTCAAGAGTAGTAAGATTCTATTTATAGTTTAACCCGAGATGCACATCACGTGGCTTCAACTACCACTCTATTTTCTTGCATGACACGACCTGGATGCTGGATGTCCCATGTGTCGGCAAAAGGAGGAAGAACCCGACCAAATCTTTGGTTATGCTCCCGGATTAGACTAGTTGTGCTAACTTAAAAATTTTATTGTGTAGAATGGATGCAAGTTTTGGTATTGGGAAGAAGAGTACATCGATATATTGATAGAGCGCAATTTAGTAGATGTTCTAGCACTTTTAGCTAGCATAGAGGCTAGAGATGAGACTAGTGCACTTGTTGATAGAATAGAGGCTAGACATGAGACTATATGCGAGGAAGCAACGTCTACTTCTTTACACTCGAAGAAGAAATAAGCACGCAAGATCGAGCCTCCGCAGATCAACAATGAATGCATCGAGAAGGCACTAATCCAACTTACAGGAGTAGTTATGGAAGTTGGATATCTTCTAAAATGTATTCTTGTGGTTCTTGTTTTCTTTGGTCTTGCTTTTCTAGTCAAAATTATCGTTGGAGTTCGTGCAAAATGGAGGTCCGTTTGGGGTCGTGCGTTGGAGTTGGCCTTACAAGTGGGACCGCAGTTGAGGAAACCGACTATAGGCTGATGTCTACTACACAACCTTCTTCTTGTAGACGTTGTTGGGCCTCCAAGTGCAGAGGTTTGTAGGACAGTAGCAAATTTCCCTCAAGTGGATGACCTAAGGTTTATCAATCTGTAGGAGGCGTAGGATGAAGATGGTCTCTCTCAAGCAACCCTGCAACCAAATAACAAAGAGTCTCTTGTGTCCCCAACACACCCAATACAATGGTAAATTGTATAGGTGCACTAGTTCGGCGAAGAGATGGTGATACAAGTGCAATATGGATGGTAGATATAGGTTTTTGTAATCTGAAAATATAAAAACAGCAAGGTAACTAATGATAAAAGTGAGCGTAAACGGTATTGCAATGATAGGAAACAAAGCATAGGGTTCATACTTTCACTAGTGCAAGTTCTCTCAACAATAATAACATAGATAGATCATATAACAATCCCTCAACATGCAACAAAGAGTCACTCCAAAGCCACTAATAGCGGAGAATAAATGAAGAGATTATGGTAGGGTACGAAACCACCTCAAAGTTATTCTTTCGGATCGATCTATTCAAGAGTTCGTACTAGAATAACACCTTAAGATACAAATCAACCAAAACCCTAATGTCACGAAGATACTCCATTGTCACCTCAAGTATCCGTGGGCATGATTATACGATATGCATCACACAATCTCAGATTCACCTATTCAACCAACACAAAGTACTTCAAAGAGTGCCCCAAAGTTTCTACCGGAGAGTCAAGACGAAAACGTGTGCCAACCCCTATGCATAGGTTCATGGGCGGAACCCGCAAGTTGATCACCAAAACATACATCAAGTGGCACGTGATATCCCATTGTCACCACAGATAAACATGGCAAGACATACATCAAGTGTTCTCAAATCATTAAGGACTCAATCCGATAAGATAAGTTCAAGAGGAAAACTCAATTCATCACAAGAGAGTAGAGGGGGAGAAACATCATAAGATCCAACTATAATAGCAAAGCTCGCGATACATCAAGATCGTGCCATAGAGAGAACACGAGAGAGAGAGATCAAACACATAGCTACTGGTACATACCCTCAGCCCCGAGGGTGAACTACTCCCTCCTCGTCATGGATAGCGCCGAGATGATGAAGATGGCCACCGGTGATGGGTTCCCCCTCCGACAGGGTGCCGCAACGGGCTCCCGATAGGTTTTTGGTGGCTACAGAGGCTTGTAGCGGCGGAACTCCCGATCTATCTTCGTATTCGATGTTTTTAGGGTACGTGGACTTATATAGGCGAAAAAGTTGGTCGGGGAGCCTCGAGGGGCCCAGGAGAAAGGGGGCGCGCCCTCCTATCTCTTGGCCTCCTTGAACCTTCCCTGGCTTGAACCCCAAGTCTCCCGGATCATATCCTTTCCAAAAATCACGCTCCCGAAGGTTTCATTCCGTTTGGACTCTGTTTGATATTCCTTTTCTTCGAAATACTGAAACAGGCAATAAAACAACAATATGGGCTGGGCCTCCGGTTAATAGGTTAGTCCCAAAAGTAATATAAAAGTGTATGATAAAGCCCGTAATCATTCAAAATAGATAATAAAATAGCATGAATGCTTCATAAATTATAGATACGTTGGAGACGTATCAGCATCCCCAAGCTTAATTCCTACTCGTCCTCGAGTAGGTAAATGATAAAAGAAAGAATTTATGAAGTGTGAATGCGAGAAGGTGCACAAGTTTGATCAATGATAATTTCAATCACCTTTTCTAGCATGATTATATGTCATAACAGTATTTCATCTCATAAAACTTCTCACGATCAAGTAACAAGCTATTCATATGTTAAAGCATAGACCATAAACTTTCTTGAAAACTAGCAAACTTCATTCTCAGTCATCAAACAATTGCAATTCATCTTATTTTCAGGAAGGGTCTATGTCAGAGCTTTGATTTAGCAAACTCCACATACTCAACTATCATATAGTCTTCCACAATTGCTAGCACTCACATAATACTAATGGTTATGGAGTTTTAATCGGACACTAAGAAAGATAGGGGCTTATAGTGTTGCCTCCCAACGTATTCACCTTTGGGTGATGTCAACAATAATAGTTCATGCTAACTTACATCCAATTGGATATATATATATATATATATATATATATATATATATATCAGGATCTTTCCAACACGAGGTGCTTGCCAAAGGATAAAATGAAAAAGGGAAAGGTGAAGATCACCTTGAGTCTTGCATAAAGTAAAAGACATAAAGTAAAAGATAGGCCCTTCGCAGAGGGAAGCAGAGGTTGTCATGCGCTTTTATGGTTGGATGCACAAAATCTTAATGCAAAAGAACGTCACTTTATATTGCCACTTGTATATGGACCTTTATTATGCAGTCCATCGCTTTTATTGCTTCCATAACAAGATCGTATAAAGCTTATTTTCTTCACACTAATAGATCATACATATTTAGAGAGCAATTTTTATTGCTTGCACCCATGACAACTTACTTGAAGGATCTTGCTCAATCCATAGGTATGTATGGTGGACTCTCATGGCAAAACTGGGTTTAAGGATATTTGGATGCACAAGTAGTATCTCTACTTGGTGCAAAGAATTTGGCTAGCATGAGGGGGAAAGGCAAGCTCAACATGTTTGAATGATCCATGACAATATACTTTAACTGAGATGTGAGAACACATAACCCATTATGTTGTCTTCCTTGTCCAACATCAACTCTTTAGCATGTCATACTTAATGGGTGCTCACAATTATAAAATATGTATAGGATAGTATATTTATATGTGAAATCTCCCTTCCTTCAATATTCTTTCATGAATTGTTCAAATGACCAATACAATGCTTGCTAACCTTCAGTAAATTTACAACCTCTACTTCTTAGATGTGAAGTCATTACTCCCCATGGGATAAGCAAATGAGACATACATAATTTCAGATTTATAACGATCAACTCATTCAACAATTTACTCATAGGATATAAGTGAAACACACGAGTAAATGAAAAACTACTCCAAAAAGATATAAGTGAATATCAATGAGTAGCTAAATAATTATGTACCTATGCGAAGACTCTCTCTCATTATAGAAATTCAGATCTTGGTATTGTATTCAAACAGCAAGCAAAACAAAATAAAACGACATTGCAAGGATAGCACAACTCATGTGAAGAAGCAAAAAACTTAGGTTCCACCAATACTAACCGATAGTTGTTGAAGAAGAAAGGTGGGATGCCTCACGGGGCATCCCCAAGCTTAGATGCTTGAGATTTCTTGAAATATTATCTTGGGTGCCTTGGGAATCCCCAAGCTTGAACTTTTGTGTCTCCTTAATTCCCCTCATATCATGGTTTCTCTTTTTATCAAAAGCTTCATCCACACCAAACTCAACAAGAACTCGTGAGATAGGTTAGTATAAACCAATGCAAAACCTTATCATTTTCTACTGTAACAAAATCACTAAAATTATTATTCCACATTGCATACTAAATGTCTCTGCATATTTAATACCCCTATCCTCAAATAGAATCATTAAACAAGCAAACATATGCAAACAATGCAAACATAACATCAATCTGCCAAAAACAGTACAGTCTGTAAAGAATGCAAGATTCATCATACTTCCCTAACTCAAAAAATTATGAGAAAAATATTACGCTGTAGCAGATTTATCAGAGCTCATTATTCAAAAAGTTTCAACATTATACCATTCTCTTACTTTTCTAGGGAATTTTTGCAAGAGTGGTAAACTTTCTGTTTTCAAACAGCAACATGTATACTAGCAAAATAAGCATGGTAAAGGCTATCGTTCACATTTTTATTGAAAATATAGATGAAAAATATTATTCGAAATAACAGAAATCAAATACTAACAAGAGAAAATGACGCTCCAAGCAAAACACATATCATGTGGCGAATAAAAATATAGCTCCAAGTAAAGTTACTGATGAACGAAGACGAAAGAGGGGATGCCTTCTGGGGCATCCCCATGCTTAGGCTATTGGTTGTCCTTGAATATTACCTTGGGGTGCCTTGGGCATCCCCAAGCTTAGGCTCTTGCCACTCCTTATTCCATAGTCCATCAAATCTTTACCCAAAACTTGAAAACTTCACAACACAAAACTCAACAGAAAACTCGTAAGCTCTGTTAGTATAAGAAAATAAAACCACCACTTAGGTACTGTAATGAACTCATTATAAATTCATATCGGTGTAATATCTACTGTACTCCAACTTATCTATGGTTCATAACCTCTGATACTACTCATAGATTCATCAAAATAAGCAAACAACACATAGAAAACAGAATCTGTCAAAAACAGAACAATCTGTAGTAATCTGTATCAAACGTATACTTATGGAACTCCCAAAATTCTACCAAATTAGGAAGTCCTGAGAAATGTGTGTACCAATCCAGAGCAAAAAGAATCAGATCAGAAGAACTTTTCTGTGAATTATCAAAACTAATTTACTGGGTGCATAAGTTTCTGATTTTCAGCAGGCACTACAAAAAAAAGACACATCCGTGACATTTTGGGCCGAACGAAATTTTTTTCTATCATACGTATGACACTTCTATGAAAATAATTGTGACAAAACCCGGTATCATCATACATGTGGTGGGCTCCTACTTCTATGACAAAAAATCATGACAGAAAATGGGATTTTCGTCCTGGGCGGGCCGGAGACGCAGCTGCATGACATTCTTTGGGTCGTCCATGACGAAAAAAACTGTGGTAGAAGCGAGGGCGAGGAAAATTTCGGGGAGTTCCCGGTTACGGTGGGAGGTCGGGGGCCAAGCGATGCGCGCGCGTGTGTGCGAGGCGTTGGCTCTAACTGAAACCGAGCGAGGCGTTGGGCTCTAACTGAACCCGAGCGATTGCACTGCAGGCTACGCGTTACTGAACCCGAGCGATCGATTGATGGCTGTTAACTGAACCCGATCGAGCAAGTCATTTGCTACTGCTGCTAACTGAAGCCGTACATTGGATGAACAGTGAGCGTTGCAGGGGGGTGGATGAACAGTGAGCGGTGGCGTTGCCTCTGGATGAACAGGACCCCGTGGTGTGGAGGGCTGTATGAACAGTAGATGGTGGAGGGGTGCCCGTGGAGGGGTGGTTGAACAGAAGCCGGTGGAGTAGCGCATGGTGGAGGCTGGATGAACAGGAGACCGTGGAGGCTGGAGGAGGTCGACGGTAGCCCGTAGAGGCTGGAGGAGGTCGACGGTGGAGATGAACAGTATCCCGTGGAGTCCCATTTTGCGGTACGCGACACCCCTCCCGATGAACAGGACCCTCCTTTCGACCGTAGTGCTCCAACACAAGTCCATTTTTTTGTTTTGTAGTACGCCACACCCCTCCCGATCAACAGGACCCCGTTTAGACCGTAGCGCTCCAACACAAGAACGTTTCGTCCGTTTTGCGATATGCCACACCCCTCCCGGTCAACAGGACCCCCGTTTCGATCGTAGGAGGTCTGTTTCCTCCGTTTTGCGGTAAGCCAGACCCCTCCCGATCAACAGGACCCCGTTCCGAACATGGCCGATCGAACACAAGGCCGTTTCCTCCGTTCTGCGGTACGCCAGGCCTCGTTTCCATCGCCTATTCCGTCCAAGCCCTCCCGATGAACACGACCACGCATTCTGTTTCGACCTAGCCGGTTGGCTCCCCATGAACACGACGACGACGCTGTTTCTCCGTTCTAACCCAGCCATGTACACGAGCCCTGGCATACGTATGCGCGAGTAGGCATTCGAGACCCCGCCCGTATGTACATGGTCGTATTTTCTTTCTTGCACCCTGGCCATTGTACATACGTGTACATGCTACATGCGCGCCTCTACTACGACACGTGCGCGCCACTACATCGGCACGTGCACGCCTCTACATCGACCAGTATATATGTACGTACACGTTCATGACCAGAATGACAACGCTACGTACGCTTCGACCAAGTGGGTCCCGACTGTCAGGCACTTCCTTGCGTGCGAAAATGTAGCTGGTGGGTCCCAGCAGTCAAGGGGGCGAATCATTTTTTTTGCCCGAACGCACTTCCTTGCGTGCGAAGATGTAGCTGGTGGGTCCCAGCAGTCAGGGGGCGAATCGTTTTTTTTTGCCCGGACGAACTTCCTTGCGTGCGAAGATGTAGCTGGTGGGTCCCAGCAGTCAGGGGGAGAATCGTTTTTTTTGCCCGGACAACTTCCTTGC
>NC_041381.1:81025534-81030449 GCF_002162155.2 Triticum dicoccoides
TCAGGGGGGCGAATTGTTTTTTTTTTGCCCGGACGCACTTCGATGTAGCTGGTGGGTCCCAGCAGTCAGGGGGGTGAATCGTTTTTTTGCCCGGACGCACTTCCTTGCGTGTGATGATGTAGCTGGTGGGTCCCAGCAGTCAGGGGGAAATGTTTTTTTTGCGAAATACAGTGGCCCGTCCGGTGGGTCCCAGCTGTCAGGTGGAGGAATCATTATTTTCCGCGTAATAAGGAGGCACTTCCTTGCTGCGGCCGTGGACCCAGTTGTCAGCCTCTCCACGTACAGTCCATGTCCGATGAAAGACGTTCCTTGACCACGTTGACCAGGCCGTGCGTAGAGCACCACGACGATGGACGATGGCGAGGCCTAGGAAGGGGACGACAAGGAGCCAGGGAAGATGCAGCAGTGGAAGCCCGCGCAGAGAGGAGTACGAGGGTTCACTGGTTCGGCTGCGGTGTGAGGCTGCCGTCGCCGCAGGGCCTGGCCAGCAGTGGGAATACTAGGGGGCGGTGAGGCCTCCGCGGAAGCACAGCCGGCGACGGGAGGCAGGAGCATGCGGCATGACCGGCGCTGCTTTGGGTGGCTGGAGTAAGAAGACCAGAGGTTGAAGAAGCACTACGGCCGTTGGATGGACATTGTATGGTCACTGGAGCTAGAATCGTTCATATTGACTAAGTTGACAAAGCCCTCTGTCCCCGTCAACTTAGTTGGCCCACAAGTCATCCTCCCACTATGGTGGGTCCCAGCTAGCAGGGGCTGTTCTTTTTTTGTGCGTAATAAGGAGGCACTTTCTTGCGTGTGAAGATATAGCTGGTGGGTCCGACATGTCAGTGGGGGAACGTTTTTTCGTGAAATATAGAGGCCCTTCTGGTGGGTCCCAGCTGTCAGGTGGAGGAATCATTATTTTGCCCGTAATAAGGAGGCATTTCCTTGTGTGCGGCCGTGGACCCAGCTGTCAGCCTCTCCATGCACAGTTCACGGCCGATGGATGTCGTTCGTTGACCACGTTGACCAGGCCGCGTCGAGAGCACCATGGCGGTGGACGATGGTGAGGCCTAGGAAGGGAACGACACGGAGCCGGTGAAGACGCGACAATGGTTGCCCACGCGGTGGGGAGTATGAGGGCTTACTGGTCCGGCTGCCGTTGCCGGAAAATAACAGGAGGTGTAGGTGAGTAGAGGAATGGCCTGGCCAGCAATGAAGTAGGGTGGGGCGGTGCGGCCTTTGCGGCAGCACAGCCGGCCACGGGAGGCGGGAGCAGGCAGTCCCACCGGAGCTGGTTTGGGCAGCTGGAGCAAGAAGATCAGATATTGAAGAAGCAGCACGGCCGTTGGATTAACATCAGACGGTCACTGCTGCTAGAATCGTTTGTGGACTAAGTTGACAAAGCCAAAGTACACGTCAACCTAGTAGACCCACAAGTCAGCCTCCAAATCTGTCCCAAACAGCATACAGCCCGAAATTTCTAGCCAGATTCAAATTAATTTGAAACCTAAATATACCTTAATTTAAATTCAATGAAATTTTACCCGCACAAAAACAATGAAATTTAAAATATCAAAATCCAAAAGAAAACAATATTTTGGAACTAATTGCATGTTTGTTGTATTTTTTCATTTTACAGCCCATTTATTATAACTTATAGCCCATTTCTTATTACTTATAGCCCATTATCTGGGCAAAATGCATCCCTCCTCGTCTTGAAAGATTTCCGGCCCATCAGGGCGTAGAAAAGCAAGTAGGCCTATGTTGGTTATTCTGCAAAAAACAAAATAGCTGGCTAGCCATTTTTCAGAATGAAAAAAACAAACTCGGCTGGTCATGTGCTAAACATATGAAATAAAAGCTTGGGCTAGGCGGGCCACGGGTCCCACACAACCCAGTTGATACCCTTCTCCGTCCCAAAAAAAAAATTACTGCACGCGTTGCTGGGTCCCTACTGTCATCCTCACCATGTACAGTCATCTCCTTATTCCTCTCGGTTGTTAACCATGTTGACAACACCGGAGGGCGCCGCCGCGGCAAGCGAACCAAGGCAGAGGATGATGGTGAGGCCTCGGACGGGAATGAACAGGAGCTAGGGAAGATCACAACCAACCGTGGGAGGCGGGAGCAGGCGGTCCCGCCGGCGCTGGTTTGGCTTTGGCGGCTCGAGGAAGAAGAGACTAAAGAAACGCGACAGACGTTGAATGTCAAACGGTCAAGGTTGGCACAATCGTTTGTTGACTAAGGGGACACCAAGTAGCATACTTTTTTATATATAGGAAGAAAACTGCTATAAAAATGCACTCATCTGCCGTCCTCCTCACAGGGAATGTTCGCCACATAAGTGACTAGCACCCTTGGTTTTCAACCGAGAGGTCTTGGGTTCGAGTCCCAGGAACTCTCAATTTTGTCCTCCTTCCTTCCTCACAAAAAAAGGGAAATAAAATCAAAGACTTGGGAAGGCGTACAGAACAAGCTAGTGTACCAGTAAAGAGACGTTGCCGAGTTTTAGAAAAAAGAGAGACGTGCTCTTGTAGCTGGTCCGAATCCAAACCTAGACTATGACTATATATGGTGCTATGCTACTCTGCAAGTAATGAAACTGACATATCCAACGTTCGCTTCTCCTCTTCTCTACTTACTCTGCCTAGCATCAGAAGCAGATTCAGCAACGAGTGAAATGATGGTTGCTTCGTCCCTCCAACTTCTTTTTTTAGCATTATTACTTCGTCCCTCCAACTTAACTGCGAGAAAGGTGCAGCTTTGTGATTTGACGCCTCATTGCTCATTACTATGCCGGCGCCATGACTGGGGTGCTTCACCCCGGCTGCTTTGCACTGTATTCCGGTATGGCACGTGGACCCAGTAGCTTGATGTCCCACATGTCGGTGAAAGGGACTAGAAGATTTATGAAAGCGAGTGCTCCACTCTTACGACGGAGGAGTAGATGACACGACGTCCCAGTGAACTGTCACTTGTACTATATAGTACTATAGTTTTGCTGTTTCGCACGATCCATCGATACAAACCCGATTAAACAGGAAAGGGCGGGATTTTTCCTGCGCAGTAGATGATATTGGCCATACATTTCAAAGGCAATTTTTATGTATGCAAACTGAATAATTATAAGTTTTTTTGACACCTAACTAATAATTATAAGTAACAATATGATATCTAGTAAAACTAAAAACACATATGATTTATTGTGTTAGAGTGTAGTAGTAGTGTTGTATTGCATAGTTGTTAGATGTAACATGCGAGAACGTGCAGAGATGTAGTTTTGGAGGGCCTACAGAGAGAAAAGCGTAATACGGTCACCGAACTTCAGAATAAGCTGATTACGGTCACTATATACGTTTTGCGGTGATTATTCGGTCACTTGCTCACAGTTCAGCATCGGATTGCACTCTGTTGACTGGCCAAATAGTCTGCGTGGCGCCATGTTGACTAGTTAAATTGACCATGTTCCTTGTGGGTCCCACCTGTCAGTTCGCATAGGGAAAAGGTCAGATAAACACAAATTTACGCAGGCGCGACAAGGCTCCAACCCATGCACGGGAATCACGTGGTTGTGTATGTGTCTGTCAGGGCCTGATGTGTGCGCATGCACGTGTGGGTTGAGCACTTGAGCGTGAGGGTGTGTGTTGGTCGTGTGGTGTACTGGTGTGTGCATGCATGCGTGCGTGTGTGCGTGTGAGTGTTGCATGCGTGTGTGGCTGCGTGTGTATGTGTGTGTGTTGCGTGTGTGCGTGGGTGCATGTGTTTGTGTGAGTGTTGCGTGGATGTAGTTCGTGTGCATGCATGCGTGTGTGTATAATCACCACACCAGCTCCTGTGTGTTAAAACAGAAGGCTCAGCATACCAATACAAGGCCACCTTGTCCGTTGTGCCCGCGGTCATGACTTCAAACCACCGTCCAAATATTTTTTTGTCGTTTGTTTTCATTCTTACTAGCAAGATGCCCGTGCGTTGCACGTAACATCAAGATGCATTTGTATGACTTGTTTATCTTGTGAGAGAAAAGGATGAACGAGGGAAGGCCTTATTTGCAAATGTGGAGAGGTGTGTGGGTACCTTTTTGCAAAATTGCCATAGTTTCTTTCCTATTCGTCAACTATAAATCGGACGGACCATATTGCAGGATGGCAGGCACACCATCATCACCAACTCTGTTTTTTATAAGAGTGTATTTTATGTATTTTATAAGAGTGTAGTGTAGAGTAGATACAAGTCGACAGGTGGGCACGATGATAGTGAGATAATGTGATGCAACACTAGAGGTGCCACATGGAGCGTTTAACTGGTCAACTAGTCATGTCATGAGCAAATACAATTTGTACGGTGAGCTCGTGACTGTATAATAACCACTAAACGTAAATGGTGACCGTAATGAGTGGATTCTGAAGTCCAATGTATGGATCGTGCTTTTGCTTCAAATACAATGATCGTCATTGCATATATCACGAGAGAAAGATGAAACATGCGTGAATTTTCTGGGGGCTTACTTTTAGAGGACCTGGAGATAGTTTTGTGTGCATACGTGAAAGGGGCGTACTGGGGGGTATGCGATGGAGAGAGAGATGCTCTTCGTTTCTATTTATTATGACTAACTTTGTATATAGTATAAAAATTTACAAATTCACAGTGCGGAATAAATATCATTGTGGGCACCATGCAATGCAAATTAGCATTCGTACTCCTCCATATAACTTTGTAATGTTGTATGTATGTAGAAACTCTAAAATAATTTTTTGGCCACACTTTATTCAAAAGGAATGTTGTATGCGAAATAAACGTGAAGAGAGGGCTTTTTAGATCAATGGGGTACATGATGTAACATGTGTGAATGTGTAGTTGATGCATTTGGCGGGGCCTAGAGAGGTATGTGTGTGTATTACGTATTCGAGAGAGGCATGGATAGAGGGGCCGA
>NC_041381.1:81030883-81151112 GCF_002162155.2 Triticum dicoccoides
ATAGCACGAGAAATGAGAGTGGCAAGAGAGAGAGAGACGAATATGACGTCACGACCCTTTGAGTGTGTATATGCAAGGGGGAGGGAATAGAGGCACCAGGAAAAAATTTCTGTGTGTGTGGTGTTTGTGTTGGTATGTGTGGGTGTGAGAAGATAATGAGAGGGACAGAGGGTGTGTCACCGCCTGAGGTCCGGTGGGTTGAGGTGAGGCCCTTCATTCGGTTCCATCCTGCGCCACATTGGTCGTCCCGTGACGCATTTAGGAAGACCCATGGATGACTAGTCGTACAAGACAAAGATAGCAGAATTGTGAAGGACTCTATGGCCACAGACAAAGCCGGCTAGGATTTGTAACCCTAGGTTCTCGGACTAAGGTAACCCCTTTATCTCTGATATTACTATTCATCCAACCTATCTTTAAGGGGCATCCTACAGAATGCTCTGCTAGAATCATACTCGTCGATTAGGAAGAGAGGTGTGAGACAATGCGTGAGAGACAGGCGTAAAGGTTAGTGAAATGGTCGATGAGGATTGTGCGTACTTGAGACACGTAGGCAGGTCCATGTATATAGAAATGGTCGATGAGGATTGTGCGTGTGTATGTTTGCGAGAGGAAGAGTGCTTGTGATAAAGGTTAGTGAAAACAGTTGTAAATGATTACGAGAGGGAGGGAGGGTTATATCCAGAGCATGTGTGCGAGAAAGACACCTCGGGAGAGAGTCTGTGAGCATGTGTGAGAAACCACCGATGGAGAGTAAAACTACACGTAAAATACTGCTCTACACATTGATTAAAGATATAAATTGTATCCAAATATTAGGATGGGATCATGATATTTGCAATTCGTGTAAGGAGCGGTCATTGATCCATCAGACATCTAGATTCTATCGAATTTGAGCATGTCTATGTTATTATTGGCACAATTGATCCACATAGTTAGTATTTTGAACTCCAGAAAATGCATCGCTTTAGCAATCGAATATAAACGTGAGTGTAGTTCATGTTGTGTGTGTAAAGCACATTATACATACGAAAGTTACACAATGAACATTATAAATAGCTATGTATGAACTACCATACATTTGAATTCAACTTAAGGTGGTTTAAAAAATTCGGATTCAACATGAAGTCCATTCAATTATTTGAATTTGATATCATGGCATTTGTAAACCATACCTAAATTATGGGGGCACCAATTTGCTCTGATTTTGTACATAATAGCATATGTAGTCATGTACAAAATAGATTCAAATTTAGCTCCTCCATTCCAAAATAATCGTAGTTATAGGATTCTCAAGTGTCAAAATTTCAAAAAGAAGCGGATAATTTAATGAGGTTTTCAAACATACAGGGTCAAATATAACGTTGTCTATTTAGGTCAATCCTCATAGTTCAAGAGTACTCTAAACGTGAATGCTTGTGTTTCAAAATTTCGAATGAAGCGCCAAAAGAGCCTCTACTCGCCCGAAACCGCGTGAGCCCAATGTTTGGTAGTACAAGGAAATTACTTTTCTAATAACTCCGACCTATGAAACCTACCGGCCCGACGTCCAATGGTCTAAACCGGGGTAGGTTTGTAGCTTCATCTAGACGCCACGCAACCGCCTCCGAAAAACATTCATACACAATGGCCGCCTAAGCACACATGCGCGCGGCCGAAATCGCTCCCGCCCACTATTTGGGACACCTGGGATTACCATCCTACCCCCGACCCGCAGTAGGTCCGAAATTTAAGAGGGGGCAAAGTTTGTACTTTCCCCAAATTTCAAACAAGCGCGTCCCGTCTTCTGTTCAAAAAAGCCAAAAACACCTTAAGACACAAATCAACCAAAACCCTAATGTCACCTAGATACTCCATGATCACCTAAAGTATCCGCGGGCATGATTATACGATATGCATCACACAATCTCAGATTCATCTATTCAACCAACACAAAGTACTTCAAAGAGTGCCCCAAAGTTTCTACCAGAGAGTCAAGACAAAAACGTGTGCCAACCCCTATGCATAGGTTCATGGGCGGAACCCGCAAGTTGATCACCAAAACATACATCAAGTGGCACGTGATATCCCATTGTCACCACAGATAAACACGGCAAGACATACATCAAGTGTTCTCAAATCATTAAAGACTCAATCCGATAAGATAACTTCAAGAGGAAAACTCAATTCATCACAAGAGAGTAGAGGGGGAGAAACATCATAAGATCCAACTATAATAGCAAAGATCGCGATACATCAAGATCGTGCCATAGAGAGAACACGAGAGAGAGAGAGATCAAACACATAGCTACTGGTACATACCCTCAGCCCCGAGGGTGAACTACTCCCTCCTCTTCATGGATAGCGCCGGGATGATGAAGATGGCCTCTGGTGATGGGTTCCCCCTCCGACAGGGTGCCGGAACGGGCTCCCGAGAGGTTTTTGGTGGCTACAGAGGCTTGCGGCGGCGGAACTCCCCATCTATCTTCGTCTTTGATGTTTTTAGGGTACGTTGACTTATATAGGCGAAAGAAGTCGGTCGGGGGAGCCTCGAGGGGCCCAGGAGACAGTGGGCGCGCCCAGGGGGGTGGGTGCACCCTCCTATCTCCTGGCCTCCTTGAACCTTCCCTGGCTTGAACTCCAAGTCTCCCGGATCATATCCTTTCCAAAAACCACACTCCCGAAGGTATTCCGTTTGGACTCCGTTTGATATTCCTTTTCTCCGAAATACTAAAACAAGAAATAAAAGAGCAATATGGGCTGGGCGTCCGGTTAATAGGTTAGTCCCAAAAGTAATATAAAAGTGTATAATAAAGCCCGTAATCATCCAAAACAGATAATAAAATAGCACGAATGCTTCATAAATTATAGATACGTTGGAGACGTATCATCGGCAAACCCCCACCTTGCCCGTCGCGCGATGGCTGAGTTAGAGAAACGACGAGGTTGAAGAGATTGTTCTAGCACGGACTCCAAGAAATATGGTGTTAGATGGAAGTCGTGCTGGTGGCGTGTGCCATACTCCTGGACGTGAATGCTTGTTCTGAGCCATGCCACCCTACTACTCCTACTACTTATATAGTAGTAGTATCGAGGATTCGAGGTGCTGGTTACGTACAGCGAACACATTAACATATGGCCCACCTCACACTGTGGCCAAATTTCCTGGAGTCTGTGCTAGGTTAAAAAGTGTTCTTTGTGAGGGTGGGTGGCAGGTCTCAAGTTTAAAACTTTTTGTATTACATATACGTAGACGTAGAGATAGTGCAGCAGTTCCGAAAGTTTGAACCCAAACATCAGAATGCAATTTCTATTGGACTCATCCGAGGACCAAGGATGATGGGATTCGCAGCTACAGTAAAAACACCCGCCCGACGCGCGAAGCATGTGAAGCTAGTACAAATAGTGTACTACTATTGTTGATTGGACTCATCCGATAACCTGTTGCAATGCACGTACAATTATGTATTCGGAAAATATATTTTTGCCTCGTCGCAACACTCACTCAGAGAAGCGACTCGAAATCCATTCATAAATTTAGTAAGTTTATCACAGGCATATCATTTTATTACATAAAACAGGTCATCAACCCACATCGACAACGAGGATACATTATAAATACTAAAGTTTTCATCACACAACAAATAACAAGCAATGAAATGAACTTCAACTCAACCAATCCTCGGTGTTGGAAACACTTGCTTTGAACCATAAGTGATTCTTTGGGACGGGCCATCTATTGTCAATCTTGAGACCAACGTAGGACTGATCATCCAGGCTGAAGCGGCTTACTATATCAGTACCATGGTAGGGAACCACCAAAATGTCCGAGGTATAGATACATTTGCTTCTCATAAATGGTAGTAATGTTGTGTCAACAACAGTTGGATCGCTTTTCACCATCATCGGATAGTTTTGTCGAAGGAAGAGCGAGTTTTCTCCAAGACTATCAACACTGTACCAGGGAGAAGGTGTTGGCGCTAGTACACTAGTATCCATCCCGAATACCATGCAACGGGTGTTGGAATAGGTCCGGAGAGTGCGACCATGGGAGACAACACGTACTCCCTCAGTAGTAACAAACTCAGTGCGTTGTATATAGACAAGAAGAGGTGATCCATCGGAATTAGTTGCTAGGCGCCACTAAGTATATAAGTTCTGCTTGTCCTCATGCTCGTGATCATCACCATCATTATCTCCCCCTTGGTTATAAAAATTTTCATGTATAGGTGCTGGAATGTTCATAGGACCTTGGAAACACAAGAAGAAGGTTAATTAGTAAAGGGAAACTTGCTAACCCGCATGCATGTGGATGAAACAATTTAATTACGGTGGAAGACAAACGTACCGAAACTACGAGGACCCCATGCAAAAACAGTGCCATGAGTGGTGGAAGCAAACACAAGACCCTCGTATTGAATTACATCACAGTACACATCCGTGTATAGAAACTGATTTTTGAGCAATATCCATCGAGTCGAACCCAAAGGATGGCAACAAGCTTGTCGAAGATAGCAACAACTTCATAGTTCTTGTAATTCCAAGAGCGGTTGAGAACTCGACAAATTGCTATCTTCCATAGAAGACAGTCACCATGATCGTATTTGAATGTGCGTAGAATACCGGTGTGCTCAACCTCTAGGCAGTCTGCTGAGATTTTTTGAAGTGGAACCCATTGACGAGTGTACGCATTCACAAGTTCCCGCTCGCAGTTATACCCAATATAAACAACCCAATCTCCATTTGCGCATGCCAAATCCTTGCCCTCAAGCGATGGCATCTTAACATCATACGCGTCATTATCAAGCGGCATCAACTTGCACAAGGCGAGGCCTCTGTCATCCCCACGCCAGTCATCAGGGTCACAGCGAAGAAGATAGGGGAGATCAAACCGCTCCTTGACACTTGGGTTCCTTGTAATGATGTTATTAGTTGAGTCAAGAATGGTCTTGAATGAACCTGCCATGCTAGCCGAGGAGATGATGTCGCACCGATCAATGATTTGCTCCACCATGTCATCTTTCAGATCAGGGCAAGAATAACGGGGTCGTTTTCGGCCTGTTCCCTCCATGGAGAAGACGATCGAACAATGGTAGAAGGAAGGGTGAAGGCAAATGGAGGAGGGAGGAAGAGCGTGCGACAGCAGTTCCAAATCAAGAGGGAAAGGCAAAGAGCCGGTGGACGGTTGCCAGTTTGCCATGGTACACGAAGAGGTGCCCCGGCCTACACGTCCGTTTGGAAATACTAGTAGAAAAGGACTCACCGTCATCTCACTGACATGTTGGAACGGGACCACTTCTCAACAAAACATGGTGTGTAATTTGTCGTGTAAAATGCGATCTGGCCGCGTTGGCCTGAGGTACCACATTAGTTATATTTTTTTGAAAGTTTGCCGCATTAGTTAGCGACCTTTATTTTTTTAACATACAATCTGAATGGATAGCTCCTGTGGTAATCACACATGAGCGGATATATAGGTGGGCTAGGTGGGCAGGTGGTTGAGCAGGTGGCAACAATCTGAGTGCTAAAAGAGTTGATCCAATGCTTAGTTTTGTTTGGATTTTCCATCTATGACCATTGGATAGAGTGAATCAATGGCTTACGTTCAAATTTATTCTCATACTATAGAATTTTTGATTCAGTTGATGTGCTGCTACCGTCCAATATTCGTGTGTGGTTGTTTCTAGAGTAAAAAATAGGAGGTACTAGTACTTACTATGGGAAAGGTGAAGTGATGGTTGATTCGCCCAAGCAACTTATTACTGTGGGAATATGGGAGTACCAGCGGATTCAAGGAACAGAGAAATATTGGTTTCTTCGTCCAAGTAACTTACTGTGGCGAAGGTGGGGCTATGTGATTTGACTGCTCACTAGTCATTACTACTGCTGCACAATGACTAGGGTGAATCTTTCCCTGCAGTTGTGTTGTGCACTCAATATTTCTGCATGGCAGGTGGAGTCGGATGAAGGATGTCCAACATGTCTGGCAAAACGAAGTTGAATTGTTTCTGGCATTGCTATCAATCCTTCATGATTCTTTTATATGTAAGGATAATTTAAATGAAATTGTACTGTGATGCTATGAAGGTTTCAACTTTGGTTCCCGCAAGAAAAAAAGGTTTCAACTTAGGATTCATGTGTCTTGCCTCAAGACTATCTCGTTACAACATTCCATCAAATACAAATGAAACTACCATGGCTACCATGGCTAATGCATCTCAATGGTTCGCAGATCAGCGCCAATATTCACATCACAACTGAAGACAAAGTTGTGAGAAGGTGTACAAATAAAGAAAAAAAATATAATTGATCGATGCTGTTCGTAGGCATGGCTCCATTTCCTTGGCACAGTGTTCGTTGCTTGGCAGCTAGTTTCACCCAGCTCTGTAGCCAAAAAAGAGGTGTATGGAGGACACCACAATCCGATCATTTTGTGCAGCTCCACTAAAATCGAGCGGACCATCCTTGTTTGCAAAGATATCCAGTCAGTGTGATTACAATAATAGTGGAACTAGATGATGAAACATAACACACATAAATAGAAGCCGTTCACCTCTACAATCTCTCTTTAGGACTAACTTCTTTTTGGAGAAGATTAGGCAAGGAGTTGGATGAGGAGCATAGCAAAACCAATCTCCCTTTCTGCAGTCCCACAGAAATGTTAAAACGTTGCCCATGTGACATTTTGGCGGAACTGCACAAAACACTCTTAAGAAAAAAGTGATTTGTGCAGTTCACCAAAAGGTCGCAATAGCAATGAGGTGAAAATGGATAGCCCTGTTTGCAACAGGAGGTAGAAAGGAAACAATTACTGCCCAATAACACGAGTTGAAGACACATACGCTGACCAAAAAGAAGCATATTCCATGTAATAAGGGAAAGATAGGACATGGTGGTTTATCAAAAATGGTTTGAGGATGAGATTGCAAGATGGAAAGTACACCGGCAGAGATACGATTTAAGCAAACAACTAAAGAAGATCCACATGCAGCAACGTGGGAAGGTGGGCAGTGGAGCAAGGCCGTAGGAAGTTGTACCTGAGGGTCGTCGAGATGTTAATAGGAGGGCGCCGGCGACCGGGATCTGCCCATACTGCGGCAGCGAGCAAGTGGAGAAGGCCCTACCGCGCCGAAGCTTGGTCAGAGAGAATGTCGGGTACCGCAGATCGGGACGTGCTACCTCAACGCCGTCGAACGGAGAGACAATGCACATCCTCCCTTTCCACCGGCGGACAGGATGCACCCGGATCACTGACCAACGCTCAAAGAGAGAGGCCACTGCCGCCTTGTGTGAGATGGTGTGACGAGAGACAAATCCATTTTTCCATTTTCCCCATGGCAATCGTTCTATATTCTATACATGCCATTGAGGAATATATAACTTTATTTAATACTAACACGTCAGGTCGAAGTTTGTTCCGTCTAGGAGTGGTACCCGACCCTCCTTTGAGTAAACAACCACTACACGCGTCAAATTATCACGTGGGATGCCTTTTCGTACAGAAACGAACTCCACCATGTACCCGCGCGGGTGTGGCCGGGAACGAGACGTGAGTACGTGCGTCCTGCGTGCACCTATTCTTTAGGTGCAGGTACGTATGTTGGTGGGTGTGAGAGAGATGGTTTGTGCGAAACAGAGGCAATGTGTTGATGATATCTCAAACAGAAAAATGTAACATATGCAATGTGTGTGAAACAGAGTCATGGACGTGAGATATCGATAGAAATGAAAACAGGGATGAAGTGTGTGGCTGTGAGATCGATAAAGATTGCCATCGAATTTGTGTTTGCCCATGTCAAAGATACAAGGCGGCTGGCCTACTGGAATTTGAGAGGGCAGAGGTGCAGTTTTTCTCCGTGGCATGGGTACCTACCTACAATGTTCGACTATTGGTGTGTGTGTGGGGGGGGGCAGAGACCGATCGACTAGTATATGTGTGGGGAAGGAGAGAGACCTAGCTATGTATTGAGGGAGATCGATCGACATCCATGGATATGTGTAACAGAGGAATAAGGTTGGGAGAAAGACAAAGGTAGAGCATCGGAGGGTTGGTGGTGGAGTGGCGTCTCACAAATGGTGGGAGAGGCCTGCTAGACAAACGGAGGGTACGAGTGCAATATCAATAAGAGAGGGCGGGGGATGTCTGTCTGTCTATGCACGTGCGTGTGAGAGACGGGTCGGGAGGTATGCAAGGATGATGAGGGGAGACGATATGGTTGTGGTAAGCATACAGAACTACATAGGAAGATCAACCGTCGTGTGTCCGAGAAAGGGAGAGATATAACTAGCGAGGTAAGTGTGTCGGTGCATGGGGAAAACGAATTATAGTCGACCTGGCTATATGTACGGAGATCAATACGTATACACACCTGCATGTATTAGAAGCAAATAAGGTCCGTGGAGACATACAGGGGATAGGGGTGCGGCTAGGAGGTGGTGCGAGAGGCCTACCATGTCGAGGGGGAGGAGTGTGAGAGTATGAGATCATTGAAAAGAGGGGCGGGAGTGTGCACCTGCGTGGAACCGTATTGGACATAGGGGGGCATGGACGGTGAGAAGAGGAGAGGGGATGTATATATGTGTTTGTTGTTGGCACACTTGGCTAGAGAGGTATATCGGCCAGTGTGTGCCGAAAAGAAGGAGCCGGGGGCCTACACACACCGCGGGTGGACGACCTAAAGAGAAATAACGAACGTGCACGATGGAGGGGACGCTAAGTGTGGGTGAGAGGGGGGCAAGCGTGTGCATGCATGATAGAAAGTTAGCGCTAGCTAGCTACAAATAGAAGAGGATCATGAAGGTGTAAAAGACGAACAAAGATCATAATTCATTATAAAAAAAGTGGATACGGATACTTGAAGAAGATATCATAATGTAGAACATTGATTATAATTTGGGCTAATGTGTGGCTTTTGCAGCATAGGTCTAAATACTTGTCATAATGTAGGGGGCGGGGCACTATACTTTGTGTGATAAACACGGTGTACGTATGGAACATGGTTTAGATTAAGAATATATAGTTAGTACATCAAATGTACAATTATTTGGAATCAACATCAAGTGTATTCAAAAAATAGAACTCGAGTTCATGTAGTACACATAGTTCATATCTATCTATATAGTAATCATGTGGTGTTTTATTAAGGTAATACACAAATGATGGTTGAAGTTGGCAACAATCGTGATTGTAGATTCTTATTGAAATAGAGAAACAAATTCAAATTTAGTTCGAATTGCAGCGGTAGTATAGACATTTGGAATGCAGTAAAATGTTGGTATGAGTAGGTTACATGCATTATACAGCAAGCGAAAAAATTTAGACATAACATGGATTCATACTCCCTCCTTCCATCTATATAGGGCGTAATGAGTTTTCTAAGACCGCCTTTTACAATTGATAAGATTAATAGTACATGACATGCACAATGTGAAAATTATATCATTGAAAGAACCTTTCACAGACGAATTTAACAGTGTGTTTTGTGTAAGTTGCATGTCATATATTATTGCTCTAATATTTGGTCAAAGTTAGCATCGAGAAATGCATTAGGCCCTATATAGATGGAAGGAGGGAGTAGCTTTGAATAGCATTTGTATAGTAAAACGGGGCAAGACTCTCTCTTTGTGTGGTGTGAATAGTTTTATTTTTTTCGTTTTATTTTTGGTTGAGGGAAGTGCGAATTGATTTGGTACGTACAAGTACAATATTACTACACGTTAGGATTGTCACTAAATTTCAACCCGCGCCTTGTTATATCCCGAAAATTCAGATATCGTGCTCCCAAGACTGGCGCCTTCACAACCCGTGCCTTGCTATCCCGAAATTACAACGTGCGCGAAAACTCCCTCCAGCTGCCAAATCCCGACAGCGAAATCCCCATTCTAACCCTGAGCCGAAAGGGCCCTAGTTGAAATCGGTGGGGGTACTTTTGTAACACACCCTACATTTTGGACAAGCGCGTCCCTATAAGTCATGGTTCACCCCCTCCCATCGCCCCCTTTTTGCCATTCGAAATCCCAGGCCGCCATAACCTCTCCGCTCCAGCCGCGAAACCCCACCCTCCTCCGTCCGCCACCTCACCGCTACCCAGTGGGAGCCTCTTCCCCGACGACATTGTCCACTGCAACAGCTCGACGTCCCTCATCCACCTCCCCGGATGAGGGTTCGTCGTCCATCTCGTCGTCCTGCCGGTTCAGCCGCCCCGTCCTCCACCTCTAAGGAGCTGCTCCGACGATCGCCTCGTCTATCACGGCTACTCCATCCCCACTGCGCCACCTTAACCTACTCCACCGGAACCGCAACATCCTCACCGACTCCTTAGACGAAGCCGAGGCCTACTCGGTGCCACCAAAGAGGGTTTACACTCATCGCACTGCACCTTCTCCTTAACTCGACCTCTCGACGCTGAAGGTGCTCCATCCTGCACCCCCATGGAGCGACTACCTTGAAGCCGACGTCGTGGGCGACATCTCCACGGCAGCTCTCCCCCAGTGCGAGGCACCTTCGGCGGCGGTGTTCATACCATCCGATCTGCTGCTGTTGCTCCGGCTCTCACTCGCTCGCTCGCGCTGCTGCTGCTGCTCCGGCTCTCGCTCGCTCGCTCGCGCCGCTGCTGCTACTCCGGCTCTCGCTCGATCGCTCGCCCAGCTGCTGCTGCTCCGGCTCTCGCTCGCTCGCTCACACTGGTGCTGCTTCTCCCCCCCTCGCTCGTGCTACTACTCTGCTCCAATTTAGCTACATTTTAGTTGACTGAATCGACTTTTGGATCAGTCGATTTTCAGGGGGTGGGGGGCTCGCCCGAGTTAATGAAGAACCACCCGCAGCGGATGGGATGGACACTAATGGTGCACTGTACATGTGGTGCGCCATTACTAAATACTAATGGCGCACCATGTGTTGGTGCGCCATTAGTGTGCAAATACTAATGGCGCACCACATCCCACGGTGCGCCATTAGTAATTTTTTTTAATTTTTTCAAAACTACTAATGGCGCACCGTGGGGGTGGTGCGCCATTACTAGTTGACATAGTAATGGCGCACCACACCCACGGTGCGCCATTAGTAGTTTTGAAAAAAAAGTAGAAAAAATTAAAAAAAATTGTTAGTAATGGCGCACCTGTGGAAAGTGCGCCATTTCTAGTTTTAACTAGTAATGGCACACTGTCCACTGGTGCGCCATTACTAAGTTTTAAAAAAAAATCAAAAAAAAATTCAATTTTTTTATTTTTTTTCAAAACTAGTAATGGCGCACCGTGGGCGTGGTGCGCCATTACTAGTTAAACTAGTAATGGCGCACCACCCCATGGTGCGCCATTACTAACTTGGCCCAACACCGAATGCACCCCCCTGTGTACCGCCTTTTCAGTTTTAAAAAAATAAAAGAAAATGATGGAAATGTCAAAAAAATAAGAAAATAAGTTTTCCATGTAATATGTGGTCTAGTTGTTGGGAAAATTTACAAATATGAATTTCGACTTTATTTGCAAAATCTCTCTGGAAATTTGTAAAATGGGCATAACTTTTGCATACGAACTCGGATTAAAAAGTTTTTTATATGAAAAAGCATCTACTCGAAAAGTTACATCCGAATTTAACGGGGGGAACCCCGTTAAACATTTTCAAAATCCCCAAAAACCTAACAGAAAAAAAGTTATAGGGCTTTCAAGATCTAGAGGCAAAAAAATTCAAAAAAATTCAAAAAAATTGGTTTTGAATTTTTTTGAATTGTTTTCCAGAAAATGATACGTAATATGACCGGGAAGTTTGAAGTATTTTTCAAAATTTCATCATAGTCATGAACATGAACAAAGTCCTAGACATCAACAAGGTATAATAGGATTGATATGCTAGATATATCAACAAGTGCCTGTGAAGTGAGCTGTTGCTGGGGTTGGATAGAACTTTGAAGTTAAGCGTGCTTGGGCTGGAGTAGTGTGAGGATGGGTGACCTTTTGGGAAGTTTGACCACGGAGTGCGATTTGACCTGAGATTAAGCCATATTGACCTGAGATTAAGAAAAAAGCGAAAAGAAATTTTTTAAAAAAAATTAAAATAAATTAAAATAAAATTCTGAAAAAAATATTGAAAAAATGTTACTAATGGCGCACTTCTATTGGTGCACCATTAGTATACCATATATTAATGGCGCACCATGGGCTATACTAATGGCGCACCACGTGGTGCGCCATTAGTAAAAAATACTAGTGGCGTGCTACTAATGGCGCACCGGTAGTGCGCCATTAGTAGGCAAAACCGGTGCGCCATTAGTAGGCCTTTTCCTAGTAGTGTTAAGGTGGTTTAAAAAATTCGAATTCAACATGAAGTCCATTCAATTATTTGAATTTGATATCATGGCATTTGTAAACCATACCTAAATTATGGGGGCACCAATCTTTGCTCTGATTTTGTACATAATAGCATATGTAGTCGTGTACAAAATAGATTCAAATTTAGCTCCTCCATTCCAAAATAATCGTAGTTATAGGATTTTCAAGTGTCAAAATTTCAAAAAGAAGCGGATAATTTAATGAGGTTTTCAAACATACAAGGTCAAATATAACGTTGTCTATTTAGGTCAATCCTCATAGTTCAAGAGTACTCTAAACGTGAATGCTTGTGTTTCAAAATTTCGAATGAAGCGCCAAAAGAGCCTCTACTCGCCCGAAACCGCGTGAGACCAATGTTTGGTAGTACAAGGAAATTACTTTTCTAATAACTCCGACCTGTGAAACCTACCAGCCCGACGTCCAATGGTCTAAACCGGGGTAGGTTTGTAGCTTCATCTAGACGCCACGCAACCGCCTCCGAAAAACATTCATACACAATGGCCGCCTAAGCACACATGCGCGCGGCCGAAATCGCTCCCGCCCACTATTTGGGACACCTGCGATTACCATCCTACCCCCGAACCGCAGTAGGTCCGAAATTTAAGAGGGGACAAAGTTTGTACTTTCCCCAAATTTCAAACAAGCGTGTCCCGTCTTCTGTTCAAAAAAGCCAAAAACAAACGCGTCCCAGACCAAAACATGGTTCCCCCCACCCGTCCGATTCCCCATTCGTACTCCGTGGGCGCCAAAACTACCTCTCCACCAGCCGCGAAACCCCGGCGTCCTCCATCCTCCATCCCATCCCACCCATCAACCTCCGCCCTCCTCCATACGCCGGAGCCGATACCCCGACGTCGTCGTCCACCGCAACCTCAACCGCAATGCCCTCCACGGCTAGTAGTTGAAGCCGAAGCCGAGCCGTCCGTACCCGAGCCAGTTCAACCACGCCGTCCTGCGCCTCACTGCTACCGCTCCAACTTTGCCACCCTCCACCACACCGGAGTTGTTCCTGCTACGTCGTCCTTCTCTGCCTCAGATCTGCTTCCCCTCCGCCGACATACGGCCACGCAACACAGTCAACAATTTGGCCATGGGTTCGTCCAAGCCTTCACCCTCCAGAACATCGGTTTCCCCGGTAAATAGAAGAAGATTGGCGCGACATGTGGAGGCGACCACACCGGCAACCGAAAAAGGTAGTCCTCTTCCCTTATTCGTGCAAATCTTATGTCTCTGCTTGCACGGTATTCATCCCATAGAAGACACTAGTTGACCACTTCTTCTTGATACTAGATGTTCCTAGTAACTCGCGATGCACAAGGTTTCTCCTTATATACTATTTCACCTTAGCTAGAGGTTTGTCGCCCCCCTGAATTTCAATTTCTGGCTAGTTGATTCCCAATTAACGGAAGCATTCCCCGGTGTAATAGGCGCTAGTACGCCTATTACGCCAGGGAAGCAGCGCGTTGGTGTTTATCTTAGGGGCGTGTGCGGCCTAGAGCTACTGGCGCCTGATCTGGAGGTCGGCCGGGATTAAAGGGATGGCATGGGGGCGCTGCCAAGCACGGTGGTGGTGTGAGGTCGATGGGAGGGCGGGGCGGCGGAGACAGGGGTCTGGGCCGGTGGTCGCTGGCGGTTCGAGAAAGATCATCAACAGTGACTGGCGGGAGGTAGACGAAGGCCATCTGCCCATTCCTTATAGATTGGACGGTTCTTTAAAAAAATCGACTGACCTATTTATTTTCAGTCGATTGTTATCTTAGATATGACCACATGTGGTGGTGTGCTGGAGGAGTACCTGCATTTCCTGTGCTCATATATTACAAAATCATACGGAGTAGAATCTAATTTTGTTTGCCATGCAATGTTGTAGAGCTATCATATGTCTCCTATCATTTATTTTTCAGCCACCTTCTATCTACTACTTTTACAGTGCACTAGTTCTGCACACACTTCACCCATACTCTCACTATTTTGTTTTTATGCAAGGGTATTTCAGAGTCTGTCGAAAGAGAAGCAGCAAAGAAAAGAGAGAAGTCGCGCCAGCTTTCTTCGCGGGTATGCACGACATGTTACAGCGCTATAAAGGGTGCAGTGTCAGCAGATGGAGACGGTAAACGTAGCTCTGGAGTTGATGACCTCGCTCGCGATGAACCACCATCCCAGGTGCTTGCTTTAACTTCGCGGTGTCATATGTGGTAGCATGTTCCATATGGTGTCTAGCTTGTATTCGAAAGGCCGAAGTCGGTCTTTGGGCCTGTTTGGTTCTAGGCCTAGCATTGCCACACTTTGCCACATATTTTTGCCAAACTTGCCTAAGGTTAGTTGATCAAAATGAAAGCCACAAGTTGGCAAGCCTAAGGGAATCTTGCCACATTTTGTGTGTGTATGCCATGTGGGGTCCAAGTGTGGCTTGCCTAAGGTGTGGCTTGAACCAAACACTCACCTAAGTTAGTTAAACTTGCCTAGCTTTAGGTGTGGCCACATTTGGCAAAGTTAGTCACAAACCAAATAGCCCCAAGATAAGGAAAGATATTTTTTACATGAACCACCATCCCGTGAGCACCAGAAGACAAATAGCTAGTCAGGGAGAAAAGATAGGCATCACCTGAAAGCCAACTAAAAATTTGTGATGGTGGCGAAGGAGTCCGCCTCCCACCAGGCTCTCAGGTCCTAGATGATCATGCTCACCACTCCAGCCGGATGTCTAGCTTGTATTGCTTCCAATTAGGTTAAATTGCATCTTCTTAGCTTACACATTATACCTTTGAGTATGACATGTCTTTCTGTTTTTGGTACATA
Organism: Triticum dicoccoides; assembly: GCF_002162155.2. Taxonomy (NCBI): domain Eukaryota; kingdom Viridiplantae; phylum Streptophyta; class Magnoliopsida; order Poales; family Poaceae; genus Triticum; species Triticum dicoccoides. The sequence continues at coordinate 81,045,989 of NC_041381.1, forward strand.
CTAGTACATCTGTGTATTAACCATGTTCTTACATCAAACTAATGTTCTTGTGTATCCCTCATCAATCACTTATGATGTGGCAGGCACGCAAGGGGACTACTCCTCATTTAAAGAATGCAGCATCAGCCTCCCGACATGATTCTCAAGAAACAGAAATGCTAGATGAAGATAGTGAACGTAGCTCTGTAGTTGATTACAGCATTTCCCCTACACTAGCATCGCAGGTGCTTGCTCTAACATGGCAGTGTGATATGTGGTTGCATGTTGCATATGGTGTCTAGATTGCAATTCTTCCAATCTGGTTAAACTGCATGTGCTAGTCTGCTTAGCTTATACATTATACCTATTAATGTGACATGCCTTCCTGTATTTAGTACATAGTACATCTGTCTATTAAGCATGCCCTTACATAAAACTATTGTTTTTTTTTGTATCCCGCATCAATCAATATGACGAGACACCTTTAGTATATGCAGTGCGATATTAGTTGCATCTTTCATATGATTTATAGCATGCGCTGCTTCTAATTTGTTGAAATTCCATTTATGATGGGATGCTTTTAATTTGGCAGAGTCATATTGGTTGCATCTTTCATGTGGTGTCTAGCTTGCATTGCTTCTTATTTGCTGGAATGGTTTCTGCTTAGTTTACACAAACAGTTGTGAACATGACATGTCGTCCTATTTTTGTACATATTCCATCCTGGTATCATGTATTTGCCTTACATCAAAGTAGTGATTGTCAGTATCATGCATGAATGAGTTCTGAAGAGAGAATTTTATTGCTTTTTCTTGTCGGTTTTACTTGACAATTCAAAATCAATAAAGCAGAAGGAAGTTAGCAAGGCAGCGGATAAAGGTGATCCTTCCGAACGGAGGGCCTCTACAGTTTCTACTCCTCCACACCCCCAAGATGATTTCCAAGACAACACATGCATAGACACTCAACAAAGCTGTGTTTATGATGAGCACGTTTCCCCTAGTGCAGCATCACCGGTGCTCCCTCTAACTTGGCACTGTTATATGTGGTTGCATGTTATGTGTGATGTCTAGCTTGTATTGCTTCTAATTTTGTTGAATTCCATCTGCTAACTTTACACATTATACTTGAATAAGACACGTGTTCCTGTTTCTAGAACATACAATATCTGTCTATCACACCATGTTCTTACATCAAATCACTACTGTTGTGTAACCTGCAACAATCACTTATCATAAGACACGTTTGACTTCGGAGTGTGATATAGGTTACATCTCACATTCTTTTCTAGCTTGTACTACTAATTTGTTGAAATGGCACTTATGACGAGACAGTTTTAACTTGGTAGAGTGATATTTGTTGCATCTTTCATATGGTGTCTAGCTTTCATTGCTTCTAATTTGTTGAAATGCCTTCTCCTTAGTTTACACATCATAAGCTGTGAATATGCAATGCTGTGAATATGCAATGGCACTAATGACGAGAGACCTCTAACATGGTAGTGTGATGTTGTTTGCATCTTGCATATGATTTATTTCTTGTACTGCTTCACATTTGTTTAAACGCCATTTATGATGAGACACTGTTAACTTGGCAGAGCGATATTTGTAGCATCTTTCATAGTTATGGTTATCTCTTCCGTCCTGTTTTCCATACATATTACATCCTCCTATCATGTGGTTGTCTAACATCAAAGTTCAGTTCGTCTGCATCACACATCAATTTGTTCGGAAGAACTAAATTGTTATTCGTTTTTCTTGTCGTCTTGACTTAACATGGCACAGAGAAAGAGGGAGAAACACAGAATGACAGGGAATGAGAAGCAGATGAATCCTACAGATTCTGCTGGTACTGATGGTGCAATAGAAGGTCAAAGTCCAGCGGAAAATTCTACAAACACGACATCCCATGCTACACGAGCTGCAAAAAAGCCAAACAAAAACAAATAGCTGCCACCAAACAAGCAGAGACAGCCCTAGTTCTTGCAACACGTACCATAGTACTACCAGCTGCACGACTTACTCGTGCGTCAACTAAGCTAGCAGCACATTCCCAAGCTCCCTTGCCACCTGACACTACTTCCCAAGCACTCTTGACACAAGACGAGTTGGCAATATCAGATGAACCTTGTGAGCTTCAACAACAAGAAGGTATTTGCTGGAGTCAAGTTACAGTTGCATGCTTCTTTATATGTAGTCTCACAGTTTGATGTACACTAACACTTCCTATGTTCGTTGTTGGACTAGCACCTAGGCGCAAGACGAAACAAACATCAGGGATAATGCTCGATAGGTTAACTAAATCTAGAGAAGGAAGAATGGAGATCCGTTTTGAGGCAGGTTTAAAAAGGCCACATGATGCTACAGAGTCAGCCAAGTTAGTATCAGTGGCAGCGGTTGCCGTTAGGTGTCATGTACGTATCCTCCCAACATGGATTCAGTACAGGATTGACAAAGACGAAACCCAGTTCAACACCTTCCTCGACCATTTATCTGTAAGTATGGTTATGTATGGAAACTAGTAATATCATCTTGCTCTGTCCCATACTTTCTATGTTGCTGATAATGAGACTCCCATAATTTTCAATAGATGAGGTTCAAGTTGGATAGCCAAGATGATGCAACCAGACAAGCTTGCACCCATGTTTTCAAGTCTGCTCTGCGACAGTATCGGTATAACTTGAGGAAAACTCACTTTGAAGGCAAGGCTAACAGTGAACTTTCCCAAACATCTCCAGTGGAAAATATATCGGATGAAGACTGGAGGGGCCTTGTTAGACACTGGTCTGATACGAAGTATCAGGTACATTAGATATATGTGATCAAATCACATGTTGAAGTCCTATTTACGCATGTGCCACACAAATCTATCTTCTTGTAGGTGAACTGTTCAAAGAACAAGGCCAACTGTACGAAAGTGAAATTCCAACAGACAATAGGATCTCGTAGCTATATTGCACACTGCAAGGCTCTTGTAATTAGCTGTTGTTTCACTCTTTTCGCTGTAACATATTGTCAAATCTATATTGACTTGTTCGAAATGTAGAGGAAAGCCCACAAGGATCAAAGCCGCTGTTGTAAGTTCTTAATCCTCATGCCTTTTAACTACTACTTACTCTAACTTGTGCCTTGAACTGCATGGTTTGCAGCCAATGTCTATTACTCTTTTCAATTTTATACACAATTGTCTTAGCGTATCATTGCACCTTACAAGGTTTAAAAGAGAGGAGTGATGTTCCTTTGATCTTGACCTGTAATCTAGTTCCGTGCTGGACTTGCCCACACAATGTTACAATTGCCTATTTGTCTATGCTCAGTTGTTTTGTGATATGAATGATGTCATACTATGCTTACCATATTATAAACTTCGTCTCTTTATCCTTAGCTATCAATACAATGTGAAGAAATAAATAATACATTGGCGATGGTACATGGTCATATGTTTGGAACCTGGTTTTATTATGTACTTTGAAATAAAATACAACTAATATTTTACATGGGTTCACCAGAATAAGTTCTGTATATAGACCAAAGCCATTTTGTTTGGTTTTGCTGCCTCCTTAATATCTTCTATTCTGGTACTACTAATGTAAAACCTCAACTTTTCAGCGAGCTATGGAAAAAATGGTGGAACCGCCACCTTCTGAAGGTGGTGAGGCAACTATAACCGCAATGTCAGCTCTTGCTGCAGTGGGTCAGTACTTGTCCACTAACAGTGCCAGAAGCACATTCTTGTGTAATACTGGGTTGGTTGTTAAGGCAATATCGTCCAAACTGCCTCATTATCAAGATATACAAGCTCAAAGCAATGTTGTATCTGCGCTCCAGACACAAGTCCATTCCCTAACAGAGACCCTTTGTGGAACAAGGAGAGACATTGTTCGATATCGTCAAGATATGCATGGTTTTGAAACCAGACTATCAGACATTTGCTATGTTGTTCATGAGCCTAGGCGAAATGAAGGCGAGGGTTATGGTGCTCCATCGGACAATACAACATGAAAACGTAATAGTCAGGTCAAATGAACTGAGCTTCTGAACTTCTGGTGGTGCATTTATCTACTAGACTGTTAAGTTTTATGCCAACCTTCCTTTTATTATATAGTTGTAATTTGTTTTGGTGTGATACAAAATTTATTCTTAACGTGCAGCCACCGCTGAAGAAAACAGCAAGCCATTTTTGTATAGTGTAGGGTGTTCCCTATATTTGCACTGGTGGCAATCTTTGATGCCGAGTGGATGTAATCTGTGCAATCGCCTTAATAGCCCAACATTAGTTTCGGCCTTATTTATTTCATAGTCTTCTTTTTCCCTGGTTTGCTAGTGGCCGCAACTACCATGGGCCATATACGGGCCGTAGGATCCATGGGTCTCCTATGGGCCGTCGATAAATGGGCCTCCAACATAGCCGTAGAATCGATGGGCCTCGGGCCGTCAGATAAATGGGTCTACACGGCCCGTAATCAGGCGTATTGGTATCGGCCCAGCACGGTAACGGGCCGTTAACAGGCCGTAGGACAGCAAAGGCTTAATTCTGTCACAGGCATAACGAGTCGTTAATGGGCCAGAATATAGGACGGGCTGGAAACGGTGCAACGGGTTAACAGGCCAGAAACGGGCCGACTCTTGCCATGGGCCGAATTTGGCCCATTAGGGTAACAGGCCAGTAATGGGCCGACTCTTGCCATGGGCCGAATTTGGCCCATTAGGGGAACAGGCCAGTAACGGGCCGACTCTTGCCATGGGCCGAATTTGGCCCATTAGGGGAACAGGCCACTAACAGGCCAGAAGTAATCGAGGGCCGAAAAGGAGCCCAAGAACGTATGGGCCGTCAATAGGCCGAAAGCTAACACTGGCTGGAAACGACCCATGTAAATCATGGGCCGTTAACAGGTACAAAGAAAATTACTGTTCATTATGGGCTAGAGTCACCGTGGGCCTGTAAAGGGCTGAAAGATACGAAGGCCTCATATGGGCCGAAAGACGCCGTGGGCCACACATGGGCCGAAAGTGAAATGGGTTGGTGTTATATTCGACGGCCCGCATGACGTTATTGAGCCGATTTCCTTTAGGGCCTAACGAGCCGTAAAATGGGCTATTTGCGAAGAGACCGTTAACAGGCTTTTCATGGGCCGGCCTGTTAACTTTTGACCAAGTAAAATGGGCCGGCTTTGTAAGCTAAATGGGCCAGTGGTGGGCCGTGGAACGTGTCGACATATCATAGGCGCCTATCTGACCCACTGATAAGCTGACACGTGTTTCGTCCGGCCAATAAGAATTTTACACGTGGAAATTTCCCATTTGTCGGGGCTGTTAACGGGTTATTGGATCCAAAACCCGACCCGATTGCTTAACGGCGTTCCATTACGGTGGATGCCACGTGTCGGTCACCCTTGATGATAGCACTTCTGTGACGCACGATTTATCGTCATGGAAGTGGACACTTCCGTGATGATAATTTTGGTAATGTCATGGAACACTTCGACGACAGCACAGGTATGACTATCTTGATTCTGTCATAAAATCGTCATGGATGTACATGCATGACAAAAAACGCTACTGTGACAAACACATATCATCACGGAAGTGTATTTTTTTTGTAGTGAGGATCAACACAACTATCATCGTAAGCTATCCTAAAGGTCTCACTTGGCACTTTATTGAAACAAAAGCTATAAAACATGTTTACTACAGTAGCATAATCATGTGAACACACAAAAACAGTAAGGGTAAGTATTGGGTTGTCTCCCAACAAGCGCTTTTCTTTAATGCCTTTCTAGCTAGGCGTGATGATGGCAATGATGCTCACATACAAAATAAGAATTGAAACATAATGGGAGCATCATGAAGCATATGACTAGCACATTTAAGTCTAACCCACTTCCTATGCATAGGTATTTTGTGAGCAAACAACTTATGGGAACAATAATCAACTAGCATAGGAAGGCAAAACAAGCATAGCTTCAAGATTTTCAACACATAGAGAGGAAACTTGACATTATTGCAATTCCTACAAGCATATGTTCCTCCCTCATAATAATTTTCAGTAGCATCATGAATGAATTCAACAATATAACCAGCACCTAAAGCATTCTTTTCATGATCTACAAGCATAGAAAAATTACTACTCTCCACATAAGCAAAGTTCTTCTCATTCGAAATAGTGGGAGTATCATAAAAGACTTGAATACTATAATTGTTTCCACATTAAAAGAGTAATGTTCAGAAAAATGGTAATCATAATCATGACAAGTTTTATAAATATAATCATCACTACTTTTTATAGCATAAGTTTCATCACAATAATCATCATAAGTAGCAACTTTGTTCTCATCATAATTGATTGAAACCTCTTCCAAGATAGTGGAATCATGACTAAATAAAGTTGACACTCTTCCAAATCCACTTTCATATTCATCACAATAAGATTCAACATCTTCCAAAATAGTGGGATCACTACTTCCTAAATTTGACACTCTTCCGAACCCACTTTCATCAACATAATCATCATAGGTAAGAGGCATGCTATCATCAGAACAACTTTGCATATCAAAACTTGGATGCTAAAAATATCATCTTCATTAAACGTAGCATCCCCAAGCCTGGGACAAACATTTTTCAGCAAATCTATTCTCAAATATTTCATCCTTATCAAACATAGCTTCCCCAAGCTTGGGCCTTTTCATATCATAAGCATAATCACTCTCATCATTAAAAATATGGATAGCACCAATAGTATAGCAATTATCATCATCACAATGAGTAGTAGGAGCAACATCATTTGGGAAGGATACCTTTTTACCTTTGTTGCTCCTTCTTTTATTTTTCTTCTTCACATTATGTGTGGGTTCAACCTTCTTCTTTGAGCTCCTTATTGAGGAGATTGGTTGAATAGAAAGCTCCTCCTCGTTGCCTTGTTCATCATACGAAATAATAGGAGGATATTGGGAAGTCTCTTCCCTTTCATTAGTATTCTCTTCATCTTCTAATAGCTTTCTTTTCTTTAGGTAATTGGCAATATAAGGATTTTCCATGCAATTCACCGCACGATACAAATAAATCTTCTCTAGATCAAAATCAAGAAATCTATCAAGATTAAATTTTGGAATACCCTCAGTTATACGTTCCATTTCTTCATACCCCAAAAGAAGACTATACAGCTCTTTATGATGCTCAAGGGTAATCAAGTTATCACAATTTTTGGACACGATTCGATTATGAAACAGTTTGCATTGGAGATTTAAATGGCCACATTCATTGCAAAGTTCACAAGGAGCACAGAAAATATTGAATTTTTCAGCACAAACATCAAGGCTTTGTTGCAACAATTTAGTTTCTAAATACTTATGCCTCTTGCAATATCTATTTTCCCTATTTGGTGTGTACTTGCAAACCCAATCTACTCCACAAAAATCGACATGCTTATAAGAGACATTTTCATCATAACTAGTGCAATCATCATTAGTACTATGGATATTCAAAAAGTTCATACTAACAACATTGCAATCATGCTCATCATTCAAAGATATAGTATCAAACATTCTATAGATTTCTTCTTCTAGTACTTGTGCACAATTTTCCTTTTCATCATACTCACGAAAGATGTCAAAAAGACGAAGCGTATGAGATAAACTCAATTTCATTTTTTGGTAGTTTTCTTTTATAAACTAAACTACTGATAAAACAAGAAACAAAAAGATTTGATTGCAAGATCTAAAGATATACCTTCAAGCACTCACCTCCCCGGCAACGACGCCAGGAAAGAGCTTAGTTGACGGGGCGTGATTGCCGCTTACCTAGCCTCCCCGGCAATGGCGCCATAAAAGAGCTTGATGTCTACTACACAACCTTCTTCTTATAGACGTTGTTGGGCCTCCAAGTGCAGAGGTTTGTAGGACAGTAGCAAATTTCCCTCAAGTGGATGACCTAAGGTTTATCAATCCAGAGGAGGCGTAGGATGAAGATGGTCTCTCTCAAGCAACCCTGCAACCAAATAACAAAGAGTCTCTTGTGTCCCCAACACACCCAATACAATGGTAAATTGTATAGGTGCACTAGTTCGGTGAAGAGATGGTGATACAAGTGCAATATGGATGGTAGATATAGGTTTTTGTAATCTGAAAATATAAAAACAGCAAGGTAACTAATGATAAAAGTGAGCGTAAACGGCATTGCAATGATAGGAAACAAGGCATAGGGTTCATAATTTCACTAGTGCAAGTTCTCTCAACAATAATAACATAGATAGATCATATAACAACCCCTCAACATGCAACAAAGACTCACTCCAAAGCCACTAATAGCGGAGAACAAATGAAGAGATTATGGTAGGGTACGAAACCACCTCAAAGTTATTCTTTCGGATCGATCTATTCAAGAGTTCGTACTAGAATAACACCTTAAGACACAAATCAACCAAAACCCTAATGTCACCTAGATACTCCATTATCACCTAAAGTATCCGTGGGCATGATTATACGATATGCATCACACAATCTCAGATTCATCTATTCAACCAACACAAAGTACTTCAAAGAGTGCCCCAAAGTTTCTATCAGAGAGCCAAGACGAAAACGTGTGCCAACCCCTATGCATAGGTTCATGGGCGGAACCCGCAAGTTGATCACCAAAACACACATCAAGTGGCACGTGATATCCCATTGTCACCACAGATAAACACGGCAAGACATACATCAAGTGTTCTCAAATCATTAAAGACTCAATCTGATAAGATAACTTCAAGAGGAAAACTCAATTCATCACAAGAGAGTAGAGGGGGAGAAACATCATAAGATCCAACTATAATAGCAAAGCTCGCGATACATCAATATCGTGCCATAGAGAGAACAGGAGAGAGAGAGAGATCAAACACATAGCTACTGGTACATACCCTCAGCACCGAGGGTGAACTACTCCCTCCTCATCATGGATAGCGCCGGGATGATGAAGATGGCCTCCGGTGATGGGTTCCCTAAGGGAGTCCTGGACTAGGGGGTGTCCGGATAGCCAGACTATCATCATCGGCCGGACTCCAAGACTATGAAGATACAAGATTGAAGACTTCATCCCGTGTCCGGATGGGACTTTCCTTGGCGTGGAAGGCAAGCTTGGCGATACGGATATGTAGATCTCCTACCATTGTAACCGACTATGTGTAACCCTAGCCCTCTCCGGTGTCTATATAAACCGGAGGGTTTTAGTCCGTAGGACGAACGACCATTATAACAATCATACCACAGGCTAGCTTCTAGGGTTTAGCCTCCTTGAGCTCGTGGTAGATCCACTCTTGTATTACCCATATCATCAATATCAATCAAGCAGGAGTAGGGTTTTACCTCCATCGAGAGGGCCCGAACCTGGGTAAAAACATCGTGTCCCTTGTCTCCTGTTACCATCCGCCTAGACGCATAGTTCGGGACCCCCTACCCGAGATCCGCCGGTTTTGACACCGACATTGGTGCATTCATTGAGAGTTCCTCTGTGTCGTCACCGATAGGCTTGCTGGCTTCTTCAATCAACAACAACGCAGTCCAGGGTGAGACTTTTCTCCCCGGACAGATCTTCATGTTCGGTGGCTTTGCACTGCGGGCCAATTCGCTTGGCCATCTGGAGCAGATCGAAAGCTACGCCCCTGGCCACCAGGTCAGGTTTGGAAGCCTAAACTTCACGGCTGACATCCGCAGAGACTTGATCTTCGATGGATTCGAGCCACAGCCGAGCGCGCCGCACTGTCACGATGGGCACGATTTAGGTCTGCCACCGGACAGTACCCTGGAGGCCGCACATGAGTCCGCTCTGACCCATAGTTCGGAGCTGACCGTGCAGATCGAGGACAGGTGGCTGGACACCGCCTCGGGGGCTGCAACCTCTACGGCGATGGAGCCGAATACTGACCTTGTCCCTTGCAAAGCTCGTGACTCCGAGGTGCTGGACTCCTTGCTGGACTCCGAACCTCCTGTGCCCCTGCCAATCGAATCCGATTGTGCGCCGATCATGGAGTTCACCGCTGCGGACATCTTTCAGCACTCACCCTTTAGCGACATCCTGAATTCGCTAAAGTATCTCTCGTTATCAGGAGAGCCCTGGCCGGACTGCGGTCAGGATGGTTGGGATGCGGACGACGAAGAAATTCAAAGCCCACCCACCACCCACTTTGTAGCCACTGTCGACGATCTAACCGACATGCTAGACTACGACTCCGAAGACATCGACAGTATGGACGACGATGCCGGACACGACCAAGAACCAGCGCCTACCGGGCACGGGAAGGCCACCTCAATTCATGATATATACATGGTGGACACCCCAAGAGGGAGCGATAACGAGGAACAACGGGACGCGGCGAAGTATAATTCCCCCGAAAAACAATCAAAACGGCGACGCAAGCGCCGCCCCAAGTCCCGCCTCGATAACAACGACACTCATAATGACCCAACCATAGAGCAGGGCAAACCAGTGAGCGACGAACATGCAACCAAGCAACCATCCGAGCAGGATGAATCGGATAATCAACTCATCCTCGGCGAAAACAACAGTCCAGACGATCTCACACCGGACACACCACCGGAGCATAAGAACCTTCAAAAAAGGCTTGTCGCCACTGCAAGAAGTTTGAAGAAGGAGAAACGGAAGCTCAAAACAGCGGAAGACATACTCAGAATGAGGTGGAGCAAAGTGCTCAAGACCGCGGACAAATATGGCAATAGCCACCAAATAAAGAGCTACCCGAAGCGCAAGCTGCTGCCCGAATTCGACGAGGAGGCTATAGAGCCCCCACAAGCAAAAAGCAAAGAGGCCGCCTGGCCGGATAGACGACCAGATGATAGGCCAAGAGCGGCAAGCGGCGCCGCACATAAGCCGGCACATGGCACACATAAAGATCCTCGCAAAACAGATGGCCCGGTCAGGTCCATTTATGGGCCAAAGAAGAGGGCCCCAGGAAGCAAGACAACACGCCGAGTGTTCGAAGATAACGGCACACCTAAATACAGGGGCGCCGCACACCCACTATGTTTCACCGATAAGGTGCTGGATCATGAATTTCCAGCGGGGTTCAAGCCCGTAAACATAGAGGCATACGACGGAACAACAGACCCCGGAGTCTGGATTGAGGATTACATCCTTCACATACACATGGCTAGAGGAGATGATCTCCACGCCATAAAATATCTACCCCTCAAGCTCAAAGGGCCAGCTCGGCATTGGCTCAAAAGCCTCCCAGAAAATACCATTGGAAGTTGGGAAGAGCTCGAGGACGCGTTTAGAGCAAACTTTCAGGGGACTTATGTCCGCCCTCCGGATGCAGACGATTTAGGTCACATAGCTCAACAGCTCGGAGAGTCAGCGCGCAAATTCTAGAACAGGTTCCTCACCAAAAAGAACCAAATAGTCGACTGTCCGGACGCTGAAGCATTAGCAGCTTTTAAACATAATGTCCGAGATGAATGGCTCGCCAGACACCTCGGACAAGAGAAGCCGAGAACAATGGCCGCGCTAACAAGCCTCATGACCCGCTTTTGCGCGGGGGAAGACAGCTGGCTAGCAAGATGCAGCACCAGGGACCCGAGTACATCCGAGATCAGAGAAGGAAACGGAAAATCACGGCGCAGAAAGGACCAGCGCCGAAATAAAGAAAAAAGCCAAAAGAACACGGCGGTCAACGCCGGATTCAAAAGCTCGCGACCGAACAATAAAACACTGCCTCTTAAGGACAACAGTGACGAGCTATCCAACCTAAACAAAATTTTGGATCAGATATATCAAATCCACAGTACCTCCGGGAAGCCTGCAAACCACACCCATCGGGATTGTTGGGTCTTCAAACAGTCCGGCCGACTCAACGCCGAACACAAGGGGCTCGACGCGCCAAGCGGGGATGACGACGAACCCCACCAGCAGAGCACCGGAAAACAAAAGACTTTCCCACAAGAAGTCAAAACAGTAAACTCACTTCATGTGATAATATGGAACAATAGTGCGACACCCGCCAAAGTAGGTGTCGCACGGTCCACCCCAGCGGAACCTCGAGAATGGATGTCAAAACCAATTACTTTTGACCACCTGGACTATTCCAGTAGTATTCGAAACGCAGGATGGACTGCTCTGATATTGGATCCTATAATCGACGGACTACAATTTACACAAGTCCTAATGGATGGCGGCAGTGATTTAAACCTGCTATATCCGGACACAATCCGCAAGTTGGGGATAGACCTTACTAAAATTCGCCACAGCCGCACTTCCTTCAAAGGAGTGACGTCAGGCCCTTACGCCAAGTGCACGGGCTCCTTACTACTAGAAGTTGTGTTTGGGTCACCCGACAACCTCCGACGCGAAAAGCTAATCTTTCATGTCGCCCCATTCAAAGGTAGCCATCAAGCACTATTGGGACGTGAAGCTTTTGTCCGCTTTAACGCAATACCACACTACGCGTCTCTTACACTTAAAATGCCCGGTCCACGCGGCATCATCTCATTAAAAGGTCGTTAAAGACCCCGGACACGGCTAGATGAGTCTGACATAAATAAACTAGGGGCTCCCTAGCCGCACACCCCTTCACAAGGGGCTGTGCGTATGAGCAATAAGGAGCCAACAAAAGCTCAACTTTATTCATTTATTCATGCTCTGTTTTAAATACATTTTTCACACGATTTATTTTCAAACTAAGTTCCTCTCTTTTACAGATGAACAACGTGTTACACCCGTCCAGGATACAGCACAACAGAGACACAGGCGCATACGTGCAGTAGGGACCCGTTACAAGGATTCTTTTCAGATTAAGACCCTGCGTAAACCTTTTTTACTGTCTCTTGTTGCTATACATCCCCTGGTTTCTCACCATAGCCAGAGAGGAGGCTGACGTTTTGGCATCGTCCGCGTCAGAGGATCTCGCGTGTACCTAGACACTAGGGGCTTAGGACATTGATCTACCCGTCATCATAAAGACCGAACACCTCAGGGAGTGTTCGGCGTCTCGAGTTAGGCCTTATATGCATCAGCTCTGAATCATGTCTTTGGTCAAATGTTGGGTTTTCCCAGCTCCTGTGTTTTGTTGCCTTACGTTCCGTATCATTGGCTAACGCGGCACCAGGAGAACTACTACGATTGTGCCCCGATTCGGCCGGGTGGGCACCTCAGTAGAGAAAGCCGAAAAGTGACTGTCATGATGTAGTGAGAAACTGTTCAACCACTCGATCGACCTCTGGAATGTTTATAATTCCTCCGCTTTGACGAAGGACCGCTTCCCGGTCAGGCACACACGCGCCCCAAATCCGGAGAGCGCGGTGCCCCTAGGGGTTATATCGTAGCCCCACCTTCGAACTCCTATGGCTAAGTGAAAGTGTTAACGCATTATAGTCCGGTTGCCTCGTTTGCTACGCTACCACCTCCTTCACAGGACCAAGACGTTGGATTAAGTGTGAAAATGTGCTATTTCGCAAACACCCACGCACCATGTGCGTGGGGGCTGAAGCCGAAGACTGCCATCTTTTAGGTTATACACAAGTATACATTAACGACCGCACAGGAGATATTTCAATACTTGAACGCACACGTAAAAAAACGCTTATATTATAAACATCGTTTTACAAACCATAAAGTTCATTTGAACATGACATTTTTTGAGCACTGCGACTCTATTACACGAGCACCACGCAGAACTTCCCCAAAATAGTGCTCGGCGGGTAACCAGCTCTCGTCCGAACCCCGGGTTGCAACATCGGTGGCATCCATTTCCGTCCAGTATGTCTTCACACGGGCGAGGGCCATCCGTGCACCCTCTATGCAGGCCGACCGCTTCATCGCCTTTATATGCGGCATCGCCCCAAGGAATTTCTGCAATAAGCCGAAATAACTCTTCGGCTTGGGCCTATCCGGCCAGACATGAGCCACAGTATCCGTCATGGCAAGTCCGGACAATCTATTCAGCTCAGCCCACTCGGCCAACCGATTGGTCAACGGAAGTGAACGCTCCGGACTATGGAATTGAGACCAAAAAAGCTCTTCCGTCTCATGATCCTTTTGACTTCAGAAGTGCACAACAGCATCTGCCGCACTCGCCGCTAAATCCATATAAGGATCCTCCGGACCGCACAGCTGGCCAAGCTGAGCATACTTCGGATCTGTAAACCTCCTGCGCAGCAGAAAGGGCTTGCCAGCCGCAATATCTCCGGCCTGGCGCAACTCCTCCTTTATAGCCCTCATTGCAGAAGGGCATCCTTGGCTTCGGCGGTGGCCTTCCTCAGGTCTTCTTGCCCCGCTCGGCGTTCTTTTTCAAGAACCTCATAGAGGTCGGTAACATCTTTCGACTTCACGGCCATTTCGGCCATCTCCTCCTTGCTTCGGCAGTGAGCAGCCTTTTTGGCTTCTAGCTCTTCGGCCGCCCTCGAGGCAGCCGCATCACTCCTTCTGGCCTTCTCCTTGGCTCTAGCAAGTTCTGCCCGAAGGCCCTCCACAGAAGCGGCACCATCTGCATTAAGCACACATGTTGTAAGGAGTGGGCTTCAGCTCCCTTACTAGGTGACCACGGAGAAACAACCTACCTTGTGACTCGTCAAGTCGCTTATTGACCAGCGCGATGTCCGCATCCGCAACATCGAGTTGCCGCTTTAGTTCGGCAAATCCATCAGTCCGGCTGGCCACCGGACTATCCGCCACCTGCATAGGGAAGGCACAAATTAATACTTGCGATTTTGATCCTCGGCACGCTGTCGCTTTCGACAACATACCGAGTCTCAGGGGCTACTATCTATACAGGGCGCACTTTATGTGTAAAACTGTCAAAAGGTATGTCATTTTTACGTACCTCAAACCCCGCCAGCAAACTTCTGACGGCATCTTGCAACCCGCCCTCGGCGGACGAAATTCTTCCAATCACCATACTCATCAATGTACGGTGACCTTCTGAGATAGACGCCCTCTCAAGCAGATCCTTCAGCTCCCCCGGCCGCACACCAGTTGGTGCCGAACTCTCCGGCCCTGCCGGACTCGGGGATACCCTCCGCGATGACACCTCAGGTTCGTCCGCCCTACCTGATGGTGCGGCAGATGGAGGCGTCTCGCTCTCCACCATCTCCGGACGAAGGTCCCCCGAAGACGAGCTCATCTGAGAAGGACAGAGATCCGAACTACAAGGTAAAAACTTCGGTTATCCTCAGAAGCAAAAATAGGGATGTCTCTTATTACAGAACCCCCCTTTTTCTACTTACGGCTCGCTGGAGGGCTGATTCCTTAGGGGAGATAGTGCGGCCGGGGCCTCCTCGGATGCAGACCCTCTGGTGAAGATCTCTTCCCCTGCTTTGAGGCCTTGGCCTCCGGGTTTTCGGAAGCGGACCTCTTCTCCCCTTGGAAGGAGGGATTCTCGATTCCCCCTTTCTCGAAAGCCTCCTTGGTAGAGGCGGTAGTGTCCCTGTTCTCCCCTTCGCCTTCCTCTGAAGGCGCAACCTTCAGCATCCTGACCAGCACGGGCTCCGGCGCGGTCTTCGGGAGGGGGGCCGGACACCGTATCAGTTTCGCTTGCGCTATCCACTCCTATTCAAGAGACGATGGGTTAAAAGGCAAATTCAAGAAGGCACAAACAAACGGTGTGTCCGGACGCAGGGCCACTTACCTGAGCATCCGAGCGATTGCAGCTTAGGCCGGAATCCTCGGTCAATTCCGGACACATCTCTTGTGATCCGAAGAACAATTTATACATCTCCATGGGTGCCGTACCCATGAAATGTTGGAGAGCTCGTGGCCCCTCTGGATTGAATTCCCACAGGCGGAGGGGGCGACGCTTACAGGGCAGAAGACACCGAATCAGCATAACCTGCATCACCATGACCAGATTGATCTCCCTCTCTTGGAGGTCTCGAATCCGGCCCTGCAGTAGAGGTACGTCCTTTGACGGCCCCCAGTTGAGCCCTTGGTTGACCCACGACATCAGCCGCTGTGGAGGGCCCGAGCGAAAGATGGGCGGCGGCTTCTGCCAGCTGCCCCTAGGAGCGGTGATATACAACAACTCCTGTTGCCACAAGCCGAGCTCCTCCTGGAAAGAGCCCTCGGACCATGGAGCATCGGCCCTTCTGCTTACAACCGCCCCGCCGCACTCTGCTTGACGCCCCTCGATCATCTTCGGCTCCACGTTGAAGGTCTTGAGCCACAAATTAAAGTGGGGAGTAGTGCGGAGGAAGGCTTCGCAGACGACGATGAATGATGAGATGTGGAGGATGGACTCCGGAGCCAGGTCATGGAATTCCAACCCGTAGTAAAACATGAGCCCTCTCACAAAAGGATCCGTCGGGAAGCCTAAACCCCGACGGAGGTGGGACACAAACACGACGCTCTCGCCGGGCTCGGGAGTAGGAATGACTTGCCCTTTGGCGGGCAACCTATGCGAAATCTCGCAGGTCAGGTACCTGGCTTCTCGCAGCTTTAGCACGTCCTCTTCCGTGACAGAGGAGGGCATCCACCGGCCCTGTAGGTCGGAGCCGGACATTGTTGAAGGTCCGAAGCGCTCGAATCTGGGGCTCTGGGAGTTGGTACTCGGGGCGAGGGGTAGATTCGATTGAGGATTGAAGAAAAGAAACGAGCCTTGGTCTCATTATAAAGAGGGAGAATACCGAGAGCCGTCCCCGTGACCGTTTGGGACTCACCTTCGATAGAGGAGGCGTGGCAACAAGCACGGTTGGGTTACCCTCATCCGTATTGATGGGAATCCCGGAATAAGGGGAACACGATCTCTTCTTCGACAAGACGTGCCAAGGAAACCGCTTCGCTAAACGCGCTGAGGTGGTATAATAAAAACGATTCAAGTAAAGGCTTGGTGGTGGTGTGACGTCATGCCACAAAATACGTCAGCAGATCGAACTTGTGTGCATATTATTCTCTCTACGGTGGTATGTGGAACTTATTTTGCAGAGCCGGACACTATCCTGGTGTTCACAATCTTCTATGAATTATTCGGAGGAGGAACCCGCCTTGCAATGCCGGACAATATGCGCGCCGGACTCATCGTCATTGAAGCCTGGTTCAGGGGCTACTGAGGGAGTCCTGGACTAGGGGGTGTCCGGATAGCCGGACTATCATCATCGGCCGGACTCCAAGACTATGAAGATACAAGATTGAAGACTTCATCTTGTGTCCGGATGGGACTTTCCTTGGCATGGAAGGCAAGCTTGGCGATACGGATATGTAGATCTCCTACCATTGTAACTGACTCTATGTAACCCTAGCCCTCTCCGGTGTCTATATAAACCGGAGGGTTTTAGTCCGTAGGATGAACGACCATTATAACGATCATACCATAGGCTAGCTTCTAGGGTTTAGCCTCCTTGATCTCGTGGTAGATCCACTCTTGTATTACCCATATCATCAATATCAATCAAGCAGGAGTAGGGTTTTACCTCCATCGAGAGGGCCCGAACCTGGGTAAAAACATCGTGTCCCTTGTCTCCTATTACCATCCGCCTAGACGCACAGTTCGGGACCCCCTACCCGAGATCCTCCGGTGATGGGTTCCCCCTCAGGCAGGGTGCCGGAACGGGCTCCCGAGAGGTTTTTGGTGGCTACAGAGGCTTGCGGCGGTGGAACTCCCGATCTATCTTCGTCTTCGATGTTTTTAGGGTACGTTGACTTATATAGGCGAAAGAAGTCAGTCGGGGGAGCCTCGAGGGGCCCAGGAGACAGGGGGCGCGCCCAGGGGGGTGGGTGCACCCTCCTATCTCCTGGCCTCCTCGAACCTTCCCTGGCTTGAACTCCAAGTCTCCCGGATCATATCCTTTCCAAAAATCACACTCCCGAAGGTTTCATTCCGTTTGGACTCCGTTTGATATTCCTTTTCTCCCAAATACTAAAACAAGCAATAAAACAACAATATGGGCTGGGCCTCCGGTTAATAGGTTAGTCCCAAAAGTAATATAAAAGTGTATAATAAAGCCCGTAATCATCCAAAATAGATAATAAAATAGCACGAATGCTTCATAAATTATAGATACGTTGGAGGCGTATCATCGGCAAACCCCCACCTCGCCCGTCGCGCGATGGCTGAGTTAGAGAAACGACGAGGTTGAAGAGATTGTTCTAGCACGGACTCCAAGAAATATGGTGTCAGATGGAAGTCGTGCTGGTGGCGTGTGCCGTACTCCTGGACGTGAATGCTTGTTCTGACCCATGCCACCATACTACTCCTACTACTTATATAGTAGTAGTATCGAGGATTCGAGGTGCTGGTTACGTATAGTGAACACATTAACATATGGCCCACCTCACACTATGGCCAAATTTCCTGGAGTCTGTGCTAGGTTAAAAAGTGTTCTTTGTGAGGGTGGGTGGCAGGTCTCAAGTTTAAAACTTGTTGTATTACATATACGTAGACGTAGAGATAGTGCAACAGTTCTGAAAGTTTGAACCCAAACATCAGAATGCAATTTCTATTGGACTCATCCGAGGACCAAGGATGATGGGATTCACAGCTACAGTAAAAACACCCGCCCGACGCGAGAAGCATGTGAAGCTAGTACAGATAGTGTACTACTATTGTTGATTGGACTCATCCGATAACCTGTTGCAATGCACGTACAATTATGTATTTGGAAAATATATTTTTGCCTCATCGCAACACTCACTCAGAGAAGTGACTCGAAAGCCATTCATAAATTTAGTAAGTTTATCACATGCATATCATTTTATTACATACAACAGGTCATCAACCTACATCGACAACGAGGATACATTATAAATACGAAAGTTTTCATCACACAACAAATAACAAGCAATGAAATGAACTTCAACTCAACCAATCCTCGGCGTTGGAAACACTTGCTTTGAACCACAAGTGATTCTTTGGGATGGGCCATCTATTGTCAATCTCGAGACCAACGCAGGACTGATCATCCAGGCTGAAGCGGCCTACTATATCAGTTGCTTCTCATAAATGGTAGTAATGTTGTGTCAACAACAGTTGGATTGCTTTTCACATCATCGGATAGTTTTGTCGAAGGAAGAGCGAGTTTTCTCCAAGACTATCAACACTGTACCAGGGAGAAGGTGTTGGCGCTAGTACACTAGTATCCATCCCGAATACGATGCAACGGGTATTGGAATAGGTCCGGAGAGTGCGACCATGGGAGACAACACATGCTCCCTCAGTAGTAACAAACACAGTGTGTTGTATATAGACAAGAAGAGGTGATCCATCGGAATTAGTTGCTAGGCGCCACTAAGTATATAAGTTCTGCTCGTCCTCATTCTCGTGATCATCACCATCATCATCTCCCCCTTGGTTATAAAAATTCTCATGTATAGGTGGTGGAATGTTCATAGGACCTTGGAAACACAAGAAGAAGGTTAATTAGTAAAGGGAAACTTGCTAACCCGCATGCATGTGGATGAAACAATTTTAATTACGGTGGAAGACAAACGTACCGAAACTACGAGGACCCATGCAAAAACAGTGCCATGAGTGGTGGAAGCAAACACAAGACCCTCGTATTGAATTGCATCACAGTACACATCCGTGTATAGAAACTGATTTTTGAGCAATATCCATCGAGTCGAACCCAAAGGACGGCAACAAGCTTGTCGAAGATAGCAACAACTTCATAGTTCTTGTAATTCCAAGAGCGGTTGGGAACTCGACAAATTGCTATCTTCCATAGAAGACAGTCACCATGATCGTATTTGAACGTGCGTAGAATACCGGTGTGCTCAACCTCTAGGCAGTCTGCTAAGATTTTTTGAAGTGGAACCCAGTGACGAGTGTACGCATTCACAAGTTCCCACTCGCAGTTGTACCCAATATAAACAACCCAATCTCCATTTGCGCATGCCCAATCCTTGCCCTCAAGCGATGGCATCTTAACATCATACGCATCATTGTCAAGCGGCATCAACTTGCACAAGGCGAGGCCTCCATCGTCCCCACGCCAGTCATCAGGGTCACAGCAAAGAAGATAGGGGAGATCAAACCTCTCCTTGACACTTGGGTTCCTTGTAATGATGTTATTAGTTGAGTCAAGAATGGTCTTGAACGAACCTGCCATGCTAGCCGAGGAGATGATGTCGCACCAATCAATGATTTGCTCCACCATGTCATCTTTCAGATTAGGGCAAGAATAACGGGGTCGTTTTTGGCCTGTTCCCTCCATGGAGAAGACGATCGAACAATGGCAGAAGGAAGGGTGAAGGCAAATGGAGGAGGGAGGAAGAGCGTGCGACAGCAGTTCCAAATCGAGAGGGAAAGGCAAAGAGCCGGTGGACGGTTGCCAGTTTGCCACGGTACACGAAGAGGTGCCCCGGCCTACACGTCCGTTTGGAAATACTAGTAGAAAAGGACTCACCGTCGTCTCACTGACATTTCGGAACGGGACCACTTCTCAACAAAACATGGTGTGTAATTTCTCGTGCAAAATGCGATCTGGCCGCGTTGGCCCAAGGTACCACATTAGTTATATTTTTTTGAAAGTTTGCTGCATTAGTTATTGACCTTTATTTTGTTAACATACAATCTGAATGGATAGCTCCTGTGGTAATCACACATGAGCGGATATATAGGTGGGCTAGGTGGGCAGGCGGTTGAGCAGGTGGAAACAATCTGAGTGCTAAAAGAGTTCATACAATGCTTAGTTTTGTTTGGATTTTCCAACTATGACCATTGGATAGAGTGAATCAATGGCTTACGTTCAAATTTATTCTCATACTATAGAATTTTTGATTTAGTTGATGTGCTGCTACCGTCCAATATTCGTGTGTGGTTGTTTCTAGAGTAAAAAAGAGGAGGTACTAGTACTTACTGTGGGAAAGGTGAAGTGATGGTTGATTCGCCCAAGAAACTTATTACTGTGGGAATATGGCAGTACCAGCGAATTCATGGAACAGAGAAATGATGGTTGCTTCGTCCAAGCAACTTACTGTGGCGAAGGTGGGGCTCTGTGATTTGACTGCTCACTAGTCATTACTATTGCTGCACAATGATCGGGGTGAATCTTTCCCTGCAGTTGTGTTGTGCACTCAATATTTCTGCATGGCAGGTGGAGCCGGATGAAGATGTCCAACATGTCTGGCAAAACGAAGTTGAATTGTTTTTGGCATTGCTATCAATCCTTCAGGATTCTTTTATATGTAAGCATAATTTAAATGAAATTGTACTATGATGCTATGAAGGTTTCAACTTTGGTTCCCGCAAGAAAAAAAGGTTTTAACTTAGGATTCATGTGTCTTGCCTCAAGACTATCTCGTTACAACATTCCATCAAATACAAATGAAACTACCATGGCTACCATGGCTAATGCATCTCAATGGTTCACAGATCAGCGCCAATATTCACATCACAACTGAAGACAAAGTTGCGAGAAGGTGTACAAATAAAGAAAAAAATATAATTGATCGATGTTGTTCGTAGGCATGGCTCCATTTCCTTGGCACAGTGTTCATTGCTTGGCAGCTAGTTTCACCCAACTCTGTAGCCAAAAAAGGGGTGTATGGAGGACACCACAATCCGATCATTTTGTGCAGCTCCACTAAAATCAAGCAGACCATCCTTGTTTGCAAAGATATCCAGTCAGTGTGATTAAAATAATAGTGGAACTAGATGATGAAACATAACACACATAAATAGAGGACGATCACCTCTACGATCTCTCTTAAGGACTAACTTCTTGTTGGAGAAGATTAGGCACGTAGTTGGATGAGGAGGATAGAAAAAACAATCTCCCTTTCTGCAGTCCCACAGAAATGTTAAAACGTTGCCCATGTGACATTTTGGCAGAACTACACAAAACACTCTTAAGAAAAAAGTGATTTGTGCAGTTCACCAAAAGGTCGCAATAGCAATGAGGTGAAAATGGATAGCCCTGTTTGCAAAAGGAGGTAGAAAGGAAACAATTACTGCCCAATAACATGAGTTGAAGACACATACGCTGACCAAAAAGAAGCATATTCCATGTAATAAGGGAAAGATAGGACATGGTGGTTTATCAAAAATGGTTTGAGGATGAGATTGCAAGATGGAAAGTACACTGGCAGAGATACGATTTAAGCAAACAACTAAAGAAGATCCACATGCAGCAACGTGGGAAGATGGGCAGTGGAGCAAGGCCGGAGGAAGCTGTACCTGAGGGTCGTCGGGATGTTAATAGGAGGGCGCCGGCGACCGGGATCTGCCCATACTGTGGCAACGAGCAAGTGGAGAAGGCCCTATCGCGTCGAAGCTTGGTCAAAGAGAATGGCGGGTACCGCAGATCGGGACGTGCTGCCTCAATGCCGTCGAACGGAGAGACAATGCACATCCTCCCTTTCCACCGGCGGAAGGGATGCAGCCGGATCACTGACCAACGCTCAGAGAGAGAGGCCACTGCCGCCTTGTGTGAGATGGTGTGACGAGAGACTAACCCATTTTTCCATTTTCCCCACGGCAATCGTTCTATATTCTATACATGCCATTGAGGAATATATAACTTTAATTAATACTAACGCGTCAAGTTGAACTTTGTTCCGTCTAGGCGTGGTACCAGACCCTCCTTCGAGTAAACGACCACTACACGCGTCAAATTATCACGTGGGATGCCTTTTCATACAGAAACGAACTCCACCATGTACCCGCGCGGGTGTGGCCGGGAACAAGACGTGAGTACGTGTGTCCTGCGTGCACCTCTTCTTTAGGTGCAGGTACGTATGTCGGTGGGTGTGAGAGAGATGGTTTGTGCGAAACAGAGGCAATGTGTTGATGATATCTCAAACAGAAAAATGTAACATATGCAATGTGTGTGAAACAGAGTCATGGACGTGAGATATTGATAGAAATGAAGACAAGGATGAAGTGTGTGGCTGTGAGATCGATAAAGGTTGCCATCGAATTTGTGTTTGCCCATGTCAAAGATAAAGGGCGGCTGGCCTACTAGAATTTGAGAGGGCAGAGGTGTAGTTTTTTCTCCGTGGCATGGGTACCTACCTACAACGTTCGACTATCGGTGTGTGTGTGGGGGGGGGCAGAGACCGATCGACTAGTATATGTGTGAGGAAGGAGAGAGACCTAGCTATGTATTGAGGGAGATCGATCGATATCCATGGATATGTGTAACAGAGGAATAAGGTAGGGAGAAAGACAAAGGTAGAGCGTCGGAGGGTTGGTGGTGGAGCGGTGTCTCACAAATGGTGGGAGAGGCCTGCTAGACAAACGGAGGGTACGAGTGCAATATTAATAAGAGAGGGCGGGGGATGTCTGTCTGTCTATGCACGTGCGTGTGAGAGACGGGTCGGGAGGTATGCAAGGATGATGAGGGGAGACGATATGGTTGTGGTAAGCATACATAACTACATAGGAAGATCAACCGTCGTGTGTCCGAGAAAGGGAGAGACATAACTAGCGAGGTAAGTGTGTCGGTGCATGGGGAAAATGAATTATAGTCGACCTGGCTATATGTACGGAGATCAGTATGTATACACACCTGCATGTATTAGAAGCAAATAAGGTCCGGGGAGACATACAGGGGATAGGGGTGCGGCTAGGAGGTGGTGCGAGAGGCCTACCATGTCGAGGGGGAGGAGTGTGAGAGTATGAGATCATTGAAAAGAGGGGCGGGAGTGTGCACCTGCGTGGAACCGTATTGGACATAGGGGGGCATGGACCATGAGAAGAGAAGAGGGGAAGTATATATGTGTTTTTTGTTGGCACACTTGGCTAGAGAGGTATATCGGCCGGTGTGTGCCAGAAAGAAGGACCGGGGGCCTACACACACCGCGGATGGACGACCTAAAGAGAAATAACGAACATGCACGATGGAGGGGACGCTAAGTGTGGGTGAGAGGGGGGCGGGCGTGTGCATGCATGATAGAAAGTTAGCGCTAGCTAGCTACAAATAGAAGAGGATCGTGAAGGTGTAAAAGACGAACGAAGATCATAATTCATTATAAAAAAAGTGGATACGGATACTTGAAGAAGATATCATAATGTAGAACATTGATTATAATTTGCGCTAATGTGTGGCTTTTGCAGCTTAGGTCTAAATACTTGTCATAATGTAGGGGGCGGGGCACTATACTTTGTGTGATAAACACGGTGTACGTATGGAACATGGTTTAGATTAAGAATATATAGTTAGTACATCAAATGTACAATTATTTGGAACCAACATCAAGTGTATTCAAAAAATAGAACTCGAGTTCATGTAGTACACATAGTTCATATCTATCTATATAGTAATCATGTGGTGTTTTATTAAGGTAATACACGAATAATGGTTGAAGTTGGCAACAATCATGATTGTAGATTCTTATTGAAATAGAGAAACAAATTCAAATTTAGTTCGAATTGCAGCGGTAGTATAGACATTTGGAATGTAGTAAAATGTTGGTATGAGTAGGTTACATGCATTATACAGCAAGCGAAAAAAATTAGACATAACATGGATTCATACTCCCTCCTTCCATCTATATAGGGCGCAATGAGTTTTTTAAGACCGCCTTTGACAATTGACAAGATTAATAGTACATGACATGCACAATGTGAAAATTATATCATTGAAAGAACCTTTCACAGACGAATTTAACAGTGTGTTTTGTGTAAGTTGCATGTCATATATTATTGCTCTAATATTTGGTCAAAGTTAGCATCGAAAAATGCATTAGGCCCTATATAGATGGAAGGATGGAGTAGCTTTGAATAGCATTTGTATAGTAAAACGGGGCAAGACTCTCTTTCTTTGTGTGGTGTGAATAGTTTTATTTTTTTTCATTTTCTTTTTGGTTGAGGGAAGTGCGAATTGATTTGGTATGTACAAGTACAATATTACTACACGTTAGGCTTGTCCCTAAATTTCAACCCGCGCCTTGTTATATCCCGAAAATTCAGATATCGTGCTCCTAAGACTGGCGCCTTCACAACCCGTGCCTTGCTATCCCGAAATTACAACGTGCGCGAAAACTCCTTCCAGCTGCCAAATCCCGACAGCGAATCCCGATTCTAACCCTAAGACGAAAGGGCCGCTAGTTCAAATCGGTGGGGGTACTTTTGTAACACACCCTACATTTTAGATAAGCGCGTCCTTATAAGTCATGGTTCACCCCCTCACATCGCCCCCTTTTTGCCATTCGAATTCCCAGGCCGCCATAACCTCTCCGCTCCAGCCGTGAAACCCCATCCTCCTCCGTCCGCCACCTCACCGCTACCTAGCGGGAGCCTCTTCCCTGATGACACTGTCCACCGCAACAGCTCGACGTCCCTCATCCACCTCCCCGGATGAGGGTTCATCATCCATCTCGTCGTCCCGCCGGTTCAGCCGCCCCGTCCTCCACCTCTAAGGAGCTGCTCCGACAATCGCCTTGTCTATCACGACTACTCCATCCCCACTACGCCACCTTAACCTACTCCACCGGAACCGCAGCATCCTCACCGACTCCTCAGACGAAGCCGAGGCCTACTCGGTGCCACCAAAGAGGTTTTACACTCATCGCATCGCACCTTCTCCTTTACTCGACCTCTCGACACTGATGGTACTCCATCTCGCACCCCCATGGAGCGGCTACCTTGAAGCCGGCGCGATGGGAGACATCTCCACGGCGGCTCTCCCCCAGTGCGAGGCCCTTCTGCGGCGGTGTCCATACCAGCCGATCTGCTGCTGCTGCTCTGGCTCTCGCTCGCTCGCTGGCGCTGCTGCTGCTGCTCTGGCTCTCGCTCGCTCGCTCGCGCTGCTGCTGCTGCTCCAGCTCTCTCTCGATCGCTCGCCCAGCTGTTGCTGCTCCGGCTCTCGCTCGCTCGCTCACGTTGGTGCTGCTTCTCTCCCCCTCGCTCGTGCTGCTGCTCTGCTCCGATTTAGCTACATTTCAGTCGACTGAATCGACTTTTGGATCAGTCGATTTTTAGGGGGTGGGGGGCTCGCCCGAGTTAAGGAAGAACCACCTGCAGCGGGGACGGGGGCTCACCAGAGAGGTACCACACTATCTATCTTAGGGTTCAGGGTGGGGGCGGGGGGCCTAGAGGGCTGGCCGGGGCGGCGGCGGACCGGCGGTGGGGAGTTGTTTCGGGGCGGCGAGGCGGTGCTGGGGCCGGTGGTGGCTGGCGGCTCAGGGGGGTGCAGGTTGAAGATGAACTGCAGGCCCTCCCTAAACTACATGTCAAGTGCCTCTCTGCTACCATTGCGTTTATTTTCGACAGTAACATTCAGAGTCCACAGTAAATTTCAGTTTCGACAATTAAGTTCAGAGTCAATAGTTTTTACCTCATCTGTTGTAGTCAGGTGGTTTTTGGTGATGTAAATTTTACATCTATTTTACATCATCTATTGGAGATGCTATTAGAATCCCACTTGAGATTGACGATGTTTGTCTTGTGCTGCTTCAGCCTCGACGTCTTATGACTCACTGGAGCTGCTCCAATGACAGAACGATCCATCACAACAAAGCAGTGCCCTGGACGCCGTCTACAAATTTCTCAGATCTTCCTCCACACCTCCGACAGCCACCTCTGCCTCAACTGCTTCAGCGACCAACCCAATGATGCTGAGGTCGACACGACTACGGCAAAGAGGTTGTACACTTTTTGCATCGCTTATTGCTATATATTCACGTCGATCCATTAGGCCTATTTTGGTTCAACAGAAAAACATAGCAATAGGGAATTTTCAAATGGCACTCTACTATTCAATTATTCATGCATTTTGTTGAAAGGAATGAAGCCAAACATCCACTTGGACCTACTTTTCAAAATCCTATGCATGAAAACAAGACCAAGTGCATTAGTGGCAGAATAACATTCTTACTGTACACGCTTTCATATGGTTTCACTTTATTTTGGCCATGTTTCTTTGCATTCCTCTGCTCTTCCAATTCCTGTAAACCAAACACCCAAGTTGACAGGAATCCTGTGTTTACAAATGCTCTGTTTACCATGTGCATTCCTATCCTATTCCGGTGTTTTTCCTATCCCTACGTTTTTAGAATCATGCAAGCCAAATGAGCCCTTACAAAATTACTTCAGTTACAGGTAGGTGTCGAAGGGAACTTTCTGTGGTTTGTCCTGCTCCTGCCACGACATCGTCCACCTCATCTTAGCTGCTCCATCAACAGAAGCATCCACCAAACTAGACATCACTACTCCTGACCGTCTTTCGCCGCCTTAGATCTCCTTCCCTGCCGCCGACACCCACCGCAACGGCATCACCATCATCGACTCAGCAGATGAACCTGAGGAGTACACGGGTCCACAAGAGAGGTCGCACTCTTTTGTTTCTGCTTATGTTATGCATTGCTCAAAATTACCTGCTACTTTATTGTCTTGTTCACCTCCTGGACTCCAAGTCAGGTCCAAATTAATGTTCAAACTTGAGTTCTAAATTAGTTGTGGGGCACATATCGAGGCAGCAATGAATAGTATGTCTGTCTAATATCTGGTTCACCTAGGGTATGCCTAGGTTGTTCATCTTGGGTGGGAAACAAATAGTAAAGCAATCACCATCTGTCTTTTTATTAAATTAAAGCAATCATGAGCCTGCTATCATTATTTTTGGATCCATCCACTCGTTGTTACCATCACTCTAAATTTCTGCATGCTCTCCTTACATAATCTCACCATATTTTTTTGTATGCATGTCAGATATTGTACACAGTCATGCTGAACATGTAGAGAAAAGAGAAGAGTTTTGTGTGGCAATACAATGTCATGCAGACATCACTCTGTGGTGGGTTCAATGGCAAACCCTCCCCACCCCTCTCCAGATTGTAATCCAGAGGAAGCTATCTGTTCTGAGGCGGATTCAAACGCCGCTGACCACTCCTATTTGCCCCCCAAGGTGTTTGCTCTACCTTGGCATGATGATGTTAGTCATATGATGCATATGTTGCCTTGCAGTGCCTACTTTTGACATCATATATGTCATCTGCTTAGTTTAGACATGCTCTGTAATGCCACCTATTTAGTTTCCATATCATATATGGGAATTATGCAGTATCATGTCTTTTAGCCAGCCCTAATATATGTGAAATGTGCAATGCCATCCTGTTTAACCAGGCATCATATATTTGAATGATATATTGCCCATCCTTTTCTTCATTACATTTCCATTTGTCGACAATGTTTGTACATTAAACTACTCTTCCTGTGAATCAGCCGTTTGGGTGGGAGATGGAAAAATCTGGAGTGAAAACAAGGCCTTCAGAGCAGACAGTGCTACCTGTCGAAGCAGATCTCTTGTTGGGTCCCGATAGCTCCTCATAGATGGATTCAGAGACAGATGACCAGTCCTATTCCCCCACCGAGGTGTATGCTCTAACTTGGCATGGTTATACTGCTCATATCATGCACATGGTGTCTTGCATTGCGTAGTTTAGACATCATATACACAATATTCAACACCATGTTCTTAGTTCAGACATCATATCGAATGCTCTCTATTTAGCATATAAATCACATATGTGAATTAAATGATGCGATCCTTATTACTTAGATAACATGTAGGTGAATTAAGTCATGCGATCCTATTTAGTTATTCATCATATCTTTGAATTATGTTATGCTATGCTCCAGTTTAGATAGACATCATATATGTGAAATTATGACATGTTATCCGTTTTAGTTAAACAATATACATGTCAACTATTTCATGCCCTCTTTTTTCCACACTATCTATTGCATCTGCCTCTCATACAATGTCTGTACATTCAACTATGTTTCCTGTTTATCGGCATTTGAATTGGAGCGGGTGATCCCGGTATCTAGCAGACCAAAAACACGGTTGAGGGAGTCCTAGACTAGGGGGTGTCCGGATAGCCGAACTATCACCGTCGGCCGGACTCCAAGACTATGAAGATACAAAATTGAAGACTTCGTCCCGTGTCCGAATGGGACTTTCCTTGGCGTGGAAGGCAAGCTTGGCGATACGGATATGTAGATCTCCTACCATTGTAACCGACTCTGTGTAACCCTAGCCCTCTCCGGTGTCTATATAAACCGGAGGGTTTAGTCCGTAGGACGAACAACAATCATACCACAGGCTAGCTTCTAGGGTTCAGCCTCCTTGATCTCGTGGTAGATCTACTCTTGTACTACCCATATCATCAATATTAATCAAGCAGGAGTAGGGTTTTACCTCCACCGAGAGGGCCCGAACTTGGGTAAAAACATCGTGTCCCTTGTCTCCTGTTACCATCCGCCTAGACGCACAGTTCGGGACCCCCTACCCGAGATCCGCCGGTTTTGACACCGACATTGGTGCTTTCATTGAGAGTTCCTCTGTGTCGTCACCTATAGGCCCGATGGCTCCTTCGATCATCAACAACGACGCGGTCCAGGGTGAGACTTTTCTCCTCGAACAGATCTTCGTATTCGGCGGCTTCGCACTGCGGGCCAATTCACTTGGCCATCTGGAGCAGATCGAAAGCTACACCCCTGGCCATCAGGTCAAATTTGGACGTTTGTACTATACGGCCGACATCCGCGGAGACTTGATCTTCGACGGATTCGAGCCACAGCCAAGCGCGCCGCACTGTCACGATGGGCATGATTTAGCTCTGCTGCCAGACAGTGCCATGGAGGCCGCACAAGAGTCCGCTCCGACCCTTAGCTCGGAGCCGACGCCGCCAATCGAGGATGGGGGGCTGGACACCACCTCGGGGGTGGCAACCTCTACGGCGATAGAGCCGAATATCGACCCTGTCCCTTGTGAAGCTCGTGACTCCAAGGTGCCGGAC
Source organism: Triticum dicoccoides (assembly GCF_002162155.2). Lineage (NCBI taxonomy): Eukaryota > Viridiplantae > Streptophyta > Magnoliopsida > Poales > Poaceae > Triticum > Triticum dicoccoides. The sequence continues at coordinate 81,075,625 of NC_041381.1, forward strand.
TCCTCTCCGGACCCCGAACCTTCCGCGCCCCTGCCAATCGAATCCAATTGGGCGCCAATCATGGAGTTCACCGCTGCAGACATCTTTCAGCGCTCACCTTTTGGCGACATCCTGAATTCGCTAAAGTGTCTCTCTTTATCAGGAGAGCCCTGGCCGGATTACGGTCAGAACGGTTGGGATGCGGACGACGAAGAAATTCAAAGCCCACCCAACACCCACTTCGTAGCCACTATCGATGACTTAACCAACATGCTAGACTTCGACTCCGAAGATATAGACGGTATGGACGACGATGCCGGAGACGACCAAGAACCAGCACCTACAGGGCACTGGAAAGCCACCTCGTCATATGACATATACATGGTGAACACCCCAAAGGATGGGAATGGCGATGGAAGAGCGGAGGATGACCCCTCCAAAAAGCAGCCTAAGCGCCGGCGTCAGCGGCGCCGCTCCAAATCCCACCACAGCAAGAATGGAGATTCCGGCACCGGAGATAATGACACCTCAGACAGTGCCGAAGACAACCCCTCCAGCAAGATTCAGCACAGGAGGACGGAGAAGCCAGCCCTCGTGAGAGAGCGGCAGACGTGGAGGTGGAGGACGATAATTACATGCCTCCCTCCGGAGACGAGGCAAGCCTCGACGACAACGAATTTGTCGTGCCTGAGGATCCCCTCGAACAAGAGCGTTTCAAACGCAGGCTTATGGCCACGGCAAGCAGCCTCAAGAAAAAGCAGCAACAACTTAGAGCTGACCAAGACTTGCTAGCCGACAGATGGACTGAAGTCCTTGCAGCCGAAGAGTATGAACTCAAACGCCCCTCCAAAAGCTACCCCAAACACAAGCTGCTGCCCCGATTAGAGGAGGAAGCACATAAACCTACATCACCAGCGCACAATACGGCCGACCGGCCACCTCGTGGCCGCGACAGAGAGGCCTCTAGGCCCTCCACTAAAGCCGCACCCCGGCGTCGCTCGAAAAGTACAAAGCCACGGGGGAATGTGTCAGACTTGTGAGACATATTGGAGGATAAGGCGAGGCAAACAAGATCGATCTACAGATTGCGTGGGCGCCCTACGATGCGCGACGACAACCGTCACGCCGGATACAGCAATCCTGGCCGGGCCGAACACAGTAGACAAAGCTCGTTTGAGCTGCGTCGTGATATAGCCCAATACAGAGGCGCCACACACCCACTATGCTTCACAGATGAAGTAATGGATCATCAAATCCCTGAAGGGTTCAAACCCGTGAACATTGAAACCTACGATGGCATAACAGATCCTGCGGTTTGGATCGAAGACTATCTCCTTCATATCCACATGGCCCGCGGTGATGATCTTCACGCCATCAAATACCTCCCACTCAAGCTTAAAGGACCAGCTCGGCATTGGCTCAACAGCCTGCCAGCAGAATCAATTGGAAGTTGGGAGGACCTGGAAGCCGCATTCCTCGATAACTTCCAAGGCACATATGTGCGACCACCATATGCCGATGACCTAAGCCACATAATTCAGCAGCCAGACGAGTCGGCGAACCAATTCTGGACATGGTTCTTAACCAAGAAAAATCAAATCGTCGACTGTCCGTATGCAGAGGCCCTTGCAGCCTTCAAACACAACATCCGCGACAAATGGCTTGCCCGGCACCTAGGACAGGAAAAGCCGAAATCAATGGCAGCCCTCACATCACTCATGACCCGCTTCTGTGCGGGAGAAGACAGCTGGCTAGCTCGCAGTAACAACCTAACCAAAAACTCTGGTAGTTCGGATACCAAAGACAGCAATGGCAGGTCACGTTGCAATAAGCACAAATGCCGCATTAACGGCGATAATACTGAAGATACGACAGTCAACACCGGATTCAGAGGCTCTAAACCCGGTCAGCGGAAAAAGCCATTCAAAATAACTACTCTGGGCCCGTCCAATTTGGACCGGATACTCGATCGCTCGTGCCAGATACACGGCACCCCCGAAAAGCCAGCTAATCACACAAACAGATATTGTTGGGTGTTCAAGCAGGCAGGCAAGTTAATCGCCGAAGGCAACGACAAGCGGCTGCAAAGCGATGACGAGGAGGAGACACGGCCGCCGGACAATAGAGGACAGAAGGGATCCCCCCCACAAGTGCGGACGGTGAACATGATATACGCAACCCACATACCCAAAAGGGAGCGGAAGCGTGCGCTCAGGGATGTATACGCGATGGAGCCAGTCGCCCCAAAGTTCAATCTGTGGTCCTCCTGCCCGATCACCTTTGATCGAAGGGACCACCCCACCAGCATCCGCCATGGCGGATTCACTGCATTGGTGTTAGACCCAATCATCGACGGATTTCACCTCACTAGAGTCCTGATGCACGGCGGCAGCAGCCTGAACCTGCTTTATCAGGATACAGTGTGCAAGATGGGCATAGATCCCTCAAGGATCAAACCCACAAAGACGACCTTGAAAGGCGTCATACCAGGTGTAGAGGCCAATTGTACAGGCTTAGTTACACTTGAAGTGGTCTTCGGATCCCCGGATAACTTCCGAAGTGAGGAGTTAATCTTCGACATAGTCCCGTTCCGCAATGGCTATCATGCACTGCTCGGATGAACCGCATTTGCAAAGTTCAATGCGGTGCCGCACTACGCATACCTCAATCTCAAGATGCCAGGCCCTCGAGGAGTCATCACGGTCAACGGAAGCACCAAACGCTCTTTCCGAACAGAGGAGCATACAGCAGCTCTCGCAGCGGAAGTGTAGAGTAGCCTCTTAAGGCGATTCTCGAGTCCGGCTGTTAAGCGACCGGACACCGCCAAGCGCACCCGGAGTAACCTACAACAAGACCACTTGGCATGTTCCGAGCACACGTAGCAATGCGGCCCCAACCCCAACCCTTGCGAAATCGCGAGACCAGTGCCACGCGTACATCACTACACTCTGGAGATACCATGGGCATAGGGGGAGGGGCACGACCACGGCATGCCTAGAGTGCGGATCAACGACACCAGGGGCTCCCGAATTTTTCATTCTTCTTTTTTTTCTTATTCTCAGGACTCCGTTTTCCAGAAGCCCTGTCCCACAGTAGATCTGCCGAACTCACGATGCAACAGTCAGGGAAGCAGAAAGGCTATGACACGTATCCAGGTGGTCTCCATTCAGAGCATTATACCTGTTTTACATACCATTCCGCAGCCTACCCCTGGAGGGGGACATGTTAAATAGTCCCACCCCTCGCTTATCGCACTATTTGTATCATTCTGCCTTTATTGCAGTATCTTTTGAATAAACAATGCATCACTTTTTGCCTATCATTGCATTCCTTTCCATATATGTTCACTTATGACATGTTGCACCCGTACGCCTTGGTACGGCCAAATACACCAGGGGCTTAAGTTCCCCAAAGTATGGTGTGATAAGTCCGAACACTTTCACAAGTGCGGCACCCCGAACTTATAGCATTATATGCATCGGCTCCGAATCATGTCTTGGGTCAATAGTTGGGTTTGCCCGGCTCCCATGTTTTGGTACCTTACGTTCCGTTATATCGGCTAAGGTAGCGCTGGGAGAACCACTGCGATTGTACCCCAGTTGAGCTGGGTCGAGCACCTAAGTGGAGAAAGCTAAAACTGACCGTCATGATAAGGCGAGAGCTGGTCGCTGTTCGAGAGGTCTTTTCGAGTCCCTAAAGACTTATGCCGCTTAGAGCGAGGAGCCGGCTTTGTCCGGCCCCAGGCGTGGATAGCGCCCCGAATTCGGCCTTCCGAACACTAGGGGCTTCACCAAAATTTAAAATTATAGAATTCTATGGCTAAGTGAGAGTGTTCAAGCATTATAAGTCCGGTTGCCTCATTCGTTGTGTTGAGCGCCTCCCTAGAAGGACCCAAAAATGGGAACAAGAGCGCTCAAGTTTATCTCGAACACCCCAGCACTCGCGGCATGGGGGCCAAAGCCAACGACTTGCCATCTCTCAGATTTGATAAACGGCCGCACAGAAGGTAATATTTTAAATTAACAAGCGTTGCTTAGCGCATATGAACAAAGTTTTCAGCGCACAGGATAACAAAATGCGAGTCTACTCAAAAATTACATCTTTGGAGCATTCACCCGCAATAAGGCGGGCACCCTTCAGGACACCCTTATAGTACATCTCGGGCGTGCGATACTCCTTGCCCGGCGGTGGCGCGTCCGTCAGAAGCTTCTCGGCGTCCATCCTGCACCAGTGCACTTTAGCACGGGCAAGGGCCTGATGGGCACCTTCAATGCAGGCGGAGTGCTTGATGACTTCAACCGATGGATAGGCGTCCACCAGCCACCGCACCAGACCGAAGTAGCTCCCAGGCATGGCTTCTTTGGGCCACAGCCGAACTATGAGGCCCTTCCTGGCCTGTTCGGCCACCTTGTGGAGCTCGACCAGCTGTCTCAGCTGGTCGCTCAGGGGCACAGGATGTCCGGCCTTAGCATACTGAGACCAGAACACCTTTTCCATCGAGCTCCCCTCCTCGGCTCTGTAGAACGTGGCAGCATCGGACACGCTATGGGGCAGATCTGCGAACGCTCCTGGAGAGCTCGGAATTCGGGTAAGTAACAAGTAATTCACTTTTACATGCTTGCTTTGCATGAAGAATGCCTTACCCGCTGCTATTTTCTTTACTGCCTCGATTTCCTGGAGGGCCTTTTGGGCTTCGGCCTTAGCGGCTTTGGCACTCTCAAGAGCCGACACAAGCTCGGACTCTCGAGTCTTCGAGTCATGCTCTAAACTCTCGTGTTTTTCCACGAGAGCCTGGAGCTCTTGCCGCACCTCCGCCACCCGCACCTCCTGCTTCTCTCGCTCAGCGCGCTCCGCGGCCGCATTGCTTTCGGCCGCGGACACTGCCTCCTTCAGCGTCGCCACCTCGTTTGTAGCCCCTGCAATACCCAGGTTATTCCTGTCATTTCTTGCAACCAAATCCTTTCTATAAGGTACCACTTTAATAAGGTATTACTTACCTTCCTTGTCCTCGAGCTGCTTCTTGGCACGGCTGAGCTCGCTCTCAGACCGCTCGAGGCTCTGCTTCAAGGTAGTGACCTCCGCAGTCAGTGCGGCAGAGGTCAGGAGTGCAGCCTGCATTCCCATATTGACATATTTGTGTTAGACTCCTGCATATATCTTTTTAGATCCTCAGTTCGGCTTTTCTTTCCGAACACCGAACTGAGCATCAGGGGCTACTATCTATGCGGTACTATTTCACATATCTTAAATTCCTTACCTCAAAGCCTATTAGAATGTTGGTGCAGGCTTCGGTCAGCCCGCTCTTGGCGGACTGAACTTTCTGAATCACCGCACTCATAACAGTGCGGTGTTCCTCTTTGATGGAAGCGCTGTTGAGCGCCTCCAGCAAGTTATCCGGCACCTTCGGTTGGACGGAGGTCACCAGCTTCGCCGTCTCGCCCTTCTTATGAAGGGGCCGCCCGCCGGACTCCGGAACCACCGAAGGTTCCGGCGCGGAGTCCGGTCCAAAGTCCGGGAGGTTGCCCTGCGGCACCTCCGGGGCCTCCTCCTCCTGGCTGGTCCCTTTCTGGGACCCCACCTCGGCGTCGTCTGCGTCACGCGGGGAGGAGGCGGTCCGAAGTGAAGCGCTATTCACATCCGACGAACCCAGGGACCCGCTCGACGAAGTGGGGAGATCGTCCTTGGGCGGGCTACAAGGTTGTATTCGGCATTAGAAGGCACTATGCGACGAAAGAAAAATCATGAGTTATTCTGGAGTTCGGACACTTACAATCTCGCCAGGGGCTTAGCCCTCGAGGGCCACTCCTCTTCGCCGTCGTCGGCGTTGGTAGAACAGTCCGGAGGAAGGGTCCTTCCCTTCTTGGACCCTTCGGCCTCCCCCGTTGGGGAAGCCTTCCTCTTCTTCTCTCCCCCCGCTGGGGGAGAGACCTCTTTCTTCTCCTCCTCGTCTTCGTGGGAGGAGTCCGCCTCGGAGTCATCGGACGATGAGTCCAATAACACCTGGCGCCGGGAACTCCTCCGGGTTCCCGTGGCCTTCTTCTTGGCCTTCTTCTCCGGCACCACGTAAGGCGCCAGGACCAGCAGCCCTGTTAAATGGGCATCTGCTGGGTCTTCTGGAAGGGGAGCCGGACAGTTAACCTGTCCAGACGTCTTCTGCCAAGCCTGTTAAAGGTAATGGGAGTTTAGATCCCACATAGGGTCTAACTATGGAAAGCAAGTGTCCCGTAAAGGATAATATAGCTTACCTCGCCAGCTTGACGCTGCGAGCTGAATCCGTGATCTTCGGTAGCGGATGCGGGAGCCTCGGCGCCCTTGAACAACACCCTCCAGGCCTCTTCGTACGTAGTGTCGAAGAGCCTGCTCAAGGTCTGGTGCTGTGCCGGATCGAACTCCCACAAGTTGAAATCCCGCTGTTGGCACGGGAGAATCCGGCGGATGAGCATGACCTCGACTATGTTGACAAGCTTGAGCTTCTTGTTCAACAGGGTCTGGAGACAGGATTGGAGTCGGTAAGATCCTCCGAATCGCCCCACGACAAGCCCTTCTCTTTCCAGGAGGTGAGCCATGTGGGGATGCCAGATCTGAATTCGAGGGCCGCTGCCCATTCAGGGTCACGCGGCTCGGTGACATAGAACCACCCTGATTGCCACCCTTTGATGGTTTCCACGAAGGCGCCCTCGAGCCAGGTGACGTTGGGCATCTTGCCCACCATGGCGCCTCCGCACTCCGCTTGGCGGCCACCCACTACCTTCGGATTGACATTAAAAGTCTTTAGCCATAAGCCGAAGTGGGGCTGGATGCAGAGGAAGGCCTCGCACACGACGATAAACACCGAGATATTGAGGATAAAATTCGGGGCCAGATCATGGAAATCCAGGCCATAGTAGAACATGAGCCCCCGAACAAATGGGTGGAGTGGGAAGCCCAGTCCATGGAGGAAATGGGGAAGGAACACCACCCTCTCATGGGGCCTGGGGGTGGGGATGAGCTGCCCCTCGTCGGGGAGTAGGTGCGCAATATCGCTGGACAAGTATCAGGCCTTGCGCAGCCTCTTGATGTGCCCCTCCGTGATGGAGGAGGCCATCCACTTGCCTCCTGCTCCGGACATGGTTGGAGAAGGTTGAGGTGAGATGTGCGGACTTGGGTGCTGGAGGTCGAGTGCGCGGAGATGGATAAGCAAAGGAGGAGGAAGGCGTAGGTGAAAAGATGGATCCTTATCCCCTTATATATGAGCGGACGAAGCTATGCGTCCCACCAGCCCGGTAAAACTCGCTTATCTCCCAAGCGCCGCAATCAATGGCGCGGTTGGGTTACCCACGTCCGTATTGATGAGAATCCCGGAATAAGGGGACACGATCTCTGCTTTGACAAGACGTGCCAAGGAAACCGCTTCGCTAAACGCGCTGAGGTGCAACAATAAAAACAATTCGAATAAAGGCTTGGCCGTGGTGTGACGTCATGCCATGTAATACGTCAGCAGATGGAACTTGTGTAAATATTATTCTCTCTACGGTGGTATGTGGAATTTATTTTGCAGAGCCGGACACTATCCTGGTGTTCAAAATCTTCTATGAATTATTCGGAGGAGGAACCCGCCTTGCAATGCCGAAGACAATATGCGCGTCGGACTCGTCGTCATTGAAGCCTGGTTCAGGGGCTACTGAGGGAGTCCTGGACTAGGGGGTGTCCGGATAGCCGAACTATCACCGTCGGCCGGACTCCAAGACTATGAAGATACAAAATTGAAGACTTCGTCCCGTGTCCAAATGGGACTTTCCTTGGCGTGGAAGGAAAGCTTGGCGATACGGATATGTAGATCTCCTACCATTGTAACCGACTCTGTGTAACCCTAGCCCTCTCCGGTGTCTACATAAACCAGAGGGTTTAGTCCATAGGACGAACAACAATCATACCATAGGCTAGCTTCTAGGGTTTAGCCTCCTTGATCTCGTGGTAGATCTACTCTTGTACTACCCATATCATCAATATTAATCAAGCAGGAGTAGGGTTTTACCTCCACCGAGAGGGCCCGAACCTGGGTAAAAACATCGTGTCCCTTGTCTCCTGTTACCATCCGCCTAGACGCACAGTTCGGGACCCCCTACCCGACATCCGCCGGTTTTGACACCGACAATGGTCTTCAAATAAAACAGTGCTACCTCTTGGTGGATATAGCACCCCGGTTGTACATGCACGAGAACCAGCCCTACCACACATAACCCAAACTCTCGCAGATTGTACCCCTACTACGATGGACAGAGAACCAGCTTCACCCAATCTAACCCCAACCCCAGCAGATAGTAACCCAGTTCCTATTGGCACAGCACCATCTCCACCATAGAGCTCCCAAACAAGAGCAGTTAGTAAGGTAGCTCCAGTTCCCAAAGGGCCAGTACTATCACGGCGAACCCCAACTCCACCAGTTAGTACGCCTTTTCCTGTGGAGGAAGCACAACCAGCTAGTCATATTTTAGCATCTATCGCATTTGATGTTGGTAAATCGTATGTGCGTATCTTCCCATCTTGGAAATATTATACTGAAGATGAAGAAAAATGTCAGTTGCAGGTGTTTGTCTAGGAGTTATGTGTAAGTAATGTTATTCATGGAAATTACTTTGCTTTGTCCCATACATCCTAGCTCCATGATGGTTATAATACAACAATTTTTCCCATTATTCTATATAGAGAAGAACCGGTTTAGAAACTCAGGATGAGGTAACCTGTGCTAATACCTCTGGTATCTTCAAGAATGCTTGGTGGCAGTATCGGAATTACCTAAAGAAAACGTACTTCACCGGCAAAGAAACTCATCAAATTCCCTTACGTTCTCCTGAGACACATTTACTGGACAATGACTGGGAATGCCTTCTTCTGTACTGGTCCCGAACCAAGAATGTGGTAAGGTCTATGAGCTCATTTTCTATTTTTAAGTACTATATTCTTGCGTCTTATTGTACTCTGTTCATGTAGAACAAGTGCCTAAACCTGAACAACAACTGTTCTAATTTAAGATTCCATTCCTATCATAGTCCAAAAAAGCATTAGGCGTTAATTGTGCGTTTTGCCACCGCCTTGCGCTTTACTGACCAAAGCGCATGCTTATGCGCAGTTATGCACAGATTAAGCGTAGTTATGCGCAATGCATTTTGCCAACGCCTAGAGCCTAGGCGCGCCTTTTTTAACTATGATTGCTATCGTGTATACTGCTTTGCTCTTGTATCACTGTATTTACTCATACAAACTTATTTTTAAATTGAAGGATCCAATCGAAACTCCAATGGCACAGCAGGTATGTTCACGCATGTTTCTTTAATAGGTTTGCTCTTATCAATAGCTCTGTTGATTTCTGTTTCAATTGTGTATATAGCTGACTTCTCATATCATGCACACTACTAGCATCACAACAGAGCCAATAGTGTTGTTGTACATGTAGACCCGTGGTACCCATCTGAAATCTTGTTGTGACGTGTAGTTTCCCAAGCTTTGTATTCTTTCACTTCTCCTTTGTCTTGAACTGATATGATTTGAACCGTGTCTCTATTTTGATTTGGCAAGACAATGCAGTGACCATAGGACATAGATATATGTTTTTTTGATGCTTTTATTATGTACTAGTACTGGGCAATAGAAGACTTGGTAGTTTAATCCTGTCCACCTTACTAATGAACTAGTTCACCGAAATGAGTTTCATATACTAGTACATGCTAAACCTGTTATGTGTCTGCTTGTTTCTTCTTTTAGAATGCTGACAGAATATTGGGGAAGAGTGCCTTATTAAGCAATGGTAAAGGAAGTAATGCAGATAAGGTTCAAGATAGTGACACGTCCTTGTTGGTCTCCAACAAAGCTGATAAAACAGCTAAGGAAGACTATCTTGAAGACAGTGAGACAACCCCAAAGTCCTGTCCTGGTTTAGTGTTCGAGTTACTGGCCACTACCGCTTGCACAAGCTATTCAAACTAACTGTCTGAATCAGTTCATTTTCTTGAGTCTCAACTACAAGCTGAAAGACATCGATCAGCTGTGCTGCAACAAAAAGTGGAAGGACTGTTGAAGTCCCTAGAGCATTCAGATGCATACTTTCTGGTACAACAGCAAGCGTTGGAGGATTTTAGCGCCAAACAAGACAAAGCTAATAAGCTTGCTAAGCTTATTGCCAGCATGGTGGATACCCAGGATAATGTTTCTTGAGCTCTCCTGAAGTTGTTTCAGTTATGCTCTTGTTTTGCTGCCACGTTTATTTGCACTGGTGGCCAATTTTGACGGCCAGTGTATGTAATATGCTGCTTTGTTCCCTATATTTGCACTGGTGGCGAACTTTGATGCCTAATGGATGTAATATGTGTAATAGCGGTAATAGGCTAGCGTTAATTGCTTGCTTATTTATTTCCTTATTTTCTTGTTTAATTGTTTGCTTGTAGTCACTGCAGTTCTTTTTCTGTGTTTTTCTAGTGACCACAATATCCTATTTTTGGTAACTAGGCCAAAATAATCATGGCAACACACAAACTGTTGTAACCACGGGCCTCCTGCGGGCCGTATGATCCATGGGCCTTCTACGGGCCGTAGGATCCATTGGCCTTCTATACGGGCCGTAGTATCCATGGGTTCTATGGGCCATAGAGTCCATGGGCCTTCTACAGGCCGTACGATCCATGGACCTTCTACCGGCCGTACGATCCATGGGCCTTATACGGGCCGTGGGATCTATGGACCTTCTACGGGGCGTATCATCATTTCGCCAATCATGGGTTGTACTATTCATGGACCATAATGGGCCGTTAATAGGCCATATTTGATAACTCTATGAAAACAGCCCAACGGGTTTTTTTTGACATGAAAACTGCCCAACGTATTAACAGTCCACAAACGGGCCAACTGTAATGACGGGCTGTATTTGGCCCACAAGCAGAAAATGACAGTAACGAGCCGTAAGTAACTGAATGCTGGAAATGAGCCCGAGAATAAATGGGCCCTGAGAAGGCCGAAAGATAACTTGGGGCTGGAAACGGCCCAATGGAATAATGGGCCATTAATGGGTATAAAGTGATACACTGTTCATTATAGGCCAGTTTCACCACGGGCCGTTAATGGGCCAAGAGTTACAAAGGGCCTCATATGGGCCGAAAGAAGTCATGGGCCATACATGGGCTGGAAGTTAAAACGGGCTGGAATCATATTGGATGGCCCAGATGACGCTACTGGGCCTAATTCGGAGAGGTCGTAACGGGCCGTGGGTTAGCGGACTGTAAATGGGCTATATGCGAACATGCCGTTAACAGGCTTTTCGTGGGCCGGACCGCCACCTTTTGACCAAGTCAAACGGGCCGGCCTTTTCATAGGAATGGGCCTCTGTTGGGCCATGCCACGTCTCGACGTATCATAGGCGCCTTGGGTCCAATGAGTGGATGACATCTATCCCAACGGTGAGCCGACACGTGTTTCCTCCAGCCAATGATGGTTTTACACGTGGAAAATCCCCATTGGTCAGGGCTGTTAACGGGTTATCAGATCCAAAACCGGACCCGATAGCTTAACGGCGTTTCGTTATGGTAGATGCCACGTATCGGTCACCCTTGACGAAAGCACTTCTGTGACGCGCGATTTATCGTCATGGAAGTGGACACTTCCATGATGATAATTTTGGTAATGTCATGGAACACTTCTACGACAGCACAGGTATAACTATCTTGATTTTGTCATAAAATCGTCATGGATGTACATGCATGACAGAAAACGTGACCTACTGTGACAAACACGTATCATCACCGAAGTGTATTTTTTTGCAGTGGTGGCCATGGTTCCCCATGACATCTTTGGTGCGCCAGGTAGGGGCATCACTTGCGCGAACCCGAAAGTGTGAGAAGTGTGTCATCTTCATCCCCGTTTTCATCGTCGGCGGATCCATCGACTATGGCACCCAAGAAGGAATCAGGTGCTGAATATGAGAAGCGTGATAAGGAAAAGGGTCAAAATGGCCCTAGCGGGAAGGGTCGAGGTGGTGAAGCAAATCACCCCGGCAAGGCCTTTCGGAACCAAGGAAAGCCCTCCAGGGGGCGAGAAAAAGAGGTTTGCAATCATGAGAGTAATGAAGGGGATGAAGAGGAAACCAGCGAGCAGGAATTATAGAAGGCCACTGATGCCCTGTGCATTGATGGGAGTACATCTTTGCACTCCTCTCACCGCCAACTCAAACGGTGGGCGCGTGAAGTCAATGTCATGGAGCCAGCAGCAGAGTTTCGGAAGCATACAAGTGCTATATTTCCTAGTTCTTAATCATGCTTGGTTTGGATAAATGGGTTTTCCATGTGGCTTGAATTAATCTAATGAATCTACAGTGTGCTTATTTTTCATCAACATATTTTACTGATAGCATGCGAACCCTGACTAACTACCTTATATGTGTTGCAGGGAAACAATGGGAAGCACTAAGGTTTACAATCGAGGTTAGCATGTGCATGGTCCATTGTCTAATAGCACATTATTGTGCAATTGCAGGAACCATTCTAATATTTAGGTTTTTAATAATTTGGTCTTGCACATATAGGTCCTGCTATCAGAGGTTTTGACCCACTGTTCGACCCTTTCTGCATATGGGGAAATGAGTTGTCCATGAATATCAATCAAGTCAAGACAGAAATATTGTTAGGATAAAGAAATTAGCGACAAAAAACAACAAGATGTTTGTCTGCATAATGAAGAAGACATCAGTTCACTACAAGATGGTACTAACTATTATACCTTGCCTTTTTTATTCCTTTGTCCCATTCCAATATAGAGAAGATATTTATGCACATCCTTGTTTTTAGGCCTTTCCAAAGCAGTTCACTGATGATTACCTCTCAACCCACCTCTACGGTCAGGAGGCGAGGAAGGTATTCATACAACACCCACGGTTCAATATTGAAGTGTTCCTGAAGAGGATGAAGGATGGACGGTCAATCATCCACAGGCTCTGGACTAAAGTTGCAAAGACCTTCAACATGAATGAAGGCTCAATATTTGCCTTCCGCTTCAGCAGTTTTCCAGATGAGATGCATCTGTCTATGTACTGTCTATGATGCTAATTTCGAATGGTTCTAGATGTTGCATGTGAAACTTGGTGCTGGTGTAGTTGTGTAATTGGGTAGCTAAGTGCTGAAGCTACATCATGTTGTACTCTGATGTATTTCAATTATGAAATCATGCTTCCTTGATGTGGAAATGAGATATATTATGTGCTTAATATGAATTTCAATTAGACTAATAAATGAGTTATTAATAATAGGGCAATTAGCCTGCTAATTGCCAATTTGCCTTCTAATCGAGGTTTTCTATTGCAAACTGTTATTAAGAAAACACCGTGGGCAATGACCTCAGGCAACGCACACAGTTTCTAGGAATAAACCATGTTGGATCATTCAACAATCACACATGACATCCTCTTGAAAACTATTTGTGTTAGGACACCTTGCGCAAAAAATTACCACATAAAAATTGTGTGTGATGGACAGCCTTTGTCACACAGTTTCTTCGATGCACCGTGTGTGATGCATTCAATAATTCAAACGATAAAATTGTTAATATCGTGTGAAATGGCAACACTATCACAAATGATTTAACGGGGAAAATTGTGTGTGATGTACCTGTGAATAGAACGTTTCCTTGTAGCGACTGTGTGGGATGTATATACGAACGGAAACATTTAGCGGGACTTGACCATGTGGGATGTACTTACGACTGAAAACGATTTCGCCTGTATAATTGTATTTTTTAGCACTACTATATGTATAACCGTATTTGATCGCTCGCTGGTCGCACACGGCCTCATTTTGCCAAGCATGTGTGTTCCAGGAGGACATATCCCCGATGGTTTCTGGGTCGTGTGGGAAGGACCCCCCTATCGGAGTCACTCACTAGGTGACAGTTCAGAACGCCATCGCAGAAAGGCGTTAAAACTCTTCGTATAGCACCTCGTTGTACCAGTGCTAGATCTAGTAGAGATTATTATCGCGAGACAGGGAGAAACAGACCTTGCAAAAATCACCGAGCCTCAATAGTAAAAATCTAGGTGATTCCCTTCATCGCTTGCCGGCTCACCCTCTCCAGGGTACATGTTTACTTTTTTCTTGCGTGTTTTGTTTCAGGTATGATTTTGGTAGTTTTCTCTTTGAATCTTTGGGGTTAAGGACTCTTTAGATAAAATCCAATGGAGCTCAAGGCTTTTCTACTTATTTACTTGACCTGGTGCTTACTAGCTATGCCAAGGCATTGTATTCCTGCGGTTGATGAATACTGTTGTTTCTGCTGACTGTCTTAATTATTGTATGTATTTTTAACACAGGCTCTAAGGCATTTTGCAACACATGGATCAGCAAATGTGATTTACAGCAAGGCAGTGACGTCTTCTGTTCCTTCTTTCAGGCTGCATGCTGAATCGACTACTCCAGGTTCCCGCAACAAAAAGAATCTACTACTATAGGTATATATTGTTCAATGGGAATTTCATCATCTTAGAATATTACAGTGCAGGCAGATAGTAGTTGGGGGTTGCAAGGTTAATTGCTCCATCCATGGACGATGTACGTTGACATCTACAATGGAATCACACATTATCGCTTTCAACAGCCTTTTCTAAGGATCTCAGTTATTTCTAATCTGTTGCAACCATAAGCATTTATATTTTTCAATATGCATGAGCTTGCAATTTCTGTTGTAAATCAGGATCTTCAAATTATGTGTTATTACTGATTTATTATGTTTTAAATGTCACCAAGACATATTTGGGAAATGCTTACACCTTGGTGCAACCAAGAGATGCCAATTATCTGTTGCATCTGTAGTTATGCATCGACCTCTCCGGCTATAGTTAGTGCAGCCACTACAACCACTCTTCAATATCATGATCTGCGTTTATGAAAAATGATTAAATGCAGGGTGGTCGATTTAAGGTGCTCCAAGGATGGTATGTTATAAAATACTACATCATAATTTTTTATATGTTGTGGTTCTCATAGTCAGCACAGGTGACGGACAAAGAGGGGAATACCAATGTATGTAAAGTTGTCTAGTAGCTAGGTATTTTCCCTAACTGCTTAAATAGATAATTCCATGCAATTATTTTCTTGATATTCCACGTGAGCACATAGCTGACTCCGCTAAATCGATATCTTTTTCCAATCCAGCCTTTTCTCTAGATCAATGCATTTCACGGTTGCTGCCAACGTAAAGTTAGTAGTATTTGTTTTTTTTACATTTCATTGTGCATATATTGTCAAGTGCATTAGTAAGAATTTTCTAGCTTCTCATTTCGCTGAAGATTATGAAATTTAGGACTCCACAAATTTAGCTTCTCATTTGGCTTCTCTCTCTATCTCTCTCTGATGGACGCACTTAAATACTGCCCATCTTGATCTAGCAGAGATTATTATGGTGAGACAGGGAGAAGCAGACCTTACGAATCACTGAGCCTCGACAGTAAAAATCCAGTTGATTCCTTTCGTGGCTTGTCGGCTTTCCCTCTCCAGGGTACATGTTTACTTTTTTCTTGTGTGTTTTGTTTCAGGCATGATTTTGATTGTTTTCTCTTTGAATCTTTGGGGTTAAGGACTCTTTAGATGTAGTCCAATGGAGCACAAGGCTTTTTTGCCTATTTACTTGACCTAGTGTTTAGTAGCTATGCCAAGGCATTGTATTCGTGCGGTTGCTGAATACTGTTGTTTGTGCTGACTGTCTTAATTATTGTGTGTATTTCTGCCACAGGCTGCAAGGCATCTTGCAACATATGGATCAACATATGTGATTTACAGCATAGCAGCGACGTCTTTTGTTCCTTCTGTCAGGCTACATGATCAATCTACTACTGCAGGTTCCCGCAAAAAAGAATCTACTACTGCAGGTACATATTGTTCAATGGGAATTTGATCATCTTAGAATATTACAGTGCAGGCAGATAGTTGTTGGGGATTGCAAGGTTAACTGCTCCAACCATGGACGATGTACTTTGACATCTACAATGGAATCACAAGTTGTCACTTTCAACATGCCTATTTTAAGGCTCTCATTTATTTCTAATCTGTTGCAACCATAAGCATTTATATTTTTCGATATACATGAGCTTGCAATTTCTGATGTAAATCACGATCTTCAAATTTTGTGGTATTACTGATTTATTACGTTATAAATGTCACCAACACCTATTTCGGAAATGCTTACACCTTGGTGCAACCAAGAGATGCCAATTATCTTTTGCATCAGCAGTTGTGCATCAGCCTCTCCGGCTATTGTTAGTGCAGCCACTACAACCACTTCTCACTATCATGATCTGCGTTTATGAAAAATGATTAAAAGCAAGGTGGTCGATTTGAGGTGCTCCAAGATGGTATATTATGAAATGCTACATCATAATTTTTTATATGTTGTGGTTATCATAGTCAGTGCAGGTGGCGGACAAAGAGGGAAATACCAATGTGTGTAAAGTTGTCTACTATCTAGGTATTTTACCTAACTGCTTAAATAGCTAATTCCATGCAATTACTGTTGGGTAACGTTGCATGGAAAACAAAAATTTTCTATGCACACGCAATGATCTATCCATGGAGATGCATAACATCGAGGGGGAGAGTGTGTCTTCGTACCCTCATAGACCGTAAGCGGAAGACTTTGACAACGCGGTTGATGTAGTTGAACTTTCTTCGCGATCCAACCGATCGAGTACCGAACGTACGGCACCTCTGCGTTCAGCACACGATCAACTCGATGATATCTGCGCCTTCTTGATCCAGCAAGACGGCGAGGTAGTGGATGAGTTCCGGTAGCACGACGGCGTGGTGCCGGTGATGGTGAAGTTATCTCTACAGGGCTTCACCTAAGCACTACGAAAATATGATCGGGGGTGTAAACGGTGGAGGGGGAGCTGCACATGGATAAGAAATTGTCGGTTGTGTGCTAGGCGCCCCCCTCCTACATATATATAGGTGGGAGGTGAGGGAGTCCTGGATTAAGGGGCCCTCAGACAGCCGGACTATTAACATGGGCCGGACTGATGGGCTATGAAGATACAAGACCGAAGACTTCTTCCTGTGTCCGGATGGGACTCTCCTTGGCGTGGAAGGCAAGCTTGGCGTTCAGATATGTAGATTCCTTTCTCTGTAACAAACTTTGTACAACCCTGGTCCCCTCCGGATTCTATATAAATCGGAGGGTATAGTCCGTAGAGGCAATCACAATCATAATCATATAGGCTAGACTTCTAGGGTTTAGCCATTACGATCTCGTTGTAGATCAACTCTTGTAATACTTATATTCATCAAGATCAATCAAGCAGGAAGTAGGGTATTATCTCCATAGAGAGGGCCCGAACCTGGGTAAACAACATATCCCCCGCCTCCTATTACCATCGACCTTAGACGCATAGTTCAGGACCCCTACCCGAGATCTGCCGGTTTTTGACACCGACATTGGTGCTTTCATTTAGAAGTCCGCTGCGTCATCACCAAAAGGTTTGATGGCTCCATCAATCATCTACAACAATGCGGTTCAGGGGGAGGTTTTCCTTCCCGGACAGATCTTCGTATTCGGTGACTTTGCACTATGGGCCAACTCGCTTGGCCATCTAGAGCAGATCGACAGCTACGCCCCTGGCCATCAGGTCAGGTTTGGAAGCTTGAATTATGTTGCCGATATCCGTGGAGACTTGATCTTCGCCGGATTCGAGCCCACACTAGCTGCTCCCTACCACCACGACGAACATGACCTAAATCTATCATCGGACCGTGCCCAGGAGATAGCGCCTGTGACTGCTCTGGCCCTAGATCTGGAGCAAATTGCGCCGTCCAAGGACAGGAAACTCAACCCCGCTACGGAATCCGCAGACTCAGCGGCGTTAGAGCCACACACAGATCCAACCTCGAGCGGGGCCTGTGTCACCGAAACCTCGAATTCGTCTCCGGCCGTAGGTTCCGAACCGCGTGCATCCGCGCCCATCGAACCTGATCAGGCGCCGATCGTTGAGTTCAGCTCCGCGGACATCTTCCGGCACTCACCTTTAGGTGATGTGACAAATTCATTAAAAGCCCTCTCCTTATCCGGGGGTTCTTAGCCGAACTATATCCGGTTTTGATTGGAGGCTGATGACGGGGAATTCTGCTTCCCACCCAACCACCCACTTCATATCCATTATCGATGACTTAACCGACATGCTCGATTACGACTTCAAAGACATCGATGGTATGGATGACGATGTCGGAGAGGAGCAGGCACAAAAACGACCACTTAAAGGGCATTTGATGATACGTCTCCAACGTATCTATAATTTTTGATTGTTCCATGCTATTATATTACCCCTTTTGGATGTTTATGGGCTTTATTTTACATATTTATATCATTTTTGGGACTAACCTACTAACCGGGGGCCCAGCCCGTATTGCTGTTTTTTTGCCTATTTCAGTATTTCGAAGAAAAAGGAATATCAAACGGAGTCCAAACGGAATGAAACCTTCGGGAGCATGATTTTTGGAACGAACATGATCCGGAGAACTTGGAGTGCAAGTCAAGAAGAAAATGAGGAGGCCAGGAGATAGGAGGGCGCGCCCACCCCTCCTGGGCGCGCCCCCTGTCTCCTGGGCCCCACGAGCGGCCACCGACGTACTTCTTCCTCCTATATATACCTACGTACCCCGAAAACATCTAAGGAGCCTACGAAAAACAATTTCCACCATCGTAACCTTCTGTATCCGCGAGATCCCATCTTGGAGCCTTCGCCGGCGCTCCGCTGGAGGGGGAATCAACCACGGAGGGCTTCTACATCAACACCATAGCCCCTCCGATGAGTTGTGAGTAGTTTACCACAGACCTTCGGGTCCATAGTTATTAGCTAGATGGCTTCTTCTCTCTTTTTGGATCTCAATACAATGTTCTCCCCCTTCCGTGTGGAGATATATTCGATGTAAAACTCTTTTCACGGTGTGTTTGCCGAGATCAGATGAATTGTGGGTTTATGATCAAGTTTATCTATGAGAAATATTTGAATCTTCTCTGAATTCTTTTATGTATGATTGAGTTATCTTTGGAAGTCTCTTCGAATTATCAGTTTGGTTTGGCCTACTGGATTGATCTTTCTTGCCATGGGAGAAGTGCTTAACTTTGGGTTCAATCTTGCGCTGTCCTTACCCAGTGACAGAAAGGGTTGCAAGGCACGTATTGTATTGTTGCCATCAAGGATAAAAAGATGGGGTTTATATCATATTGCTTGATTTTATCCCTCTACATCATGTCATCTTTCTTAATGCGTTACACTGATCTTATGAACTTAATACTCTAGATGCATGCTGGATAGCGGTCGATGTGTGGAGTAATAGTAGTAGATGCAGGAAGGAGTCGGTCTACTTGTCATGGACGTGATGCCTATATACATGATCATGCCTAGATAATCTCATAATTATTCGCTTTTCTATCAATTGCTCGACAGTAATTTGTTCACCCACCATAATACTTATGCTATGTTGAGAGGAGCCACTAGTGAAACCTATGGCCCCCGGGTCTATCTTTTATCATATAAGCTTTCAATCTACTTTTATTTGCATCTTTACTTTTTGCATCTATATTATAAAATACCAAAAATATATTTATCTTATCATACTATCTCTATCAGATCTCACTTTCGCAAGTGGCCGTGAAGGGATTGACAACCCCTTTATTGCGTTGGTTGCGAGTTCTTTGTTTGTTTGTGTAGGTGCGTGGGACTTTTGAGGATCCTCCTACTGGATTGATACCTTGGTTCTCAAAAACTGAGGGAAATACTTACGCTACTTTGCTGCATCACCCTTTCCTCTTCAAGGAAAACCAACGCAAGCTCAAGACGTAGCAAGAAGGATTCCTGGCGCAGTTGCCGGGGAGGTCTTCGCTCAAGTCAAGACATACCAAGTACCCATCACAAACTCATCTCCCTCGCATTTACATTATTTGCCATTTGCCTCTTGTTTTCCTCTCCCCCACTTCACCATTGTCGTTTTATTTGCCCTCTCTTTCCCAATCTTCTCCTCTCTTTTTCGCTTGCCTTTTTCTGTTTGCTTGTGTGTTGGATTACTTGTTGCCATGGCGCAAGATAATACCAAATTGTGTGATTTCTCCAATACCAATAATAATGATTTCCTTAGTACTCTGATTGCTCCTCTTAATGATGTTGAGTCTTGTGAAATCAATACTACTTTGCTGAATCTTGTTATGAAAGATCAATTCGCCGACCTTCCTAGTGAAGATGCCGCTACTCATCTAAACAATTTTGTTGATTTGTGTGATCTGCAAAAGAAGAAAGATACTGATAATGACATTGTTAAATGGAAGTTATTTCTGTTTTCACTTAGAGATCGTGCTAAAGTTTGGTTTTCATCTTTGCCTAAAAATAGTATTGATTCTTGGAAGAAGTGCAAAGATGCTTTTATCTCTAAGTATTTTCCTTCCGCTAAGATTATCATTCTTAGTAACGATATTATGAATTTTAAACAACTTGATCATGAGCATGTTGCCCAATCTTGGGAAAGAATGAAATTGATGATTCGCAATTGCCCTACTCATGGTTTGAATTTATGGATGATTATACAAAATTTCTATGCCGGTTTGAACTTTGCTTCTAGAAAACTCTTAGATTCGGCCGCGGGAGGCACGTTTATGGAAATCACGTTAGGATATGCTACAAAACTTCTTGATAATATTATGGCTAATTATTCTCAATGGCACACCGAAAGATCTTCAAGTAAAAAAGTGCATGCTATAGAAGAAATCAATGTTTTGAGTCGAAAGATGGATGAACTTATGAAATTGTTTGCTACTAAAAATACTCCTCTTGATCCCAATGATATGCCTTTGTCTACTTTGATTGAGAATAATAATGAATCTATGGATGTGAATTTTGTTGGTAGGAATAGTTTTGGAAACAATGCTTATAGAGGAAACTTTAATTCTAGACCGTTCCCTAGTAATTCCTCTAATAATTATGGAAATTCCTACAATAATTCTTATGGTAATTTTAATAAGATGCCCTCTGATTTTGAGAATAGTGTGAAAGAATTTATGATTTCTCAAAAGAATTTTAATGTTTTGCTTGAAGAAAAATTGCTCAAAGTTGATGATTTGGCTAGGAACGTTGATAGACTTTCGCTTGATGTTTATTCTCTTAAACTTAGATCTACTCCTCCTAAGAATGATATCAATGAGTCTCTCAAAGCCATGAGAATTTCCATGATGAGTGCAAGGAAAGAACCGCTAGATTGCGTGGTAAGAAAGATTGCTTTATAAAGGCGTGTTCTTCTAGTTTCCATGAAAATAATGATGAATATCTTAAAGTTATTGATATTTCTCCTATTAGATCTTTGTTTTGCAATATGAATCTTGATAATAAAGGGACTTGAGATGAGTCAACTTTTGTTAGAAGGCGTCCCAACAATTCGGAGTTTTTAGATCTTGATGCTAAATTTGGTAAAAGTGGGATTGGAGAGGTCATGAATTTAAATAGCATTGAACCCGCTATCTCGGATTTCAAGGAATTTGATTATGATAATTGTTATTTAGAAGGTTGTATTTCCTTGTTGCAATCCGTTGTTAATTCTCCTCATGCTTATAGTCAAAATAAAGTCTTTACCAAACATATCGTTGATGCCTTGATGCAATCTTATGATGAAAAACTTAACTTGGAAGTTTATATACCTACAAAACTTAATGATGAGTGGGAACCTACTATAAAGATTAAAATTAAAGATCATGAGTGTTTTGCTTTGTGTGATTTGGGTGCTAGTGTTTCCACGTTTCTGAAAACTTTATGTGATATTCTAGGTTTCCATGATCTTGATGATTGCTCTTTAAATTTGCACCTTGCGGATTCCACCATTAAAAAGCCAATGGGAAGGATTAATGATGTTCTCATTGTTGCAAATAGAAATTTTGTGCCCGTAGATTTTATCGTTCTTGATATAGATTGCAATCTTTCTTGCCCTATTATTCTTGGTAGACCTTTCCTTAGAACGATTGGTGCGATTATTGATACGAAGGAAGGGAATATTATATTCCAATTACCATTAAAGAAAGGCATGGAGCACTTTCCAATAAAGAAAGTAAAATTACCTTATGAATCTATCATGCGAGCTACTTATGAACTGAGTGCCAAAGATGGCACTACTTAGATCTATCTTCGCTTTTATGCCTAGCTAGGGGCGTTAAACGACAGCGCTAGTTGGGAGGCAACCCAATTTTATTTATGATTTTTTGTTTTTGCTCCTGTTTAGTAATAAATTTTGCATCTACCTTCTGTTTAGATGTGTTTTTATGTTTTAATTCGTGTTTTTGCCAAGTAGAACCTATAGGATAACCTATGATGATAGTTGATTTGATTCTGCTGAAAAACAGAAACTTTGCACGCACGAAATTAGTTTTGTTAAATCACAGAAACGTGATTTTGTGTTGATTATTTTTTCTTCTGATCAATAGACAAATTGTCCAGGACTTCCTATTTTTTTAGGAGTTTTAAAGTTCCGGAAGTTTGCGGTATTTACATATTTATACAGACTGTTCTGTTTTTTACAGATTCTGTTTTTCGTGTGTTGTTTGCTTATTTTGATGCATCTATGGCTAGTAAAATAGTCTATAAACCATAGAGAACTTGGAATACAGTAGGTTTAACACCAAAATAAATAAAAAATGAGTTCATTACAGTACCTTATGTGGTGGTTTTGTTTTCTTTCACTAACGGAGTTTATAAGATTTCCTGTTGAGTTTTGTGTTGTGAAGTTTTCAAGTTTTGGGTAAAGCTTTGATGGACTATGGAATAAAGAGTGGCAAGAGCCTAAGCTTGGGGATGACCATGGCACCCCAAGATATTCAAGAGTAGACAAAATCCTAAGCTTGGGGATGCCCCCGGAAGGCATCCCCTCTTTCGTCTTCGTTCATTGGTAACTTTACTTGGAGCTATATTTTTATTCGCCACATGATGGGTGTTTTGCTTGGAGCGTCGTGTATTATATAAGTATTTGCTTTTTAGTTTACCACAATCATCCTTGCTGTACACACCTTTAGGGACAAGCCTACTTGAGGGAGTCCTGGACTAGGGGGTGTCCGGATAGCCGGACTATCATCATCAGCCGGACTCCAAGACTATGAAGATATAAGATTGAAGACTTCGTCCCGTGTCCGGATGGGACTTTCCTTGGCGTGGAAGGCAAGCTTGGCGATACGGATTGTAGATCTCCTACCATTGTAACCGACTCTGTGTAACCCTAGCCCTCTCCAGTGTCTATATAAACCGGAGGATTTTAGTCCGTAGGACGAACAACCATTACAACAATCATACCATAGGCTAGCTTCTAGGGTTTAGCCTACTTGATCTCGTGGTAGATCCACTCTTGTACTACCCATATCATCAATATCAATCAAGCAGGAGTAGGGTTTTACCTCCATCGAGAGGGCCCGAACCTGGGTAATAACATCGTGTCCCTTGTCTCCTGTTACCATCCGCCTAGACGCACAGTTCGGGACCCCCTACCCGAGATCCACCGGTTTCGACACCGACATTGGTGCTTTCATTGAGAGTTCCTCTGTGTCGTCACCGATAGGCTTGATGGCTTCTTAAATCAACAACAACGCAGTCCAGGGTGAGACTTTTCTCCCGGGACAGATCTTCGTGTTCGGCGGCTTTGCACTGCGGGCCAATTCGCTTGGCCATCTGGAGCAGATCGAAAGCTACGCCCCTGGCCATCAGGTCAGGTTTGGAAGCCTAAACTTCACGGCTGACATCCGCGGGGACTTGATCTTCGATGGATTCAAGCCACAGCCAAGCGCGCCGCACTGTCACGATGGGCACGATTTAGCTCTGCCACCGGACAGTACCCTGGAGGCCGCACATGAGTCCGCTCTGACCCATAGCTCGGAGCCGACCGCACAGATCGAGGACAGGTGGCTGGACACCGCCTCGAGGGCTGCAACTTCTACGGCGATGGAGCCAAATACTGACCTTGTCCTTTGCAAAGCTCGTGACTCCAGGGTGCCGGACTCCTCGCCGGACTCCGAACCTCCTGCGCCCCTGCCAATCAAATCCGATTGGGCGCCGATCATGGAGTTCACCGCTGCGGACATCTTTCAGCACTCACCCTTTGGTGACATCCTGAATTCGCTAAAGTATCTCTCATTATCAGGAGATCCCTGGCCGGACTGCGGTCAGGATGGTTGGGATGCGGACGATGGAGAAATTCAAAGCCCACCCACCACCCACTTTGTAGCCACTGTCAACGATCTAACCGACATGCTAGACTACGACTCCGAAGACATCGACGGTATGGACGACGATGCCGGAGACGACCAAGAACCAGCGCCTACGGGGCCCTGGAAAGCCACCTCAATTCATGATATATATATGGTGGACACCCCAAAAGGGAGCGATAACGAGGAACAACGGGACGCAGCGAAGGATAATTCCCAAGAAAAACAACCAAAACGGCGACGCAAGCGCCGCCCCAAGTCCCGCCTCGATAACAACAACACTTATAATGACCCAGCCATAGAGCAGATCAAAACAGCGGGCGACGAACATGCAACCAAGCAACCATCCGAACAGGATGAATCGGATAATCAACCCATCCCCGGCGAAAACAACAGTCCAGACGATCTTACGCCGGACACACTACCAGAGCATAAGAACCTTCACAAAAGGCTTGTCGCCACTGCAAGAAGTTTGAAGAAGCAGACACGGAAGCTCAAAACATTGGAAGACATACTCAGAATGAGGTGGAGCAAAGTACTCAAGACCGCGGACAAATATGGCAACAGCCACCAAACAAAGAGCTACCCGAAGCGCAAGTTGCTGCCCGAATTCGACCAGGAGGCCGTAGAGCCCCCACAGTCAAAAAGCAAAGAGGCCGCCTGGCCGGATAGACGACCAGATGACAGGCCAAGAGCGACAAGTGGTGCCGCACACAAGCCGGCACATGATCCTCGCAAAACAGATGGCCCGGTCAGGTCCATTTATGGGCCAAAGAAGAGGGCCCCAGGAAACAACACAACACGCCGAGTGTTCGAAGATAACGGCACACCTAAATACAGGGGCGCCGCACACCCACTATGTTTCACCGATGAGGTGCTGGATCATGAATTTCCAGCGGGGTTCAAGCCCGTAAACATAGAGGCATACGATGGAACAACAGACCCTGGAGTCTGGATTGAGGATTACATCCTGCACATACATATGGCTAGAGGAGACGATCTCCACGCCATAAAATATCTACCCCTCAAGCTCAAAGGGCCAGCTCGGCATTGGCTCAAAAGCCTCCCAAAAAATATGATGTAGGGTGGAACCCTATAGCGTCGATCTTTCACGCTTGGAGTGGATCCTACGGGGAATCACGAAGAACACGCGGAAGCACAAAGGGAAACACGGAGGAAAAACGAGAGGGAATCACTCAACCAACAAGGAATCGATCACACAAGTGCTAGATCACCGAATACATAGAGTAACATATGATCCACAATCAACAAAGGTAAGGATACAAAAGATAGTTCATCTCCTAATGGAGGTCTTGAATCCACGAGGGGATCTTCCCACGATGTGGGCCTTGAATCCGCTTGGGGGATCTTCTCCGAAGAGGTCCTGAACTCCGAGGAGAAGTATCCAAGTGGATGAGCAAAGGCTCTCTCACAAATATGAGCTAATCCAATGCTGAGTGTCAAAGTGAGGAGATGGGGTCCCATAAATAGACTTGAGGGCGAAGGGGTACATGGGCTCAGCCCAACACGCGCACACAGGCGCTGGCCGGATGATCCGGACGAGGGTCCGGATGATCCGGGCTAGTCCGGATGGTCCGGGTGGAGGCCCGGATGAGCTGGAGGCCCGGCGGGTGGCGGCGAAGGGCCGGATGTCTGGCTGGCGGTCCGAATGTCCGGACAGGGTCCGGATGATCCGGGACGGTGTCCGGATGTTCCGGCTTCAGGTTTGAGCTTCGGGAGTCTTTGGTCGATTTAGTCAGATCGTCCGGGCCGGGGTCCGGATCGTCCGGGCTCTGTCCGGATCGTCCGGGCCGCCGTCCGGATCGTCCGGCCACCCTGGTCCTTGGTGCTTTTTCCTCTCCGTCTTCATGCATGTCTTCCGCTTCCGGTTCTCCTTGCTTCCTAGCTTCTTCACGGTGAACTCCTTGGTACCTGAGTATGCATAGCGTTTCCGTTTGAGGTAGTAACCATGTCTCATGTGAATCGAAAGGGAATTGTGAGAGGAGTGATGTCACCTCGTTTTCAAGAGCTCTTGCACGTGCTCGAGTCATAGGTCCTTGAGGGGTTGGATGTGTTGATGTAGAGTCCATGGGGATGATGGAAGGATGCTCCGCATCAAAATACCATTGGAAGTTGGGAAGAGCTCGAGCACGCGTTTAGAGCAAATTTTCAGGGGACTTATGTCCGCCCTCCGGATGCAGACGATTTAAGTCAGATAACCCAACAGCCCGGAGAGTCAGCGCGCAAATTCTGGAACAGGTTCCTCACCAAAAAGAACCAAATAGTCGACTGTCCGGATGTCGATGCCTTAGCAGCTTTCAAACATAATTTCCGAGACGAATGGCTCGCCAGACACCTCGGCCAAGAGAAGCCGAGAACAATGGCCGCGCTGACAAGCCTCATGACCCGCTTTTGCGCGGGAGAAGATAGCTGGCTAGCAAGATGCAGCACCAGCGACCCGAGTACATCCGAGATCAGAGATGGAAACAGAAAATCACAGCGCAGAAAAGACCAGCGCTGAAATAAAGAAAGGAGCCCAAAGAACACGGCGGTCAACGCCGGATTCAAAAGCTCGCGGCCGAATAACAAAACACTGCCTCTTAAGGACAACAGTGATGAGCTATCCAACCTAAACAAAATCTTGGATCGGATATGTCAAATCCACAGTACCCCCGGGAAGCCTGGGAACCAGATCCATCGAGATTGTTGGGTCTTCAAACAGTCCGGCCGACTCAACGCCGAACACAAGGGGCTCGATGCGCCAAGCGAGGATGACGACGAACCCCACCAGCAGAGTGCCGGAAAACAAAAGACTTTCCCACAAGAAGTCAAAACAGTAAACTCACTTCATGTGATACTACAAAACAATAGTGCGGCACCCGCTGAAGTACGTGTCGCACGGTCCACCCCAGCGGAACCCCAAGATTGGATGTCAAAACCAATTACTTTCGACCACCTGGACTATTCCAGAAGCGTTCGAAATGCAGGATGGACTGCTCTGGTATTGGATCCTATAATCGACGGACTACAATTTACACAAGTCCTAATGGATGGCGGCAGCGATTTAAACCTGCTATATCCGGACACAATCCGCAAGTTGGGGATAGACCCTACTAAAATTCGCCATAGCCGCACTTCCTTCAAAGGAGTGACGCCAGGCCCTTACGCCAAGTGCACGGGCTCCTTACTACTAGAAGTTGTGTTCGGATCACCTGACAACTTCCGTCGCGAAAAGCTAATCTTCCATGTCGCCCCATTCAAAAGTAGCCATCAAGCACTATTGGGACGCGAAGCTTTCGCCCGCTTTAATGCAATACCGCACCACGCATCTCTTACACTTAAAATGCCCGGTCCACGCGGCATCATCTCATTAAAAGGTCGTTCAAGACCCCGGACACGGCTAGGCGAGTCCGGCATAAATAAACTAGGGGCTCCCTAGCCGCACACCCCTTCACAAGGGCTGTGCTTATGAGCAATCAAGAGCCAATAAAAGCTCAACTTTATTCATTCATTCATACTTTGCTTTCAATAAAATTTTTGCACAATTTCTTTTCAAACTAAGTTCCTCTCTTTTACAGATGAACAGCGTGTACACCCGTCCAGGATACGGCACAACGGAGACACAGGCGCAGACGTGTAGCAGGGACCCATGGCAAGGATTCTTTTTAGATTAAGACCCTGCGTAAACCTTTCTTACTGTCTCTTGTTGATTCACATCCATCGGTTTTTCACCATAACCGACGAGGAGACTGGCGTTTTGGCATCGGCCGCGTCAGAAATTTTCGCCTGTACCTGGACACCAGGGGTTTAGGGCATTGATCCGCCCGTTATCATAAAGACCGAATACCTTAGGGAGTGTTCGGCATCTCGGGTTAGGCCTTATATGCATCAGCTCCGAATCATGTCTTTGGTCAAATGTTGGGTTTGCCCGGCTCCTGTGTTTTGCTGCCTTACATTCCGTATCATCGGCTAACGCGGCACCAGGAGAACTACTGCGATTGTGCCCCGGTTCGGCCGGGCGAGCACCTCAGTAGAGAAAGCCGAAAAGTGACTGTCATGATATAGCGAGAGACTGGTCAACCACTCGATCGACTACCAGAATGTTTAGAATTCCTCTGCTTGGACGAAGGACCGTTTCCCGGTCAGGCACATACACGCCCCGAATTCGGAGAGCGCGGTGCCCCTAGGGGCTATGTCGTAGACCCACCTTCTAACTCCTATGGCTAAGTGAAAGTGATAAAGCATTATAGTCCGGTTGCCTCGTTTGCTATGCTACCACCTCCTTCACAGGACCAAGACGTTGGACTAAGTGTGAAAATGCGCTACTTTGCAAACACCCCCGCACTATGTGCGTGGGGGCTGAAGCCGAAGACTGCCATCTTTCAGGTTATACACAAGTATACATTAATGACCGCACAGGAGATATTTCAATACTTGAACGCACAAGTATAAAAAGCGCTTATATTATAAATATCGTTTTACAAAACATAAAGATCATTTGAACATGACATTTTTTGAGCACTGCGACTCAATTACACGAGCACCATGCAGAACTTCCCCAAAATAGTGCTCGGCGGGTAACCGGCTCTCGTCCGAACCCCGGGTTGCAACAGCGGTGGCATCCATCTCTGTCCAGTATGTCTTCACACGGGCGAGGGCCATCTGTGCACCCTATATGCAGGCCGACCGCTTCATTGCCTTGATATGCGGCACCGCCCCAAGGAATTGCTGCAATAAGCCAAAATAACTCTTCGGCTTGGGCCTATCCGGCCAGACATGAGCCACGATATCCGTCATGGCAATTCCGGACAATCTATTCAGCTCAGCCCACTTAGCCAACCGATCGGTCAGCGGAAGTGAACGCTCCGGACTGTGGAATTGAGACCAAAAGTTTGTTCCGTCTCGTGATCCTCTTGACTTCGGAAGTGCACAACAGCATCTGCCGCACTCGCCGCTAAATACATATAAGGATCCTCCGGACCCCACAGCTGGCCTAGCTGAGCATACTTCGGATCTGTGAACCTCCTGCGCAGCAGAAAAGGCTTGCCAGCCGCAATATCTCCGGCCTGACGCAGCTCCTCCTTTATAGCCCTCATTGCAGAACGGGCATCCTTGGCTTCGGCGGTGGCCTTCTTCAGGCTTTCTTGCTCCGCTCGGCGTTCTTTTTCAAGAACCTCATAGCGGTCGGTAACATCTTTCAGCTTCACGGCCATTTCGGCCATCTCCTCCCTGCTTCGGCAGTGAGCAGCCCTTTCGGCTTCTAGCTCTTCGGACGCCTTTGAGGCAGCCGCATCACTCCTCCTGGCCTGCTCCTTGGATCGAGCAAGCTCTGCTCGAAGGTCCTCCACAGCAGCGGCACCATCTGCATCAAACACACATGTGGTAAGGAGCGAGCTTCGGCCCCCTTACTAGGTGACCACGGAGAAACAACCTACCTTGCGACTCGTCAAGTCGCTTATTGACCAGCGCGATGTCCGCATCCGCAACGTCGAGTTGCCGCCTTAGTTCAGCAACTCCATCAGTCCGGCTGGCCACCGGACTATCCGCCACCTGTGTAGGAAAGGCGAGAATTAATACCTGAGATTATGATCCTCGGCACGCTGTCACTTTCGACAACATACCGAGTCTCAGGGGCTACTATCTATACAGGGCGCGCTTTATGTGCAAAACTATCAAAAGGTATGTCATTTTTACGTACCTCAAACCCCGCCAACAAACTTCTGACGGCATCATGCAACCCACCTTTGGCGGACGAAATTCTTCCAATCACCATACTCATCAATGTATGGTGACCTTCTGAGATAGACGCCCTCTCAAGCAGATCCTTCAGCTCCCCCGGCCGCACACCAGTTGGTGCCGAACTCTCTGGCCCTGCCAGACTCGGGGATACCCTCCGTGATGACACCTTAGGTTCGTCCGCCCTACCTGACAGTGCGGAAGATGGAGGCGTCTCGCTCTCCATCATCTCCGGACGAAGGTTCCCCGAAGACGAGCTCATCTGAGAAGGACGGAGATCCGAACTACAAGGTAAAAACTTCGGTTATCCTCAGAAGAAAAAATAGGGATGTCTCTTATTACAGAATCCCCCTTTTTTCTACTTACGGCTTGCTGGAGGGCTGATTTCTTAGGGGAGATAGTGCGGCCGGAGCCTCCCCGGACGCAGGACCCTCTGGTGAAGATCTTTGCCCCCGCTTCGAGGCCTTGGCCTCCGAGTTTTCGGAAGCAGTCCTCTTCTCCCCTTGGAAGGAGGGATTCTTGATTCCCCCTTTCTCAAAAGCCTCCTTGCTAGAGGCGGTAGTTTCCCTGTTCTCCCCTTCGCCTTCCTCTGAAGGCGCAACCTTCAGCATCCTGACCAGCACGGGATCCGGCGCGGTCTTCGGGAGGGGGGCCGGACACCGTATCAGTTTCGCTTGCGCTATCCACTCCTATTCAAGAGACAATTGGTTAAAAGGCAAATTCAAGAAGGCACGAACAAACGGTGTGTCTGGACACAGGGCTACTTACCTGAGCATCCGGGCGATTGCAGCTTAGACCGGCATCCTCCGTCAATTCCGGACACACTTCTTGTGATCCGAAGAATGATTTATACATCTCCACGAGTGTCGTACCCATAAAGTGTTGAAGAGCTCGTGGCCCCTCTGGATTGAACTCCCACAGACGGAGGGGGCGACACTTGCAGGGCAGGAGACGCCAAATCAGCATAACCTGCATCACTACAACCAGATTGATCTCCCTCTCTTGGAGGTCTCGAATCCGGCCCTGCAATAGGGGTACGTCCTTTGACGGCCCCCAGTTGAGCCCTTGGTTGACCCATGACATCAGCCGCTATGGAGGGCACGAGCGAAAGATGGGCGGTAGCTTCTGCTTGCTACCCCTGGGAGCGGTAATATAGAACCACTCTTGTTGCCACAAGCCGACCTCCTCCTGGAAAGAGCCCTCGGGCCATGGAGCATCGGCCCTTCTGCTTACAACCGCCCCGCCGCACTCTGCTTGACGCCCCTCGATCATCTTCGGCTCCACGTTGAAGGTCTTGAGCCACAAACCGAAGTGGGGAGTAGTGCGGAGGAAGGCTTCGCAGATGACTATGAATGATGAGATGTGGAGGATGGACTCCGGAGCCAGGTCATGGAATTCCAACCCATAGTAAAACATGAGCCCTCTCACAAAAGGATCCATCGGGAAGCCTAAACCCCAACGGAGGTGGGACACAAACACGACGCTCTCGCCGGGCTCGGGAGTAGGAATGACTTGCCCTTTGGCGGGAAACCTATGCGAAATCTCGCAGGTCAGGTACCTGGCTTCTTGCAGCTTTAGCACGTTCTCTTCCGTAACGGAGGAGGGCATCCACCGGCCTTGTAGGTCGGAACCGGACATTGTTGAAGGTCCGAAGCGCTCGGATCTGGGGCTCTGGGTGTTGGAACTCGGGGCGAGGGGTAGATTCGATTGAGGATTGACGAAAAGAAACGAGCCTTGGTCTCATTATAAAGAGGAAGAATACCAAGAGCCGTCCCCGTGACTGTTTGGGACTCACCTTCGACAGAGGAGGCGTGGCAACGCGCACGGTTGGGTTACCCACGTCCGTATTGATGGGAATCCCGGAATAAGGGGAACACGATCTCTGCTTCGACAAGACGTGCCAAGGAAACCGCTTCGCTAAACACGCTGAGGCGGTATAATAAAAACGATTCAAGTAAAGGCTTGGTGGTGGTGTGACGTCATGCCACAAAATACGTCAGCAGATTGAATTTGTGTACATATCATTCTCTCTACGGTGGTATATGGAACTTATTTTGCAGAGTCGGACACTATCCTGGTGTTCACAATCTTCTATGAATTATTCGGAGGAGGAACCCGCCTTGCAATGCCGAACAATATGCGCGCCGGACTCATCGTCATTGAAGCCTGGTTCAGGGGCTACTGAGGGAGTCCTGGACTAGGGGGTGTCCGGATAGCCGGACTATCATCATCAGCCGGACTCCAAGACTATGAAGATACAAGATTGAAGACTTCGTCCCGTGTCCGGATGGGACTTTCCTTGGCGTGGAAGGCAAGCTTGGCGATACGGATATGTAGATCTCCTACCATTGTAACCGACTCTATGTAACCCTAGCCCTCTCTGGTGTCTATATAAACCGAAGGGTTTTAGTCCGTAGGACGAACAACCATTACAACAATCATACCATAGGCTAGCTTCTAGGGTTTAGCCTCCTAGATCTCGTGGTAGATCCACTCTTATACTACCCATATCATCAATATCAATCAAGCAGGAGTAGGGTTTTACCTCCATCGAGAGGGCCCGAACCTGGGTAAAAACATCGTGTCCCTTGTCTCCTATTACCATCCGCCTAGACGCACAGTTCGGGACCCCCTACCCGAGATCCGCCGGTTTTCACACCGACACTACTTGATTGAATTTGCTAGAATACTCTATGTGCTTCACTTATATCTTTTGAGCTTGATAGTTTTTGCTCTAGTGCTTCACTTATATCTTTTAGAGCACGGCGGTGGCTTAATTTTGTAGAAATTGCTAGTCTCTCATGCTTCACTTATATTATTTTGAGAGTCTTTTAGAACAGCATGGTATTTTCTATGGTTATAAATTAGTCCTAGAATGGTAGGCATACAAGTTGGGTATAATAAAAACTATCATAGGAAGTGAATTGGATGCTATGATCAATTTGATACATGATAATTGTTTTGAGATATGGAGGTAGTGATATTAAAGTCATGCTAGTTGGGTTATTATAAATTTAAAGAATGCTTGTGTTGAAGTCAGCAAGTCCCGTAGCATGCACGTATGGTTAAAGTTGTGTAACAAATTTGAAACATGAAGTGTACCTGGCTTGTGCATCCTTATGAGTGGCGGTCGGGGACGAGCGATGGTCTTTTCCTACCAATCTATCCCTCTAGGAGCATGCGCGTAGTGCTTTATTTTTGATGACTTCTAAATTTTTGCAATAAGTATATGAGTTCTTTTGACTAATGTTGAGTCCATGGATCATACGCACTTTTACCTTTCCACCATTGCTAGCCTCTTCGGTACCGTGCATTGCCCTTTCTCACCTTGAGAGTTGGTGCAAACTTCGCCGGTGCATCCAAACCCCGTGATACGATATGCTCTATCACACATAAACCTCCTTATATCTTCCTCAAAACAGCCACCATACCTACCTATTATGGTATTTCCATAAGCCATTCCAAGATATATTGCCATGCAACTTTCCACCGTTTCGTTCATCATCATGACATACATTACTTTTGTCATATTGCCATTGCATGATCATGTAGTTGACATCGTATTTGTGGCAAAGCCACCATGCATAATTTTTCATACATGTCACTCTTGATTCATTGCACCATCCTAGTACACCGCCAGAGGCATTCATATAGAGTCATATCTTGTTCTAGTTTCGAGTTGTAATCCTTGTGTTGTAATCAATAAAAGTATGATGATCATCATTATTAGAGCATTGTCCCAAAGAAAAAAAGGAAAAAGGAAGAAAAAAAGAAAGGCCAAAAGAAAAAAAAGGAAGGCCCGAAAAAAAGAAAAAAGAAAAAAAAGAAAAAAAAGAAAAAATAAATAAATAAAAAGGGGCAATGCTAATATCTCTTTTTCCACACTGGTGCTTCAAAGTAGCACCATGTCCTTCATATAGTGAGTCTCATATCTTGTGCTTCAAAGTAGAACCATGTTTTTCATATAGTGAGTCTCATATGTTGTCACTTTCATATACTAGTGGGAATTTTTCATTATAGAACTTGGCTTGTATATTCCTACGATGGGCTTCCTCAAATGCCCTAGGTCTTCGTGAGCAAGCAAGTTGGACGCACACCCACTGGTTTTCTTTTGTTGAGCATTCATTTATACATCTAGTGCATATGTTGCATGGCAATCCCTACTCCTCATGTTGACATCAATTGATGGGCATCTCCATAGCCCGTTGATTATCCTCGTCAATGTGAGACTTTCTCTTTTTTTTGTATTCTCCACACAATCCCCATCATCATATTCTATTCCACCCATAGTGCTATATCCATGGCTCACGCTCATGTATTGCATGAAAGTTGAAAAAGTTTGAGATTATTTAAGTACGAAACAATTGCTTGGCTTGTCATCGGGGGTGTAGAATTTGGGAACATCTTTGTGTGACGAAAATGAAGCATAGCCTAACTATATGATTTTGTAGGGATGAACTTTCCTTAGCCATGTTATTTTGAGAAGACATGATTGCTTTGTTTAGTATGCTTGAAGTATTACTATTTCTTTTTTCAATATGAACTTTTATTTTGAATCATTTGTATCTGAACATTCATGCCACAATAAAGAAAATTACATTGAGAATTATGCTAGGTAGCATTCCACATGAATATTCTGTTTTTAACATTTACCTACTCGAGGACAAGCAGAAATTAAGCTTGGGGATGCTTGAGACATCTCCAACGTATCTGTAATTTTTGATTGTTCCATGCTATTATATTACCCCTTTTGGATGTTTATGGGCTTTATTTTACATATTTATATCATATTTGGGACTAACCTACTAACCGGAGGCCCAGCCGGTATTGCTGTTTTTTGCCTATTTCAGTATATCGAAGAAAAGGAATATCAAACGGAGTCCAAACAGAATGAAACCTTCGGGAGCGTGATTTTTGGAACGAACATGATTCGGAGAACTTGGAGTGCAAGTCAAGAAGCAAACGAGGCAGCCGAGAGATAGGAGGGCGCGCCCACCCCTCCTGGGCGCCCCCTGTCTCCTGGGCCCCACGAGCGGCCACCGACGTACTTCTTCCTCCTATATATACCTACGTACCCCGAAAACATCCAGGGAGCCAATGAAAAACAATTTCCACCATCATAACCTTCTGTATCCGCGAGATCCCATCTTGGAGCCTTCGTCGGCGCTCCGCCGGAGGGGGAATCGACCACGGAGGGCTTCTACATCAACACCATAGCCCCTCCGATGAGTTGTGAGTAGTTTACCACAGACCTTCGGGTCCATAGTTATTAGCGAGATGGCTCCTTCTCTCTTTTTGGATCTCAATACAATGTTCTCCCCCTCTCTTGTGGAGATCTATTCGATGTAAACTCTTTTTGCAGTGTGTTTGTCGAGATACGATGAATTGTGGGTTTATGATCAAGTTTATCTATGAGAAATATTTGAATCTTCTCTGAATTCTTTTATGTATGATTGAGTTATCTTTGCAAGTCTCTTCGAATTATCAGTTTGGTTTGGCCTACTAGATTGATCTTTCTCGCCATGGGAGAAGTGCTTAGCTTTGGGTTCAATCTTGCGGTGTCCTTACCCAGTGACAGAAAGGGTTGCAAGGCATGTATTGTATTGTTGCCATCGAGGATAAAAAGATGGGGTTTATATCATATTGCTTGAGTTTATCCCTCTACATCATGTCATCTTTCTTAATGTGTTACTCTGTTCTTATGAACTTAATACTCTAGATGCATGCTGGATAGCGGCCGATGTGCGGAGTAATAGTAGTAGATGCAGGCAAGAGTCGGTATACTTGTCACGGACGTGATGCCTATATACATGATCATGCCTAGATAATCTCATAATTATTCGCTTTTCTATCAATTGCTCGACAGTAATTTGTTCACCCACCATAATACTTATGCTATCTTGAGAGAAGCCACTAGTGAAACCTATGGCCCCCGGTTCTATCTTTTATCATATAAGCTTTCAATCTACTTTTGTTTGCATCTTTACTTTTTGCGTCTATATTATAAAATACCAAAAATATATTTATCTTATCATACTATCTCTATCAGATCTCACTTTCGCATGTGGCCGTGAAGGGATTGACAACCCCTTTATGGCGTTGGTTGCGAGTTCTTTGTTTGTTTGTGTAGGTGCGTGGGACTTTTGAGGAGCCTCCTACTGGATTGATACCTTGGTTCTCAAAAACTGAGGGAAATACTTACGCTACTTTGCTGCATCACCCTTTCCTCTTCAAGGAAAACCAACGCAAGCTCAAGACGTAGCACTGGACAGCCACCTCCTCATACGACATATACATGGTGGATACACCCAAAGAAAACAATGGCGACAATGAGAAGGATCCAGTCAAGGATAAATCTCCTGAGATACAGCCAAAGCACCGACGTCAGTGGTGCCGCCCTAAACCACGTTGTGGGAAAAACAGCAATACCGGCACAGGTGAAAATAATACTCTAGACGATGCTGAAGACAATGAAGACCCTGTTGAGCCAACTTCCGAACAGGACGAATGGGAAAATGGGCGAGTTAGCCCTGATGAACAGGCCATGAATGAAGAATCGAAGGACAGCAACTCCCTTCCGCTCTCCGAGGACGAGGTGAGCCTTGGCAACAAAGACTTTATCATGCCTGACGAGCCCGTCAATCAGGAGTGCTTTAAGAGCCGGCTAATAGCCACTGCAAGGAGCCTGAAAAAGAAGCAGCAACAACTTCAAGCTGACCAAGATTTTCTCAACGATAGATGGAGTAATGTCCTAGCAGCCGAAGAATACGGCCTCGAGCGCCCAACCAAAAGTTACCCGAAGTGCAAGTTGTTGCCCCAATTTGATGACGAGCCGCTGGAGCCCGTCCTACCAACGCATAATGAGGGTGACCGATCACCACGTGGCCGGGACAAGGCAGCAACTCGAGCCGAACACCAGCCTGCACTACCTCGCCATAAAAATAGAGACACAACAGCTCGAGGATATACATATGACCTACGGCATGACCTAGAAAACAGAGCAGGTCAGACCAGATCGATCTATGGATCACGGGGGCGTGCCCCGATGCGCGATGATGGCCACCCGGCCGAACATGAAAAATATAACCACGTTCGGGCTGAAAACCACAGACGAACTCCATCCAAGCTACGTCACGACTTGGCCCGATATAGAGGCGCTGCACACCCCCTTTGCTTCACTGATGAAGTAATGGAACATGAATTCCCGGAAGGGTTTAAACCCGTGAACATCAAATCATATGATGGGATCAACAGACCCGCGGTATGGATTGAGGATTTAATTCTCCATATTCACATGGTCCGGGGTGATGATCTTCACGCCATC
Source organism: Triticum dicoccoides (assembly GCF_002162155.2). NCBI lineage: Eukaryota > Viridiplantae > Streptophyta > Magnoliopsida > Poales > Poaceae > Triticum > Triticum dicoccoides. The sequence goes on from NC_041381.1 coordinate 81,112,886, forward strand.
AAATACCTCCCGCTAAAACTCAAGGGACCTGCTCGACACTGGTTGAACAATTTGCTCGAAAACTCAATTGGCAGCTGGGAGGACTTGGAAGATGCCTTCCATGACAACTTCCATGGTACATATGTCCGACCTCCGGATGCCGACGACTTAAGTCACATAGTTCAACAGCCCGTAGAGTCAGCCAGGAAATTCTGGACTAGGTTTTTAACTAAAAAGAACCAGATCATCGATTGTTCGAATTCCAAAGCCCTAGCGGCCTTTAAACATAGCATCCATGACAAATGGCTCGCCCGACACCTCGGCTAAGAAAAGCCAAAGTCTATGGCAGCCCTCACGGCACTCATGACCCGCTTCTGTGCGGGCAAAGATAGCTGGCGAGCCCATAGTAATAACAATACATGCAAACCTGGCACTTCCAAAGCCAGGAACAGCAACGGCAAGCCCCGACGCAACAAACACAAGCATCAAAGCAATGGTGACAACACCGAAGACACGGCGGTCAATGCCGGATTTAGTGGCTCTAAGTCCGGTCAGCAGAAGAAGCCATGTAAAAGAAACAATCTGGGCCTGTCCAGCTTGGACCGCATACTGGATCATCCATGTCAAATCCACGGTACTCCTGATAAACCAGCCAATCATACCAACAGAGAGTGTTGGGTTTTTAAACAGGACGACAAGTTAAATGCCGAGAACAAGGAGAAGGGGTCGCAAAGCGAGGACGATGACAAGGAGCCCTGGCCACCGAATAGAGGGGGACAGAAGAAGTTCCCCCGCCCCCCAAGTTAAAACGGTGAACATGATATACGCTACCCATATCCCCAAGAGGGAGCGCAAGCGTGCGCTCAGGGACGTCTACACGATAGAGCCACTCGCCCCAAAGTTCAACCCATGGTCGTCCTGCCCGATCACCTTTGATCGCAGGGACCATCCGACCAGTATCATTATGGCGGTTCAGCCGCACTGGTCCTCGACCCAATCATTGATGAGTTCCATCTAACGTGAGTCCTCATGGACGGTGGCAGTAGCCTGAACCTGCTCTATCAGGATACAGTGCGCAAAATGGGTATCGATCCCTCAAGGATCAAGCCCACAAAAACCACCTTTAAAGGTGTCATACCAGGTGTAGAGGCCCGTTGTACGGGCTCGATCACACTGGAGGTGGTCTTGGGATCTCCGGACAACTTCCGAAGCGAAGAGTTGATCTTCGATATTGTCCCCTTCCGCAGTGGCTATCACGCACTGCTCGGACAAACCTCATTTTCTCAATTCGATGCGGTGCCACACTATGCTTATCTCAAGCTCAAGATGCCCGGACCACGCGGTGTCATAATAGTCAATGGAAACACGGAACACTCGCTCCGTACTGAGCAGCACACCGCTGCCCTCGCAGCAGAAGCACAGAGCCGCCTTTTTAGGCAGAACATTAATTCGGCAGCCAAGCTCCCGGACACTGTCGAACGAGTCTGAACTACTCTGCAGTAGGACAGTCCAGCTCGTCAAGAGCTTGACTAGCAATTCGGCCTCTGTCCCAGTCCCTACCAAACGGCGACATTCGTACCGCGCATACATAACTAGGCACTCAAAATACCATGGGCATAGACGGAGGCACAACTAGATCATGGTCCATAATACGGAGGCACAGCCTGGACCCACATACTTTCACTTTTTCTTTTTCTTTTTAGAATTCTTTTTTCCCGAGGCCTTTCCTGGTGACCTGATTGTCGGACCTATCAAGGGACAGATACACCAAGACGACAAGAAGCATTGACGCATAAGGGAATTTCCAGGTGGTCTCTTTAAACAATCGTTATGCCTGTTTTAAAAAACCCACACACAGCTCTCCCTTGGTCGTGGCATGTTAAATAGCCCTGTCGCTTATCGCACTACTTGTACAAATACGCTTTGACGTATTAATCAAACTATAATGGAAAATAGTTGCGGCCCAATTTCTGCGGCATTACTTCATTTTTCCTTTTTATGGAATATTCTTTTCAAATTGCACCCGTACACTTTGGTACGCCTTAAATCACCAGGGGCTTCATTATGCTCCATACTACGGCAACAAAGTCCGAACACTTTTTACAGTATAGTTTGGCACCCCGAATTGTAGCATTATATGCATTGGCTCCGAATCATGTCTTTGGTCAATAGTTGGGTTGCCCGGCTCCTGTGCTTACTACCTTACATTCCGCTATATCGGCTAGGGTAGTAAAGGGAGAACTACTATGATTTTGTCCTGGTTCATCCGGATGAGCACCCCAGTAGAGAAAGCTGAAAACTGTCTGTAATGATGCGGCATGAGTCGGTCAGCTATTCGAGAGGTCTCAAATCTTTTGAGATTTTTTCCGCATTATGCGATGAATCAGTTTTATCCAATCAGGTGTTTACATCATCCCAAGTTCGGACTTATAAACACTAGGGGCTGCGCCTAAATTTCTATTGTCAAACTCCTATGGCTAAGTGAGGGTGATAAAGCCACATAGTCCGATAGCCTTGTTCGTTGCGCTAAACACCTCCTTTAAGGACCAAACTTTGGAGTAAAGAGTGTTTAGATTCATCCCGAACACCCCCGTACTACCTACGTGGGGGCGGAAGTCGACGACTGGCCAACTCTCAGATTTAACAAAACGGCCGCACAGGAGGCAAAATTTTAAATAACAAGCATTATATTACATAACAGCTCTAGTTCATAATACAGGACAGGATAACATGAATGTATTCATTCAAAGATAACATCCTTAGCACATTGCTCCGCCACAATGCGGGATCCCTCCAAGACATTGTCAAAATACAGCTCGGGCGTGCGGTGCTCCTTGCCCGCGGGCAGTCCATCGGTCGCAACCTTCACAGCGTCCATCTTCACCCAGTGCATCTTGACTCGAGCGAAAGCCATTCACATGCCTTCGATGCAGACCGACCGCTTGATGGCATCCAACCGAGGGCAGGCATTGACCAGCCGCTTCACGAGCCTGAAGTAGCTGCTGGGGATGGCTTCGGCAGGCCATAGCCGGATTATTAAATCCTTCATAGCTAGTTCGGCCGCCTTATGCAGTTCGACCAGCTATTTTAGCTGATCGCTACAGAGCACCGGATGTTCTGGCGCAAGGTATTGTGACAGAAAAAAATTCTTCGTAGAGCTCCCCTCTTCGGCTCGGAAGAACTCCACAGCTTCTGAAACGCTGCGCGGCAGATCTGCAAACGCCCCTGGAGAACTCCAAATCCGGGTTAGTAAGAGGAACCTTTTCTTCACATATTTGCTCTGCATAATAAAGGCCTTACCCACCGCGATTTTTCTGGCCTCCTGGATTTCCTGGAGGGCGCCCTGGGCTTCAACCCGGGCATCATGTGTGCTTTGGCGGGCCTTGGCAAGTTCGGACTCTTGATCTGAAAGGTTGCACTCCAAGGACTCGCATTTCTTCACAGCGTCCTGGAGCTCCTGCGGGACCTCACTGACCATGGCCTCATGCTTTTCGCGGGCGGTTTGTTCCTTGGCCGCTCTCTCCTCGGCCTCGGCCAGCGCCTTCTTGAGGGCCTCCACCTCGGTCGCTGCTCCTAATAAATATCATGGCACTTTAGCAGAACAAATCATTCATCCTTCCTGAAAATAGACAAAATTATTGCATACCTTGATTGTCCTCCAGCTGTTTCTTCACACGGCCGAGCTCCTCCTTGGACCGCTCCAAACTCTGCTTCAATCCAGAGAGCTCAGCAGTATGAGAGGTCACAGCCAGCAGCGATGCCTGCTTATTCACATAGACATGTCAGGTTAGTCTCCTGCGAAATTATTTGATCCTTTGTTCCGCTTTTCTTTCTGAACACTAGACAGAGTCAGGGGCTACTGTCTATACTTTGATATTCTGTTTAAATAATTGCGCTGCTTACCTCAAAGCCTGTCAGAAGGCTTGTGCAGGCTTCGGTCAGTCCGCTCTTCACGGACTGGACCTTCTCAATCACCGAACCCATAAGGGTACGGTGTTACTCAATGATGGAAGCGCCTTGCAGCGCTTCCAGCAAATTATCAAGTGCCTCTGGATGGACAAAGGTCACTGATGGAATAGGCACACCTCCTTCTTTCGAAAGAGGCTGCTTGCCTGATTCCGGAGCTGTATAGGTCTCCGGAACTATATTCGGCTGGGGGCCGAACTAAATATGGCCCCCGTCATCAGTCTCCTTGGGGATTTTCTCCCCCATGTGTCCGGCGGCTGCGGTTTCACCCTCCGGCGCCGCCCTGACGGCCTCCTGAGTCTCTCCCTGGCCTGGGATCCTTTGGGATGACACCTTGGTGTTATCCATGGCCTTGGGAGAGGAGGACGCCAGAAGGGTCCCGCTGTCCATTGCCTCCGGGTCCAGCAAATCCCCCAAAGATGAGGATCGCTCGAGGTTGGACCGAGCCGGACTACAAATGCATGACTCAACAAGTTAAACTATGAAGCAGAGAGACCGGATATATGAATGTGTCTGGGTTTTTGACTACTCACGATTTGGCCAGGGGCTTGTCCCTAGGGTGTCATTCCGAGCTGCTGTCGGTGGCCGCTGTGGAGCTGTTCGGGAGGGAAGTCTTCCCCTTCTTGGACGCCTCGACCTCCAGACGCGTGGAGGCCATCCTTTTCTTTCTTCCCCTCTTAGGGGGGAATGGCTTTCTTCTTCTTCCTGTTCCTCCTCGTCGTCCTTGGCGGCGGAGGAACGAGTCTCGGCGTCTTCGGAAGTCACATCCGGAGTGCCCTTGTTACGGAGACCACCTCTGGTCCCCTTGTCCTTCTTCTTGGCCTTCTTCTCCGATGCTTGATACGGCGCCAGAACCATCATCTTCATCAGAAGTGGGATTTCTGGGTCTTTGGGCAGCGGAGTCGGACAGTGAATCCGCTCCACCTTCTTTGTCCAGCCCTGAGAAAATCAATAGGGAGGCTTAGGCTTCTTCCTCGAGTATGCAAGTAAAGGGTACACCTGGAAAACATGAAAAAGGTTACAGAAATCCTCGTCATAGCCGGACAGTCCTCGTCATAGCAGAAAACATGAAAAAGGTTACAGAAAACATGAAAAAGTCGTGCCCACAGTCCTCGTCATAGCCGGACGCGTCTCACTAGACTTGACAAACACCATCCAGATATCTTTGTGCATAGTGTCAAAGAACTGCAGCAAGGTCTGGTGCTTGGCCGAATTGTACTCCCATAAATGGCAAGTCCGGCGTTGGCACGGTAGGATCCAGCGAATAAGCATCACCTGGATCACATTGACGAGTTTGATATTCTTGTTTATCATGTTCTGTATGCGCGTCTAAAGCACTGTCAGATCATCCGGCAAAGACCAGGCCAGGCCTTTCTATGGCCAGGAGGTGAGCTGCATTGGGGCTCCAGACCGGAATTCGGGAGCCGTGGCCCAGTAGATGGCGCGCGGCTCTGTGATACAGAACCATGATTTCTGCCACCCTTTGACCATCTCCATGAAGGAACCTTCGGGCCATGTGGCGTTGGGCATCTTGCTCACCATGGCAGCTCCGCACTCTGTGTGTTGGCTGCTCACCACCTTCGGCTTCACATTGAATATTTTTAGCCATAATCCGAGGTGGGGTGGGATATGGAGGAAAGCCTCGCGACAATGAATGACGAGATGTTGAGGATGGAGTTGGGGGCCAGATCGTGGAAATCTAGCCCGTAGTAGAACATGAGTCCGCGGACGAATGGGTGGAGAGGAAATCCCATCCCACGGACGAAGTGGGAGATGAACACCACCCTCTCATGGGGCTCCGAAGTGGGGATGATCTGCCCCTCGGTCAGGAGCCGGTGGGCGATTTCTTTGGCCAAATACCCTGCCTCCTGAAGCTTCGTAATGTCCTTCTCCTTGACGGAGGAGGCTAACCAGTTGCCCTGCGCTCCGCATCCGGACATGGTGGGAGTGCTTTCTTGCGGCAGAACAGATGAGAACTTGGGCGCTGGAGCTCGAGAATGGGGGAGGAAGAGAGAGAGAAGGCGTGGGTGAAAAGGGTAAATCCTTATCTCTTTATAAAGGCAGTGAATATCAAGCGCCTCCCCACTCGCCTTAAAACATGCCTATTCCCCAAGGGTCGTGCAGATGGCACAGTTGGGTTACCCATGCCCGTATTGATGAGAATCCTGCAATAAGGGGACACGGTCTCTGCTTTGACAAGACGTGCCAATGAAACCGCATCTCGAAATATGGAGCGGCAGGCTAAATACGGTTCGAATAATGGTCGGGTGGTGACATGATGTCACGCTACAAAAAATTGTCAGTGGATTGGACTCGTGAAATATTATACTCTCTACGGTTATGTGTGGGATTTGTTTTGCAGAGCCGGACACATTTTCTGTGTTTGAAGACTATTTTTGAGTATTCGGAGAATGAACCCGCCTTGCAATCCCGAAGACAATTTGTGCTCCGGACACCTCGTCATTGAAGCCTGGTTCAAGGGCTACTGAGGGAGTCCTGGATTAAGGGGTCCTCGGACGGCCGGACAATTAACATGGGCCGGACTGATGGGCTATGAAGATACAAGACAGAAGACTTCTTCCCGTGTCCGGATGGGACTCTCCTTGGCATGGAAGGCAAGCTTGGCGTTCGGATATGTTGATTCCTTTCCCTGTAACCAACTTTGTACAACCCTAGTCCCCTCTGGTGTCTATATAAACCGGAGGGTTTAGTCCTTAGAGGCAATCACAATCATAATCATATAGGCTAGACTTCTAGGGTTTAGCCATTACGATCTCGTGGTAGATCAACTCTTGTAATACTTATATTCATCAAGATCAATCAAGCAGGAAGTAGGGCATTACCTCCATAGAGAGGTCCCGAACCTGGATAAACATCATGTCCCCCGCCTCCTGTGACCATCGACCTTAGATGCACAGTTCGGGACCCCCTACCCGAGACCCGCCGGTTTTGACACCGACAGGAGGGAGGGAGGAGCATCCAAGGGGGGCGCCCAAGTAGGAGTAATCCTACTTGGGGTCTCTCCCAAGGCGGTGCCCCCTGCCATATATAGGAGCGGGGAAAGGCAGGGGAGGGTGGCGCCCCCCTTTCCTTTCTCCCATGAGAGGGAAAGGCGGGGGGGTAGCCCTCCCCATTTTCCTTCCCTAGGGCTGTTCAGCAAGGGAAAGGGGCGCACCAGCCCCCCTGTGGGCTGGTCTGTCCCTTCCCTTGGCCCATTAAGACCATATACATGTCGGGGGTGCCCGGAACCCCTTTCGGTGACCCAATTTCTTCCCGGAATGTCGTCCAAATACCAACGTCCTATATATCAATCTTTACCTCTCAACCATTTGAAGACTCCTCGTCATGTCCATGATCTCATCTAGGACTCCGAACAACATTCGGTCACCAAAACATATAACTCATATAACACTATATCAGCAACGAACGTTAAGCGTGCGGACTCTACGGGTTCGAGAACTATGTAGACATGACTGAGACACCTCTCAGGTCAGTAACCAATAGCGGAACATGTATGCCCATATTGGCTCCTACATATTCTATGAAGATCTTTATCGGTCGAACCGTTATGACAACATACATAATTCCCTTTGTCCATCGGTATGTTACTTGCCCGAGATTCGATCGTCGGTATCTCTATACCTAGTTCAATCTCGTTACCGGCAAGTCTCTTTACTCGTTCCGTAATACATCACCTCCTAACTAACTCCTTAATCATTTGCTTGCAAGCTTATGATGTGGATTACCGAGAGGGCCTAGAGATAGCTCTCCGATACTCGGTGTGAAAAATCCTAATCTCGATCTATGCCAACTCAACAAACACCTTCGGAGATACCTATAGAGCATCTTTATGATCACCCAGTTACGTTGTGAAGTTTGATAGCACACAAGGTATTCATCTGGTATCCAGGAGTTGCATAATCTGATATTCGAAGGAATATGTATTTGACATGAAGAAAGCAATAGCAATAAACAGAACGATCATAATGTTAAGCTAACAAATGCATGTCCATCACATCATTCTCCTAATGATGTGATCCCATTATCAAATGACAACACATGTCCATGGTTAGGAAACCTTAACCATCTTTGATCAAGGAGATAGTCCAGTAGAGGCTTACTAGGGACACGGTATTTGTTTATGTATTCACACGTGTATTTAAGTTTCCGATAAATACAATTCTAGCATGAATAATAAACCTTTATCATGAATAAGGAAATATAAAATAACAACTTTATTATTGCCTCTAGGGCATATTTCCTTCAGTCTCCCACTTGCACTAGAGTCAATAATCTAGTTCACATCGCCATGTGATTAACACCCATAGTTCACATCGCCATGTGACCAACACCCAAAGGTTTTACTAGAGTCAATAATCCAGACCACATCATCATGTGATTAATACCGAAAGAGCACTAACGTGTGATCATGTTTTGCTTGTGAGAGAAGTTTAGTCAACAGGTCTTCCACATTCAGAGACGTATGTAATTTGCAAATTTCTATGTCTACAATGCTCTGCATGGAGCTACTCTAGCTAATTTCTCCCACGTTCAATACATATCAAGATTGAGACTCAGAGTCATCTGGAATGGTGTCAAAGCTTGCATCGATGTAACCCTTTATGAAAAACTCTTTATCACCTCCATAACCGAGAAACATTTCCTTAGTCCTTTTAAGGCACCTAAGGATAATTTTGACCATTGTTTAGTGATCTACTCCTGGATCACTATTGTACCTCTTTGCCAAACTTATGGCAAGGTATACAATAGGTCTCGTACACAGCATGGCATACTTTATAGAACCTATGCTGAGGCATAGGGAATGACTTTCATTCTCTCTATCTTTTCTTGCGGTCAGGATTTTAGTCTTACTCAGCTTCATACTTGCAACACAAACAAGAACCCTTTCTTTGACTGATCTATTTTGAACTTCTTCAAAATTTTGCCATGGTATATACTTTGTGAAAGTCCTATTAAGCGTCTCGATCTATCCCTATAGATCTTCATAGTACTTTTGATAAGTAAGAGTGTCGAACCCAACGAGGAGCAGAAGGAAATGACAAGCGGTTTTCAGTAAGGTATTCTCTGCAAGCACTGAAATTATAGGTAAGAGATGGTTTTGTGTTAAGATAGTTCTAACGGGTAACAAGTAACAAAAGTAAACAAGGTGCAGCAAGGTGGCCCAATCCTTTTTGTAGCAAAGGACAAGCCTGGACAAACTCTTATATAAAGCAAAGCGCTCCCGAGGACACATGGGAATTTTTGTCAAGCTAGTTTTCATCATGCTCATATGATTCACGTTCGTTACTTTGATAATTCGATATGTGGGTGGACCGATGCCTGGGTACTGCCCTTCCTTGGATAAGCATCCCACTTATGATTAACCCCCCTCGCAAGCATCTGCAACTACGAAAGAATAATTAAGCTAAACCTAACCATAGCATCAAACATATGGATCCAAATCAGCCCCTTACGAAGCAATACATAAACTAGGGTTTAAGCTTCTATCACTCTAGCAACCCATCATCTACTTATTACTTCCCAATGCCTTCCCCTAGTCCCAAACAATGGTGAAGTGTCATGTAGTCGACCTTCACATAGCACCACTAGAGGAGAGACAACATACATCTCATCAAAATGTCGAACGAATACCAATATCACATGACTACTTATAACAAGACTTCTCCCATGTCCTCTGGAAAAAACGTAACTACTCAAAAATCATATTCATGTTCATAATCAGAGGGGTATTAATATGCATAAAGGATCTGCACATATGATCTTCCATCGTGTAAACCAACTAGCATTAACTACAAGGAGTAATCAACACTACTAACAACCCACAGGTACCAATCTGAGGTATTGAGACAAAGATCGGATACAAGAGATGAACTAGGGTTTGAGAGGAGATGGTGCTGGTGAAGATGTTGATGGATATTGACCCTCTCTCGATGAGAGGATCGATGGTGATGACGATGGCAACGATTTCCCCCTCCCGGAGGGATGTTTCCCCGGCAGAACAGCTCTGCTGGAGCCCTATATTGGTTCCGCCTCGAGACGGCAGTTCTTCGTCCCAAAAGCTTCCTTATGATTTTTCCAGGGCAAAAGACACCATATAGCAGAAGATAGGCATCGGGGGCCTGCCAGGTGGCCCACGAGGCAGGGGCGCGCGCCCTCCGCCCTTGTGGACGGTGGGTGGCCCCCTCTGGTTCTTTCTTCGCCCAATATTTTTAATATATTCCAAAACTGACTTTTGTGGAGTTTCAGGACTTTTGGAGTTGTGTAGAATAGGTCTCTAATATTTGCTCCTTTTCCAGCCCAGAATTCCAGTTGCCGGCATTCTCCCTCATCATGTAAACCTTGTGAAATAAGAGAGAAAAGGCATAAGTATTGTGACATAATGTTTAGTAACAGCCCATAGTGCAATAAATATCGATATAAAAGCATGATGCAAAATGGACGTATCAACTCCCCCAAGCTTAGTCCTTGCTTGTCCTCAAGCGGAAGCCGATATCGAAAAATATGTCCACATGTTTAGAGATAGACGCGTCGATAAAATAAAATACGGACATGAGGGCATCATGATCAGTCTTAGAACAGCAATATATATATTGTCATATGATTTCTTATGCTAAAATAACAATCTATTCACTTTCTAAAGTATGAATCAAAAAATTCATTGAAAACTAGCAAACTATAATCTCAGTCATTGAAGCAATTGCAATTTATCATAACATCGGAAAGAGTCAATATATAAGAGCTTTTCAGCAAGTTCACATACTGAACTATGATTTAGTCTTTCACTCACGCGATACTTATGGGTATGAAGTTTCAATCGGACACAGAGAAAGATAGGGTCTTATACTATCGCCTCCCAACCTTTTAGCTCTAGGGTAATGTCAACAATAATACTTTATGAAAACCTACATCCAATTGGGTATATATATATATCAGGATCTTTCCAAACATAGTGCTTTCCAAAGGATAAAGTGTAAAAAGGAAAGGTGAAGATCACCATGACTCTTATATAAGGGTAGAAGGTAAAAATAAAAGATAGTCCCTTGCAGAGGGAAGCAGAGGTTGTCATGCGATTTTATGGTTGGATGCACAAAATCTTAATGCAAAAGAACATCACTTTGTATTGCCACTTGTGGTAGGGACCTTTATTATGCACTCCGTCGCTTTTATTTCTTTCATATCACAAGCTCGTATAAAGCTTCACTACTGGAATCAGCTTCTTTGCCGTCCGCCATGGCGGACCGCAAAGGTACGGATTCCGGACGGCAAAGGACTTTGCCGCCAGCCAGCGGATGGCAAACCGCCCGGTTGAACACGTGTCAGCAAAGGCCTTCTTTGTCGTCCGCTTCGTAGAAACGGACGGCAAAGGATCGTGTCATCCGCCATCCGAGGCCAGCAGACGGCAACGACGACGGACGGCAGCGGTGTGGGGTGAGAGCCGTTAGGGGTTAACGGCGCTCTTTGTCGTCCGCCAGCCGACGGCAAAGAGGCAAAGCTCTTTGCCGTCCGCTGACAGACGGCAAACAGCTTAGCTAGGGCAGCACTGGGATGCTGCCACGTGGCCAGCTATGCCATCGGCCAGCAGATGACATAGATGGCCCTGTTTGCCAGGCCAATTTGGTCACTTTGTCGTCCGCTTGCAGACGGCAAAATGACCAAATAGGTAGCCAGTGTTGCCAGTTTGCATAGGTGACTGCCACGTGTCCTCTTTGCCATCTGCTAGCTGACGGAAAATCTCTTTGTCGTCCGCTAGCGAACGGCAAAGAGGCTACACATCCCCTGTTTTTATTTAAATCCAATTAATTAGACATGGTTTCAAACACAAATATACATGCATACATATCCAACATATCCAACAACATATCCAACAACATATTTGATCAAATCCAACAACATACTTCAACAAAGTCCAACATATCCATATATACATAACCACAAACAAGTTTCCAACAACATATCCATATATATAGACATACATATCCAAACAAGTTTTGATAAACAACAAGGAAGCACCAGAAGAATAGTACACTCCATGAATCCAAGCCTTCCTCATGTAAAGCAAATCTGCAAATTGGGAAAGATGAAAGTTAGAAGAAGAAGAAGAAGAAGAAGAAGAAGAAGAAGAAGAAGAAGAAGAAGATGAAGACTAGTTAGAAGAAGAAGAAGAAGAAGAAGATTTTTTTTCTCTTTCTTTTTCTCCTCTCCTCTTCTTAGAGCTAAGCTAGGAAAAAATGCTAAGTGTAGGTCATTTTAGAGCTAAGCTAGGTAAATAGGTCATTTTGGATCTTAGTAAGGTTATTATGTCATTTTCAAGGAAAATAAGCTAAGTCTATATCATTTTGGATGTAACAAAGATTATCATGCCATTTTTGACCTAAGTATGCTAAGTATGTCATAAATGAACTGAATAAGCTAAGTATAGCTCATTTTTTATATAACTTAGGTAATTATGCCATTTAGAAGGAAAATAAGCTAAGTATCCATTTGTAAAGCAAAACATTAGAGAAAACTTACCCTCATCACAATAAATATGATGAAGATCGCAACTAAGGTAACAATTGATCCAACGGCATAATGATACCAAGCCTCATTATCAATGGCATATTTTCTAATATTCTTAAGCTTCAGGCGCATAGCATCCATCTTCAAGCGCATTGCATTCATCTTCATCTTGTGATCATCGATGGCATCGGAAACATACAACTCCAATGTCATCTTCTCTTCTTCAATTCTTTTAATTTTTTTCTTTCAAATACTCATTTTCTTTTTCAACTAAATTTAACTTCTCGATAAGAGGGTCCGTTTCAAATTCTGGTTCACATACCTCCTAGATTAAAATATCTCTATGTCAACTTGATGGCCATAATTTTCATAAATGTGAAATGCAACAAATAGTTATGGAAGAGAATTTAACACATCCGAATCATAAAGCGGGCGAGGGCCGATGGGGATGGAAATCAAGACCATGGCACTATGTATAAGAAACAATCATACAAAGTAAGAAAATTATACATACCAACTATATAAATCATACAAAGTACAACATAAAAATTTGAATACCTAAGAATCACTATCGGTAATGACGTGCTCATCATCATCATTAATAAATGCATCGTCATCATCACTATCGGTAATGACATGCTCATCATCATCATTAATAAATGCATCATCATGTGCAAGGCCACCTTTACGTAATCATTCAAGCATTGACAGGTCATCTGCAGCAGTAAATTCTTCTTCTTCCGGCTCTTCTTGTTCCGGCTCAGGGTCGGATTCACTATCGTTGTCTACTTCAATGTTCTGGGGTGGAGTAGAGCATTTCTTGAAATGTTTTTTGGCAAGACGTGTTTCTTGGAAGAATTCTCCTTCGTCATATGTGTCTTGGTTAATGTGACATTCATAATCCTCTTCATTGGGGGGAGGTGATCTAACACATGGCGGCACTTCATAAACGACATCCCAACCACTGAGATTTGGATCACTTTGACAGGCCCACGGTAGATAGAAAACTTGGATTGCATGTTGAGCTGTAATATAGACATCAGGAACATCCAAATGGGTGCTTTTTTTGATTTCGACTAGCCCTATATGTTCATGAGTCCTTCTACTCTCCCTGGGCTGGAACCATTAACATCTGAAGAGTAGGACGTTTGGTGGGTTATCACCATAGAATTGAAGTTCATAAATTGCTTCAACTCTTCCATAATACTCGACACCTCCTTCGCCGATAGCAGAGACACAACAATTTGTAGACTTTTGGTCCGCCATAGATAGCTCTTTGCCATAGGTACGAAAGAGATACCCGTTGATGTCGTAATTGTCAAATGAACAGACCTTATACTCAAAACCATTAGCTACTTGTCTCAATTCGGCATCCATAATCTCTGAATTAGCCTACAAGTTTAATAAGAAAGAATTGTTGCATTAGTCACAAATTAGCCAAAGAAATGAAAGGATTAATGGAAATTACCGTTTTCTGAACCAAGAGATGAAACCGGGATATTCGCCTACTTGCTTTGCCAGAAGCTCATACTCTTTGACGAAATCCTTTTGGATCACTGCTCCATATGAGAATATGGCGACGTATCGACTGCATCAAATATCCAGGAATAAGAGCAGTTCAAAGAAATTAGAAGTTGCGAAACTATGTAACGAGATCTTACTCGATATATGGCCACACTTCTGTTAGGTTGTTAAAGAGATACATCAAAATGGTCCGCCATTCTTCAACATCCAACAATACTGGTTTCCAAGCACTAGATGGTGCGAGATTCCCTTTGAATAGGCTGAGGTTGGATTGACCCTTTTTAGGCTCGTCAGCATTGTACCGAGGCTTCGGATTATGCAAATGACAATTTTTGGCTTCGTAGTGTGTTGTCACGAAGTTTGACGCCTCCTCAGTGATGAATGCCTCGGCCATCGATGCTTCTGTTCTACGTTTATTTTTACATTTTGCTCGAGGCATCTGCTGCAACCTCTCAGTTGAGTGGCACCAACGATTTTGCACGGGCCCCCCAATCGTGCCTCGGTCAGGAGATGCAAAATCAAGTGTTGCATTGGATTAAAGAAGCTTGGCGGAAAGATCATCTCTAACTTGCAGATCAACTCTGGCGCCAACTGTTCCATTTCTTCTAGGAGGCCAGGCGATAGTTCTTTCACACAAAGAATGTGGAAGAAATAGCTCAGCTCTGCTAGTACTAGCCATTCATCCTCAAGGATGAAGCCACGCAACATCACCGGCATTATCCGCTCTATCCATATGTGCCAATCATGACTTTTTAGACCAAATATTTTCAATTTATCAAGACTCGCTCCCCTCTTTAGATTTGCTGCATACCCATCGGGGAACATCAACTGCATTTTCACCCACAAAATAATTTCCTTCATAGCTGGCCTTCTAGGATTGAACCATGCCTTTGGCTTCTTCCAGTTCCGCTTTCCTTCCAGTTCTTGCATGTTTTGTAACGGTCTATCGCAGAGCTCCTCTTGATCGTCTCTAGCCTTAGTATTATCATTTGATTTCCCCTCTATGCTGAACAATGTACCAAAAATGGCTTTGGCGATATTCTTTTCAGTATGCATCACGTCGATGTTGTGTGGGCAAAGGAGGTCTTTGAAGTAAGGCAGATCCCAGAAGCATGTCTTGTGAGTCCATGTGTGTTCCTCATTATACCCCTTGAAATACCCTGGACGCTCTGGATCTGGCTCGAGAGCGTTGTGAATGCAGGTGGTGCATAATGTTTGACAACTCTACCTTTCATGAAGTTCTTCTTGTCTTTCCTTAACTTATGGCGAGGATCTAGAAATTGTCTATGCAAGTCGAAGCAACTATACTTGTGCCCCGCCGTCAGCCAACGAAACTCAAGAGCTCCCTTGCATGTGGAGCACGGGAACCTTCCATGCACACACCAACCAACGAATAGCGCATACACCGGCAAGTCATGCATCGAGTACATGTACCAAGCACGCATTATGAAGTTCTCTTTGCTAAAGGCGTCGTATGTCTTGAACCCATTATCCCAAACTTCTTGCAATTCGTCCTTAAGCGGCTGCATGTACACATTCATATTCTTCCCTGGATAGTTGGGCCCTGGAATTATCAACGTCAAGAAAATGTTCTTTCTTTGCATAATCTGCCCGGGGAAAAGATTGAGTGGAATGACAAACACGGGCCAACAGCTATATGGGGCTGCCATTTGACCAAACACACTGAACCCATCTATGCTGACGGCGACTCAAGGATGCCTTGGATCTGCCTTTTTTTTCCTTATGTAATGCATTGAAGCGCTTCCATGCTTCACCATCCGATGTGTGCACCATCATCACATTCCCATCTGCATCTAGTTCAGTTCTTTTGCCTGTTTATGCCATGTCATCTGTCTGGTCGTCTCTTCGACCATGAAAAGATGTTGAAGTCTTGGTACGATTGGCATATACCAAAGAACATTAACGGGTATTTTGGTCTGCGTCTTCTCACCCATACCGTTGTCTACCACAACATACCTGGAAGAATTGCAAATGGGACAATAGTTCAAGTCCTCATACTGAAGCCTAAATAAGACACATCCTTACTCACAGGCATGTATCTTCTCATAGGGCATCTTAAGAGCATGGAGGATTTTGTCTGACTGGTACAGGTTTGGAGGTAGTACATGGCCTTTGGGTAGAAATCGGCCGAAAACTGTCATCATTGCGTCGTAGCATTCTTTGACCAAGTTGAATTGAGCCTTCAAAGCCATTATTTGTGAGATGGCATCCAGCTGAAAAGCTCAGTGTGCTCGTGGAGAGGACGTTTTGAGGACTCCAACATCTCAGTGAAGGCCTTTGCAGATTCCTCCATCTCCTCGCTCGAGTCCCGAGCATCGTCAAAGTCTTGCACAATGTCTCTGGTCCCGGTACCATGCTCGTCGGTGCGACGATGAACCACCTCGACTCTGGCACGTTGGGCAGACTCACCATGTGATGTCCAGACCGTGTAACCAGGCGTAAAACCAAACTTCTGCAGATGTTTACTCATTTCAAGCTCATCCCTCTGATTATAGTTGTCGCACCAGACACAGGGGCACCAGCTAAATTTCTGGCCATTTGCAAATGCGGCTCTAACAAACTCCTTAGTTTTTGTTAACCATTCCTTGGTCCAAACATACTGACTAGTGTAACCGGTGTACATCCACGCACGATCACTCATATTGACTTCCTACTGGACACACAAGAAATATATACATAATTAAGCAAACCATATCCATCAGTTAATGGAGTTTGTTAGTTTTATTACGTCCATGCAACCTACACGCTAATAGGTAATGATAGGTCCTAATCCCACCCGAGTATGTGTATTCGTTTTCCCATGCTCTGCTCCGGATCCAACGCAAAATTTTGGCAGCACCTCCCTGATGTTCTCCTGATACACATCTAGGCAATAAGCAGAGAGGATGTGTACCCGGAGAACAACAGGGAGGCACTGACGAAATTCTGCATTGGATCCGGAGCTGAGCATATGGGAAAACGAACCCAATCTACACATACTCGGGCTATCCATGGATAACGTTGGACAATTCGAAAGAATCATGATTATAAATATGCAAATGCATGCATATTTATAGATGTAACCCTTTCGAACGGGAGACGCATAGTGGTTACGCATACTGATGATTGACACCTATAGCTAGCAAGTTTCATCGGCACAAAGACCGGAACAGAGTAAATGAAGGGGGGAGGAGGAGATGTCATTTGTGCTCACCAATGAACGCAGGGCAGAGCTCGTCGAACACTAGACCCTCGCAACGACAAAATAACTGCATATTTAAATCGAAAGATGAGTAACATAGCAAGTATTCGACACCGACGGCCACATGTACCCCGCACTGACGATACTTGGTATTTATGATACCATCGACACCGAGGAACCCTCTAACCCGCCTGTCCCCGGGTAAATTAAATAGCAACTACCATCGGTGCAAGGTACATGAGGAGGTCGGCGTTGAACACTAGATCCACATCCCACAAGTGAAGCCGGCGCCCGGCATCCCGCAACAATAGTTCTGGTGGCCGATGATACGTCTCCAACGTATCTATAATTTATGAAGCATTCATGCTATTTTATTATCTATTTTGGATGATTACAGGCTTTATTATACACTTTTATATTACTTTTGGGACTAACCTACGAACTGGAGGCCCAGCCCATATTGCTGATCTATTGCCTGTTTCAATATTTCGAAGAAAAGGAATACCAAACAGAGTCCAAACGGAATGAAACCTTCAGGAGCGTGATTTTTGGAAAGGATATGACCCGGGAGACTTGGAGTTCAAGCCAGGGAAGGCTCGAGGAAGCCAGGAGATGGGAGGGTGCGCCCACCCCACCTGGGCGCGCCCCCTGTCTCCTGGGCCCCTCGAGGCTCCCCCGACCGACTTCTTTCGCCTATATAAGTCCACGTACCCTAAAAACATCGAAGACGAAGATAGATCAGGAGTTTCGCCGCCGCAAGCCTCTGTAGCCACCAAAAACCTCTCGGGAGCCCGTTCCGACACCCTGCCGGAGGGGGAACCCATCACTGGTGGCCATCTTCATCATCCCGGTGCTATCCATGATGAGGAGGGAGTAGTTCACCCTCGGGGCTGAGGGTATGTACCAGTAGCTATGTGTTTGATCTCTCTCTCTCTCTGGTGCTCTCTATGGCACGATCTTGATGTATCGCAAGCTTTGCTATTATAGTTGGATCTTATGATGTTTCTCCCCCTCTACTCTCTTGTGATGAATTGAGTTTTCCTCTTGAAGTTAGCTTATCGGATTGAGTCTTTAATGATTTGAGAACACTTGATGTATGTCTTGCCGTGTTTATCTGTGGTGACAATTGGATATCACGTGCCACTTGATGTATGTTTTGGTGATCAACTTGCGGGTTCCTCCCATGAACCTATGCATAGGGGTTGGGACACGTTTTCGTCTTGACTGTCCGGTAGAAACTTTGGGGCACTCTTTGAAGTACTTTGTGTTGGTTGAATAGATGAATCTGAGATTGTGTGATGCATATCATATAATCATGCCCACGGATACTTGAGGTGACAATGGAGTATCTTGGTGACATTAGGGTTTTCGTTGATTTGTGTCTTAAGGTGTTATTCTAGTACGAACTCTTGAATAGATCGATCCGAAAGAATAACTTTGAGGTGGTTTCGTACCCTACCATAATCTCTTCGTTTGTTCTCCGCTATTAGTGGCTTTGGAGTGACTCTTTGTTGCATGTTGAGGGATTGTTATATGATCTATCTATGTTATTATTGTTGAGAGAACTTGCACTAGTGAAAGTATGAACCCTATGCCTTGTTTCCTAGCATTGCAATACCGTTTACGCTCACTTTTATCATTAGTTACCTTGCTGTTTTTATATTTTCAGATTACAAAAACCTATATCTACCATCCATATTGCACTTGTATCACCATCTCTTCGCCGAACTAGTGCACCTATACAATTTACCATTGTATTTAGCGTGTTGGGGACACAAGAGACTCTTTGTTATTTGGTTGCAGGGTTGCTTAAGAGAGACCATCTTCATCCTATGCCTCCTACGGATTGGTAAGCCTTAGGTCATCCACTTGAGGGAAATTTGCTACTGTCCTAGAAACCTCTGCACTAGGAGGCCCAACAACGTCTACAAGAAGAAGGTTGTGTAGTAGAAATCAAGCTCTTTTCTGGCGCCGTTGCCAGGGAGGTGAGTGCTTGGAGGTATATCTTTAGATCTTGCAATCGAATCTTTTTGTTTCTTATTTTATCACTAGTTTAGTTTATAAAAGAAAACTACAAAAAATGGAGTTAAGTTTGTCTCATACGCTTCATCTTTTTAATATCTTTCGTGAGTATGACGGAAAGTAAAATTGTGCTCAAGTGCTAGAAGAAGAATGCATTAAAATGCTTGGTACTAAATCTTTGAATGATGAGCATAATTGCAATGTTGTTAGTATGAATTCTTTGAATATCCATGACGCTAATGATATGCAAAGCCACAAGCTTGGGGAAGCTATGTTTGATGAATATGATATTTTTAGTCCCCCATGTTTTGATGAGAATATTTATTATGATGAAAGCATGCCTCCTATTTATGATGATTATATTGATGAAAGTGGATTTGGAGAGGTCATGACTTTATTTAGTGATGAATCCACTATTTCGGAAGAGGTCCCAATTGATGATGAGAACAAAGTTGCTATATATGATGATTATTGTGATGACTTGTATGCTATTAAGAATAATGATAACCATGAAACTTGTCATCATGATTTTAGTTTTCAATTGGATTATGCCTCACATGATAATTATTTTGTTGAGTCTGCTCCCACTACTATTCATGAGAAGAAATTTGCTTATGTGGAGAGTAGTAAATTTTCTATGCTTGTAGATCATGAAAAGAATGATTTATGTGCTGGTTATATTGTTGAATTCATTCATGATGCTACTTTAAATTATTATGAGGGAGGAACATATGCCTGTAGGAATTGCAATAATATCAAGTTTCCTCTCTATGTGTTGGAAATCTTCAAGCTATGCTTGTTTTACCTTCCTATGCTAGTTGATTATTGTTCCCATAAGTTGTTTGATCACAAAATCCCTATGCATAGGAATTGGGTTAGGCTTAAATGTTCTAGTCATATGCTTCATGATGCTCCCTTTATGTTTCAATTCTTATCTCTTATGTGAGCATCATTGTCATCATCATGCCTAGCTATTTAGATACATTAAAACTGAACACTAATCGAGCCCTCTCAGGCCATCAGCGTTTTGACCGCCGGATCTACAATTCTCAGCATTTCTAGCCATTGGATGCAACTTCAATCCCGCTGAGAGCGCTACACGGGCTGGGCAGATGCTCCCTAAACAAAATTGGCGGCCGTCCAACCCCCTCCTCTCGTGCATGGGCTGCTCCTGGGCTTAATATGTACGGGCCGCTATTCCCGAAACAAAATCAAAGCCCTCTCGTTTCTTTACGACGACCTCGACCTCGACCTCTCGCATCTCTCGTAGTCTCGTTCGATTCCCACTCCGGACCTCTCCTCTCTCGCCCACGACCTATCCGCCGCCATCGCTGTCCTTCCCTTTGGCTCGCAGATCCTCGTGCCTCAGTCCTCGGCCGCCCTCTCCTTTTCCTGTCTTCTCTCATGACGGCAACGAGCTCCATCTCAAGCCGGTTGCGGCACCACACCACGGGAGCCAGTACCTGATTTTTCCGACACAGTATCTGTAGTCCTTGGGAGTGTTGCTGCCAGATCCAACCTCCCCGAGCACCGGTCAGAGGTACGCCGCTGGACACGTTCCTTCATCTGCACCAAGTTTATTCTACATCTAACTTGTTTAGGCCCTGCTTGGATTCGGTGTAAGTTTATACAACCGGATTTAAATTATCAGCCGCAGTGTATTTTCCGTCTGGAATAGAAACGAGGGCTGGAGGTCTGTACCGATTACGGAGGTATTTGGGAGGCAACCGACAATCCAAGCGGGGCTTTATATGTGGATGGCAACAGAAGATGATCAATAACTTTCAAGAAATCTGAACCTGAAGTTTTCAAAGTTGAGTGCAATCTTATTCTCGTTTTCTTTTGTAGTTTAGGACTAAAACTGACTAGGAGGCAACTGAATGTGCTTACATTTTCAGAGCAGCCATTGTCAGGTCTTATCATAGAGCCAATCGACAGTGAGCACTTGTGCCGTTGTGCGTGGGAAACCTTCAAGTTCTGTTGAGTTCATGTGATTTCTTACCCAACTCATCCCTGCAGAAACGCCCTGGACTAATTGCATAACTGTTTTTGTTTTAGAGGTGGCATCAGACAAGAGGTTGTTCGTCTTATCATAAAGTGCCACAAGAATTAAAGCCCAACAGAAACTGAATTTGTTTCCCATTTACCCAAATTGAAATTATACTGCAGCAGCTTCTCCGAGGTATACAAATAATTTCCTCTCGCATAAACCTTGCTTAATCTATCAATCTCAGGTTGTCAACGTGTTCAGCCGTTCTATCTTAACTTCTATACGTTTCTAACCCTTGGATGTACTCCCTCCATCCCATAATATAAGTCTTTTTAAAGATTCCAATATGGACTACATACGGAATAAAATGAATGAATGTATGCTCTAACATACATCTATATACATTCGTATACAATCCTTATTGAAATATCTAAAAAGACTTATATTTAGAAATGGAGGTAGTACTTCAAATCCCGTGTGGGCTTTGGTGCTGAACACCGAGTGCTATACAAGTTGGGCCGATGCTCACATAACAAAATCCGCGGTCGTTTATTTAGGCGTATGGGTCAACTGTTCCATGTATGCCTCGCTGGCCTGGCGATTCTATGCCTTTTCCATTCGATACAGGCGAGAGGGTCACCACATGAGCAGCGATTAGTTGCAGGAAATCAAGGAGGTAAATAACCGATGTTAAAAGATTTTAATGGCAACTGATCGACGTGTGCCACTTGCCGGCGACGAATAATTGCAGGCACATCCATTGGTGCTCTTTATTTACTCCACATGCGTCCATATAGTCTCATCTGACCTATTGTTCCTTCTCATGCAGAGCTCTCGGATCGACAGGTGAAGGTACAAGATGGTGTCCATTCAACGAAGGGGTGGCATTTCGATCCATGGTGCCACTACACATTCAGCTCCATCCCCATCTGTCTTGGCTGGCGATCATCCCTTCTTCCTAGCCGCCAGCCTCCGTGATAATTTTAGATTGTTGGATTGTGAAGCGAGATTCTAGCCATCAGCGGAGAGATGATTTATTTGGGATGAAAGGATCTCCCAGTCTTGCAAGTAAGCTATCTTAATTTGTCTGAGATGTGATCTCCCTATCATTCAAATAAGCTATCTTACTTTTGTCCTTCTATGTTTTGCCTATCTATCTTACCACTGTTGGGGTGATCTGTGCCGGCTCTATGATTTGCTGAACATCTCTTATCTGTCTACGTATTATTGGGTGGATTAACAATGTTGTAATGCTTAACTCATTTGAAACTTTATGCCCCTCCATATTTTAAGCACTGCCTACAAGGTTATTATGTTCATCTAAAATAAGCAAGCAATCTTATAATCTTCATTGTAGATTATAAGACTCCCTCGTGCCATTCTTAGTTGAATCGAACATCATCTGGTTTAGACCATAATCTTGATACAATAGAGCTGAGAGCATAAAAATCAATTAAGCAACCAAAAACATAAACATATGCATACAGCCATCAATGTAAATGTGTACTATATGAGTTCTGCCAACTAGCAAATAGTAAGGAGATCAGGGTGTATGTTTGAAAAAATGATAATTATTTTTTTGTTCCAAAGTTGCAATGGAAGACCACAAACCAACAAACATGTAAACATTAACATGAATATCCTTGATATGTAATCTGCATTCTCTGGATACTCCTACTTGATTACGACATGAGCATAACTTAGGTTTGGCTTGGCACTTGTGAAACATTTTCTATATATCTTTGACTTTCTCAAGTGTAAGAAATAATGTTTGATGCTACTTCTAGAGTTTGCACCTTTTGGAAATGGATCTCGACTGAACAAAATCTCAGTCCATGTAAAATTGGCAAAACTTTACTTCTATGTGGAAATTAGTATAATGATCATTGAGCGGAGGTATATGCATACATCTTATAATGAAATGTACGCTTGGAATTAAGATTCGGCAATTGTGGACTTGTCATGAAGTAGTGTACTACGCGAAACCATAGTTTTCCATCCAGCTGCTTGGCTTTAGTTCATCCTTACAATGATGTTTGTTCCCGTTTCCTGCAAAATCATGTTTCAGATTACTGTCAATCTGCCATTCCTCCAATCAGTGAAGGCCAGCTGCTGCTCCTGATCATGGTTTAACTTTCATATGTGTTTTGAACTATATTCATACTCCATGTGCTTTGGAGTATATTCATAGTTCAGTAGCGAGTATAAATCAACTCGATGTACAGATGGACATATACAATTATAAAAAAGAATAGACCTCCCAGCTCAATATTTTTCTCTTTTGTGTTATTACTTACTACTGGTTGGAGTACCTTGTATTTCGTAAGGAAAGGGAAAACTTCTATGAAGTAACTTGGTTTAGTCCATTTTATATCTCTATAGTTTTATGCTTACTTTCATTTCCATTTATTTACAAGCTTACTGATTATTGTATCGTTGAAAAGTATGGGCAAGGTAACATGGTCCATCATGGTGGAAGCGTTGCCATTCTCTCCACGACATACTAATGTTATGCAAGTTACCAATTTGAGAAACATCTTATTCTATTTTTTAATTGGAGGTAATGGAAGAAATTATGCCATATATGCAATATTTAATTGTCATGACCTTGATGTATGAAGTGCGAACTTGCTTACAATCTGAGTGTTGTCCATCCAACCGTAGGGTGAGAGTTAACAAAATTTTGGGGTCTTGAATTACAAAGACTGTTTCTTATGTATATATCCTTGTTCTATTGATACACATAATATTGGCTGATCAAAATAATTGTCAAGTATGAATGGTATTGTTGTCTGTAGAGCAGTGGTGTTATGTTGTTACGACTCTGCACTCCTTTACTATCAACGACTAGAATTTGCCTTTCTGTTAATCTCTAATACATATATCATCTTTACAAACTTATCCCGCATGTTTTGGGCCTCTATACTTACAAATGTTCCTATCATTCTACTAGAAAAATATACGGGCGCGGCAACGCGCGCCATCATGGTCTAGTAAATGCATTAAAGAAAAGCGCTTGTTGGGAGACAACCCAATATTTACCCTTACTGTTTTTGTGTGTCCACATGATTATGCTACTTTAGTAATCATGTTTTATAGCTTTTGTTTCAATAAAGTGCCGAGTAAGACCTTTAGGATAGCTTACGGTGATAGTTGTGTTGATCTTGCTGAGAATCAGAAACTTTTGCACCCAGTAAATTAGTTTTTTGAATTCACAGAAACGTGCTTCTGATCTGATTCGTCTTGCTATGGATTGGTACACAAATTTCTTAGGGCTTCCTAATTTGTTAGGATTTTTGGAGTTCCATAATTATACGTTTGATACAGATTACTACAGACTGTTCTGTTTTTGACAGATTCTGTTTTCTATGTGTTGTTTGCTTATTTTGATGAATCTATGAGTAGTATCGGAAGGTATGAACCATAGTGAAATTAGAATACAGTAGATATTATACTAATATTAATTTAAAATGAGTTCATTACAGTACCTTATGTGGTGGTTATGTTTTCTTATACTAACGGAGATTACGAGTTTTCTGTTGAGTTTTGTGTTGTGGAGTTTTCAAGTTTTGGGTAAAGATTCGATGGACTATGGAATAAGGAGTGGCAAAAGCCTAAGCTTGGGGATTCCCAAGGCACCCCAAGGTAATATCCAAGGACAACCAAGAGCCTAATCTTGGGGATGCCCCGGATGGCATCCCCTCTCTCGTCTTCGTTCATCGGTAACTTTACTTGG
Source organism: Triticum dicoccoides (assembly GCF_002162155.2). NCBI lineage: Eukaryota > Viridiplantae > Streptophyta > Magnoliopsida > Poales > Poaceae > Triticum > Triticum dicoccoides. The sequence goes on from NC_041381.1 coordinate 81,137,825, forward strand.
AGCTTTATTTTTATTCACCACATGATATGTGTTTTGCTTGGAGCATCATTTTCTTTTGTTAGTATTTGCTTGATGTTATTTATAATAATGTTTTGCATCTTTAGTTTCAATAGAAATGTCAAGGATAGCCTTTACCATGCTTATTTTGCTCGTATACATGTTGCTGTTTGAAAACAGAAAGTTTACCGCTGTTGAAAAAATTCCCTAGAAAAGTCAGAGCATGATATAATGTTGTAACCTTTTGAATAATGAGCTACGATAAATCTTCTACAGCGTAGTATTTTTCTCATAATTTTTGGATTTAGGGAAGTATGATGAATCTTGCATTCTTTACAGACTGTACTATTTTAGCAGATTGCTGTTATGTTAGCATTGTTTGCATATGTTTGCTTGTTTAATGATTCTATTTGAGGATAGGAGTATTAAATATGCAGAGACATTTAGTATGCAATGTTGAATAATAATTTTAGTGATTCGTTATAGTAGAAAATGATAAGGTTTTGCATTGGTTTATACTAACCTATCTCACGAGTTCTTGTTGAGTTTGTTGTGGATGAAGCTTTTGAGAAAGAGAGAACCCATGATATGAGAGGAATTAAGGAGACACAAAAGTTCAAGCTTGTGGATGCCCAAGGCACGCCAAGATAATATTTTAAGAAGTCCCAAGATCTAAGCTTGGGGATGCCCCGGTAGGCATCCCACCTTTCCTCTTCAACAACTATCAGTTAGTATCGGTTGAGCCTAAGTTTTTGCTTCTTCACATGAGTTGTGCTATCCTTGCAATGTCATTTTATTTTGCTTTGCTTGCTGTTTGAATACAATACCAAGATCTGAAATTCTTTAATGAGAGAGAGTCTTCGCATAGTTACATAATAATTTAGCTACTCATTGATCTTCACTTATATCTTGTTGGAGTAGTTTGTCATTTACTTGTGTGCTTCACTTATATCCTATGAGTAAATTGTTGAATGAGTTGATTGTCATAAATCTGAAATTATATATGTTTCATTTGCTTATCCCATGGGGAGTAATGACTTCACGTCTAAGAAGTAGAGGTTGTAAATTTATTGAAGGTTAGCAAGCATTGTATTGGTCATTTGAACAATTCATGAAAGAATATTGAAGGAAGGGAGATTTCACATATGAATATACTATCTTAGACATCTTTTATAATTGTGAGCACTCATTAAGTATGACATGCTAAAGAGTTGATGTTGGACAAGGAAGACAACGTAATGGGTTATGTTTTCTCACATCTCAGTTAAAGTATATTGTCATGGATCATTCAAACATGTTGAGCTTGCCTTTCCCCCTCATGCTAGCCAAATTCTTTGCACCAAGTAGAGATACTACTTGTGCTTCCAAATATCCTTAAACCCATTTTTTCCATGGATTGAGTAAGATCCTTCAAGTAAGTTGTCATCGGTGCAAGCAATAAAAATTGCTCTCTAAATATGTATGATTTATTAGTGAGAAGAAAATAAGCTTTATACGATCTTGTTATGGAAGCAATAAAAGCAACGGACTGCATAATAAAGGTCCATATACAAGTGGCAATATAAAGTGAGGCTTTCACATTAAGATTTTGTGCATCCAACCCTAAAAGAGCATGACAGCCTCTGCTTCCCTCTGCGAAGGGCCTATCTTTTACTTTATGTCTTTTACTTTATGCAAGAGTCAAGGTGATCTTCACCTTTCCCTTTTTCATTCTATCCTTTGGCAAGCACCTCGTGTTGGAAAGATCCTAATATATATATATCCAATTGGATGTAAGTTAGTATGAACTATTATTGTTGACATCACCCAAAGGTGAATACGTTGGGAGGCAACACTATAAGCCCCTATCTTTCTCAGTGTCCGATTAAAACTCCATAACCATTAGTATTGTGTGAGTGTGAGCAATTGTGGAAGACTATATGATAGTTGAGTATGTGGAGTTTGCTAAATCAAAGCTCTGGCATAGACCCTTCCCGAAAATAAGATGAATTGCAATTGTTTGATGATTGAGTATGAAGTTTGCTAGTTTTCAAGAAAGTTTATGGTCTATGCTTTAACATATGAATAGCTTGTTACTTGATCGTGAGAAGTTTTATGAGATGAACTACTGTTATGACATATAATCATGCTAGAAAACATGATTGAAATTATCATTGATCAAACTTGTGCACCTTCTAGCATTCACACTTCATAAATTCTTTCTTTTATCATTTACCTACTCGAGGACGAGTAGGAATTAAGCTTGGGGATGCTGATACGTCTCCAATGTATCTATAATTTATGAATCATTCATGCTATTTTATTATCTATTTTGGATTATTACGGGCTTTATTATACACTTTTATATTACTTTTGGGACTAATCTACTAACCAGAGGCCCAGCCCATATTGCTGATCTATTTCCTGTTTCAGTATTTCAAAGAAAAGGAATATCAAATGGAGTCCAAACGGAATGAAACCTTCGGGAGCGTGATTTTTGGAAAGGATGTGACCCGAGAGACTTGGAGTTCAAGCCAGGGAAAGCTTGAGGAAGCCAGGAGATAGGAGGGCGCACCCACCCCCCTGGGCATGCCCTCCTGTCTCCTAGGCCCCTCGAGGCTCCCCCGACCAACTTCTTTTGCCTATATAAGTCCATGTACCCTAAAAACATCGAAGACAAAGATAGATCGGGAGTTCCGCCGCCGCAAGCCTCTGTATCCACCAAAAACCTCTCGGGAGCCCGTTCCGGCACCCTGCCTGAGGGGGAACCCATCACCGGTGGCCATCTTCATCATCCCGGCGCTATCCATGACGAGGAGGGAGTAGTTCACCCTCGGGGCTGAGGGTATGTACTAGTAGCTATGTGTTTGATCTCTCTCTCTCGTGTTCTCTCTATGGCACGATCTTGATGTATCGCGAGCTTTGCTATCATAGTTGGATCTTATGATGTTTCTCCCCCTCTACTCTCTTGTGATGAATTGAGTTTTCCTCTTGAGGTTATCTTATCAGATTGAGTCTTTAATGATTTGAGAACACTTGATGTATGTCTTGACGTGTTTATCTGTGGTGACAATGGGATATCACGTGCCACTTGATGTATGTTTTGGTGATCAACTTGCGGGTTCCGCCCATGAACCTATGTGAGGGAGTCCTGGACTAGGGGGTGTCCAGATAGCCGAACTATCATCATTGGCCGGACTCCAAGACTATGAAGATACAAGATTGAAGACTTCGTCCCGTGTCCGGATGGGACTTTCCTTGGTGTGGAAGGCAAGCTTGGCAATACGGATATGTAGATCTCCTACCATTGTAACCGACTCTGTGTAACCCTAGCCCTCTCCGGTGTCTATATAAACCGGAGGGTTTTAGTCCATAGGACGAACAACAATCATACCATAGGCTAGCTTCTAGGGTTTAGCCTCCTTGATCTCGTGGTAGATCTACTCTTGTACTACCCATATCATCAATATCAATCAAGCAGGAGTAGGGTTTTACCTCCATCGAGAGGGCCCGAACCTGGGTAAAAACATCGTGTCCCTTATCTCCTGTTACCATCCGCCTAGACGCACAGTTGGGGACCCCCTAACCGAGATCCGCCAGTTTTGACACCGACATTGGTGCTTTCATTGAGAGTTCCTCTGTGTCGTCACCTATAGGCCCGATGGCTCCTTCGATCATCAACAACAACGCGGTCCAGGGTGAGACTTTTCTTCCCGGACAGATCTTTGTATTCGGCGGCTTCGCACTGCGGGCCAATTCGTTTGGCCATCTGGAGCAGATCGAAAGCTACGCCCCTGGCCATCAGGTCAGATTTGGAAGTTTGAACTATACGGCCGACACCCGCGGAGACTTGATCTTCGACGGATTCGAGCCACAGCCGAGCGCGCCACACTGTCACGACGGGCATGATCTAGCTCTGCTGCCGGACAGCGCCCTGGAGGCCGCACAAGAGTCTGCTCCGACCCTCAACTCAGAGCCGACTGCGCCGATCGAGGATGGGTGGCTAGACACCGCCTCGGGGGCTGCTACCTCTATGGCGATGGAGCCGAATACCGACCATGTCCCCTGTGAAGCTCGTGACTCCGAGGTGCCGGACTCCGAACCTCCCGCGCCCCTCGAATCCGATTGGGCACCGATCATGGAGTTCACCGCTGCGTACATCTTTCAGCACTCGCCTTTTGGCGACATCCTGAATTCGCTAAAATATCTCTCGTTATCAGGAGAGCCCTGGCCGGACCACGATCAGGACGGTTGGGATGCGGACGACGAAGAAATTCAAATCCCACCCACCACCCACTTTGTAGCCACTGTCGACGACCTAACCGACATGCTAGACTTCGACTCCGAAGACATCGGCGGTATGGACGACGATGCCGGAGATGACCAAGAACCAGCGCCCACAGGGCACTGGAAAGCCACCTCAACTCACGATGTATACATGGTGGATACACCAAAAGGAAGCGATAACAAGGAACAACGGGACGCGGCGAAGGATAATTCCCCCGAAAAACAGCAAAAACGGCGACGCAAGCGCCGCCCGAAGTCCCACCTCGACAACAACAGCACCCACACAGACCCAGCCGTAGAGCAGGGTGAACCAGTGGACGACGAACATGCCACCAAGCAACCGTCCGAACAGGATGAATTGGACGAGCAACCCATCCCCGGCGAAAACAACAGTCTAGATGATCTCACGCCGGACACATCACCGGAGCATAAGAACCTCCACAAAAGGCTCGTTGCCACTACAAGAAGTTTGAAGAAGCAGAAGCGGAAGCTCGAAATAGCGGAAGACGTACTCAGAATGAGATGGAGCAAAGTACTCAAGACCGCAGATAAATACAGCGATAGTCACCAAGAAAAGAGCTACCCAAAGCGCAAGCTGTTACCCGAATTTGACGAGGAAGCCATAGATCCCCCACGGTCAAAGAACATAGAGGCCGCCTGGTCGGATAGACGACCACATGACAAGCAAAGAGCGGCAAGCGGCGCCGCACACAAGCCGGCACACGACCCACATAAGGATCCTCGCAAAAAGGATGGCCCGGTCAGGTCCATCTATGGGCCAAGAAAGAAGGCTCCAGGGAGCAACACAACACGTCGAGTGTTCAAAAATAACGGTACACCTAAATACAAGGGCGCCGCACACCCCCTATGTTTCACCGATGAGGTACTAGATCACGAATTTCCAGCGGGATTCAAGCCCGTAAACATAGAGGCATACGATGGAACAACAGACCCCGGAGTCTGGATTGAGGATTACATCCTACACATACATATGGCTAGAGGAGATGATCTCCATGCCATAAAATACCTACCCCTCAAGCTCAAAGGGCCAGCTCGGCATTGGCTCAAAAGCCTCCCAGAAAATACCATTGGAAGTTGGGAAGAGCTCGAGGATGCGTTTCGAGCAAATTTTCAGGGGACTTATGTCCGCCCTCCGGATGCAGACGATTTAAGTCACATAACTCAACAACCCGGAGAGTCAGCCCGCAAATTCTAGAACAAGTTCCTCACCAAAAAGAACCAAATAGTCGACTGTCCGGACGCTGAAGCCTTAGCAGCCTTTAAACATAACGTCCGAGACGAATGGCTCGCCAGACACCTCGGCCAGGAAAAGCCAAGGACAATGGCCACGCTAATAAGCCTCATGACCCGCTTTTGCGCGGGAGAAGATAGCTGGCTGGCAAGATGCAGCACCAGCGACCCGAGTACATCCGAGGTCAGGGATGGAAATGGGAAACCACGACACAGAAAAGATCAGCGCCGGACTAAGGAAAATGGCCCAAAGAGCATGGCAGTCAATGCCGGGTTCAAAAGCTCTCGGCCAAACAGCAAAACACTGCCTCTTAAGGACAACAGTGACGAGCTATCCAACCTAAATAAACTCTTGGACAGGATATGTCAAATCCACAGTACCCCCGGGAAGCCTGCAAACCATACCCACAGAGATTGTTGGGTCTTCAAGCAGTCCGGCCGACTTAACACCGAACACAAGGGGCTCGACACACCAAGCGAGGACGATGACGAACCCCACAAGCAGAGCACCGGAAAACAAAAGAACTTCCCACAAGAAGTCAAAACTGTGGATTCACTGCAAGTGATAACAAGGAAAAATAGGGCGGCATCTACTAAAGTACGTGTCGCACGGTCCACCCCAGCGGAATCCCGAGATTGGATGTCAAAACCAATTACTTTCGACCATCAGGATTACTCCAGAAGTATTCAAAACGCAGGACGGACTGCTTTGATATTGGATCCTATAATCGATGGACTACAATTTACACAAGTCCTAATGGATGGCGGCAGTGATATAAACCTGCTATACCAGGACACCATCCGCAGAATGGGGATAGACCCTACCAAAATTCACCATAGCAGCACTTCCTTTAAAGGAGTGATGCTAGGCCCTTATGCCAATTGTACGGGCTCCTTACTACTAGAAGTTGTGTTCGGTTCATCCGACAACTTCCGTCGCGAAAAGTTAATCTTCCATATCGCCCCATTTAAAAGTAGCCATCAAGCACTATTGGGACGCGAAGCTTTTGCCCGCTTTAACGCAATACCGCATTACGCGTCTCTTACACTTAAAATGCCCGGTCCACACGGCATCATCTCATTAAAGGGTAACTTCGAGTGTTCCTTGGCCACGGAAAAACGTGAGACTGCCTTGACAGCCACACACTAATCCGGCCTGGCTAATCAAAACCCCTAAAACAGGTCATTCAGACCCCGGACATGGTTAGACGAGTCCAGTATAAATAAACAAGGGGCTTCCTAGCCGCGTACCCCTTTACAAGGGGCAGCACGAACGAAGAATGAGAGCCAATAAAGCTCAATTTTATTCATTTTTTTAATCATACTCTTTTTTATATACATTTTTCGCATGACCTTATTTTCAAACTAAGTTCTTCTCTTTTACAGATGAACAATGTGCTACACCCGTCCAGGATACAGCACAACGGAGACACAGGCGCAGATGTGCAGCAGGAACCCGTTACAAGGATTCTTTTCAGATTAAGACCCTGTGTAAACCTTTTTTACTGTCTCTTGTTGCTACACATCCCCCGGTTTCTTATCATAACCAAGGAGGAGGCTGGCGTTTTGGCATCGGCCGCGTCAAAAGATTTCGCGCGTACCTGGACACTAGGGGCCTAGGGCATCGTTCTGCCCGTTTTCATAAAGACCGAACACCTTAGGGAGTGCTCGGCGTCTCGAGTTAGGCCTTATATGCATCAGCTCCGAATCATGTCTTTGGTCAAATGTTGGGTTTGCCTGGCTCCTGTGTTTTGCTGCCTTACATTCCGTTTTATCGGCTAATGCAGCACCAGGAGAACTACTGCGATTGTGCCCCGGTTCGGCCTGGCGGGCACCTCAGTAGAGAAAGCCGAAAACTGACTATCATGGTATAGCGAGAGACTGGTCAACCACTCAATTGACTACCGGAATGTCTAGAATTCCTCCGCTTTGACGAAGGACCGTTTCTCGGTCAGGCACACACGCGCCCTGAATTCGGAGAGCGCGGTGCCCCTAGGGGCTATATCGTAGCCCCACCTTCGAACTCCTATGGCTAAGTGAAAGTGATAAAGCATTATAGTCCGGTTGCCTAGTTTGCTACGCTACCACCTCCTTCACAGGACCAAGACGTTGGATTAAGTGTGAAAATGCGCCTTTTTGCAAACACCCCTGCACCATGTGCGTGGGGGCTGAAGCCGAAGACTGCCATCTTTCAGGTTATATATACATATACATTAACGGCCGCACAGGAGATATTTCAATACTTGAACGCACAAGTATAAAAAGCCCTTATATTATAAATATGGTTTTACAAATCATACATGTCATTTGAACATAACGTTTTTCGAGCACTGCGACTCTACTAAACGAGCGCCCTGCAGGACTTCCTCAAAATAGTGCTCGGCGGGTAATCGGCTTCTGTCCGAATCCCGGGATGCAACGTTGGTGGCATCCATCTCTGCCCAGTATGTTTTGACACGGGCGAGAGCCATCGGTGCACCCTCTATGCATGCCGACCGCTTCATTGCCTTGATATGCGGCACCGCATCAAGGAATTGCTGCACTAAGCCAAAATAACTTTTCGGCTTGGGCCTTTCCGGTCACAGATGAGCCACGACATCCTTCATGGCAAGTCCGGACAACCTATTCAGCTCAGCCCACTCAGCCAACCGATCGGTTAACGGAAGTGGACGCTCCGGACTATGGAATTGAGACCAAAAAAGCTCTTCCATTTCGTGATCCTTTTGACTTCGGAAGTGCACGACTGCGTCCGCCGTACTCGCCGCCAAATTCAGATAAGCATCCTCCGCACCCCACAACTGGCCCAACTGAGCATACTTCGGATCCGTGAACTTCCTACGCAGCAGAAAGGGCTTTCCAGCCGCAATGTCTCCGGCCTGACGTAGCTCCTCTATAGCCCCCATCGCAGAGCGGGCATCCGTGGTTTCGGCGGTGGCCTTCTTTAGGTCCTCTTGCCCTTCTCGGAGTTCTCTTTCAAGAACCTCATAGCGGTCGGTAGCATCCTTCAGCTTCTCGGCCATTCCGACCATCTCCTCCCTGCTTCGGCAGTGAGCAGCCTTTTCGGCTTTTAGCTCTTCGGCTGCCTTCGAGGCAGCCGCATCACTCTTTCTGGCTTGCTCCTTGGCTCGAGCAAGCTCTGCCCGAAGGTCCTCCATAGCAGCGGCGCCATCTGCATCAAGCATACATGTTGTAAGGCGTGGGCATCAGCTCCCTTACCAGGTGACCGCGGAGAAACCACCTACCTTGTGAATCGTCAAGTCGTTTATTGACCAGCGCGATAAATGCATCCGCAACATCGAGTTGCCGCTTCAGTTCGGCAACTCTATCAGTCCGGCTGGCCACCAAACGTTCCACCACCTGAATAGGAAGGGTGACATCTTATAACTGAGATTATGATCCTCGGTACGCTGTTGCTTTCGACAACATACCGAGTCTCAGGGGCTACTATCTATACAGGGCGCACTCTATGTGCAAAACTGACATAAGGTATATCATTTTTACGTACCTCAAACCCCGTCAGTAAACTTCTGACGGCCTCATGCAACCCGCTCTCAGCGGATGAAATCCTTTCAATCACCGTACCCATTAATGTATGGTGATCTTCTGAGATAGATGCCTTCTCGAGCAGATCCTTCAGCTCCTCCGGCCGTACACTAGTTGGTGCCGAACTCTCCGGCCCCGCCGGACTCGGGGAGACCCTCCGTGATGACACCTCAGGGTCGTTCACCCCGCCTGACGGTGCGGCAGATGGGGGCGTCTCGCTCTCCATCATCTCCAGACGAAGATCCCCCGAAGATGAGCTCTGCTGAGAAGGGCTGAGATTCGAACTATAAGCTAAGAACTTCGGTTATCCTCAGAAATAAAAATAGGGATGTCCCTTACTACAAAACTCCCCTTTTTCTACTTACGGCTTGCTGGAGGGCTGATTCCCTTGGGGAAATAGTGCGGCCGGGGCTTCTCCTGCCGCAGGACCCTCCGGTGAAGATTTCTTCCCCCGCTTTGAGACCTTGGCCTCCGGATCTTCGGAAGCGGTCCTCTTCTCCCCCTGGAGGGAGGGATTCTCGATCCCCCCTTTCTTGAGAGCCTCCTTAGCAGAGGCGGTAGTTTTCCTGTTTTCCCCTTCGCCCTCTTTTGAAGGCACAACCTCCAACATCTTGACTAACACGGGATCTGGCGTGGTCTCAGGGAGGGGGGCCGGACACCGTATCAGCTTTGCTTTCGCTATCCACTCCTGTTCAAGGGATAGCTGGTTAAAAGGCAAATCTATGATAAATAAACGGACGGTATGACCGGACACAGGACTACTTACTTGAGTATCCGGGCGGTTGCAGCTTAGGCCGGCGTCCTCGGTCAAGTCCGGACACATCTCTTGTGATCCGAAGAACAGTTTATACATCTCCATGGGTGTTGTACCCATGAAGTGTTGAAGAGCTCGTGGTCCCTCCGGATTGAATTCCCACAGGCGGAGGGGGCGACGTTTGCAGGGCAGAAGGCGCCGAATCAGCATAACCTGCGCCAGTACGATCAGATTGATCTCCCTTTATTGGAGGTCTCGAATGCGGCCCTGCAAAAGTGGCACGTCCTTGAACGGTCCCCAGTCAAGCCCTTTGTTGACCCATGACGCCAGCCGTTGTGGAGGGCCCGAGCGAAAGGCGGGTGGCAGCGCCTGCCTACTGCCCCTGGGAGCGGTGATATAGAACCACTCCTGTTGCCACAAGCCGAGCTCCTCTTGAAAAGAGCCCTCGGGCCATGGAGCATCGGCCCTCTTACTTATAACTGCCCCTCCGCACTCTACCTGTCGCCCCTCGATCATCTTCGGCTCCACGTTGAAGGTCTTGAGCCACAAACCAAAGTGAGGGGTAGTGCGGAGGAAGGCTTCGCAGACGATGATGAACGAGGAGATGTGGAGGATGGACTCCGGAGCCAACTCATGGAATTCCAGCCCGTAATAAAACATGAGCCCCCTCACGAAGGGGTCCATCGGGAAGCCTAAACCCCGACGGAAGTGAGATACGAACACGACGCTCTCACCAGGCTCGGGAGTGGGAATGACTTGCCCTTGGGCAGGCAGCCTATGCGAAATCTCGTAGGTTAGGTACCTGGCGTCTCTCAGCTTTAGCACGTCTTCTTCCGTGACAGAAGAAGGCATCCACCGGCCCTGTAGGTCGGAGCCGGACATTGTCAAAGGTCCGAAGCGCCTGAATCTAGAGCCTTGGGTGTTGGAACTCGGGGCGAGGGGCGGATTCGATTAAGGATCGAAGGAAAGGGACAGGCCTTGGTCTCATTATATAGGGGTAGAATACCAAGAGCCGTCCCCGTGACCGTTTGGAACTCGCCTTCGATGGAGGGGGCATGGCAACTGGCGCGGTTGGGTTACCCACGTCCGTATTGATGAGAATCCCGGAATAAGGGGACACGATCTCTGCTTCGACAAGACGTGCCAAGGAAACCGCTTCGCTAAACGCGCTGAGGTGGAATAATAAAAACGATTCGATTAAAGGCTTGGCCGTGGTGTGACGTCACGCCATGAAATACGTCAGCAGATTGAACTTGTGTAAATATTATTCTCTCTGCGGAGGTATGTGGAATTTATTTTGTAGAGCTGGACATTATCCTGGTGTTCACAATCTTCTATGAATTATTCGGAGGAGGAACCCGCCTTGCAATGCCAAAGACAATATGCGCGCCGGACTCGTCGTCATTGAAGCCTAGTTCAGGGGCTACTGAGGGAGTCCTGGACTAGGGGGTGTCCGGATAGCCGAACTATCATCATTGGCCGGACTCCAAGACTATGAAGATACAAGATTGAAGACTTCGTCCCGTGTCCGGATGGGACTTTCCTTGGCGTGGAAGGCAAGCTTGGCAATACGGATATGTAGATCTCCTACCATTGTAACCGACTCTGTGTAACTCTAGCCCTCTCCGGTGTCTATATAAACCGGAGGGTTTTAGTCCATAGGACGAACAACAATCATACCATAGGCTAGCTTCTAGGGTTTAGCCTCCTTGATCTCGTGGTAGATCTACTCTTGTACTACCCATATCATCAATATCAATCAAGCAGGAGTAGGGTTTTACCTCCATCGAGAGGGCCCGAACCTGGGTAAAAACATCATGTCCCTTGTCTCCTGTTACCATCCGCCTAGACGCACAGTTCAGGACCCCCTACCCGAGATCCGCCGGTTTTTGACACCGACACTGTGCATAGGGGTTGGCACATGTTTTCGTCTTGACTCTCCGGTAGAAACTTTGGGGCACTCTTTGAAGTACTTTGTGTTGGTTGAATAGATGAACCTGAGATTTTGTGATGCATATCATATAATCATGCCCACGGATACTTGAGGTGACAATGGAGTATCTAGGTGACATTAGGGTTTTGGTTGATTTGTGTCTTAAGGTGTTATTCTAGTACGAACTCTTGAATAGATCGATCCGAAAGAATAACTTTGAGGTGGTTTCGTACCCTACCATAATCTCTTCATTTGTTCTCCGCTATTAATTGCTTTGGAGTGACTCTTTGTTGCATGTTGAGGGATTGTTATATGATCTATCTATGTTATTATTGTTGAGAGAACTTGCACTAGTGAAAGTATGAACCCTATGCCTTGTTTCCTAGCATTGCAATACCGTTTACGCTCACTTTTATCATTAGTTACCTTGTTGTTTTTATATTTTCATATTACAAAAACCTATATCTACCATCCATATTGCACTTGTATCACCATCTCTTCGCCGAACTAGTGCACCTATGCAATTTACCATTGTATTGGGTGTGTTGGGGACACAAGAGACTCTTTGTTATTTGGTTGCAGGGCTACTTGAGAGAGACCATCTTCATCCTACGCCTCCTACAGATTGATAAACCTTAGGTCATCCACTTGAGGGAAATTTGCTACTGTCCTACAAACCTCTGCACTTGGAGGCCCAACAACATCTACAAGAAGAAGGTTGTGTAGTAGACATTAGCCGATGACGGTCAAACACCTTGACGAATTTGTCTGGCAGCCTCTGCGATGAGGATTAAAGCCAAGTTTTGATATTTTCAAACAACCAAACCGACTTGAGTTAGTTTGGGTGTTTCAAGTTTCAACACTTAGCTTTCAATCGTCATCTCTGAGGCTGCCAGACAAATTGGCAATGGTGTTTGACCGCCATCGATGCCGAGAACTGTTGCTGCTAGACACAGGACCCTTATGTCACTTGTGGGACATGGATGTAGTATTCGACACCAACGGCCACATGTACCTCGCACTGACGATACTTACTCTTTAGGGTACCATCGACACCGAGGAACCCCCTAATTAACCCCCTAATTCGCAATGGTGTTCGACCGCCATCGACGCTGACAACAGTTGCATTGTGACGTCGGCCGTCGGCGTCACTTATGGGACGTGGATGTAGTGTCAGGGTGTACGGGGTGTGGGTCGGGGTGTCTTTTTCTTCTTATTCTTCTTTCTCCTTTTTCCTCGAGTATGGCGACGCACGGTCGACGGGTCAGCACTCGGACTGGGGGTTCTCGGCATGGGCGTCGGGACCGGCAGGACCCACTGGCTCCACCATCTATCCCCTCGGCAAACCTCTTCCTTTTTCCCTTTTTCCTCTTCTTCTGCTTCGTCTTTTTTTTCAATTTTTTTCTTCTTCTAATTATCTAAACCTAAATCTGGTAGTAACCTAATCCTACCACTATAACCTAATTAAACCTAAACACAAAAAATAGTAAAAAAAATCACCTTGGCTCGGTGGTGGTGGAGGAGGCGGCGGGCGCCGGGGCGGG
>NC_041381.1:81151439-81172455 GCF_002162155.2 Triticum dicoccoides
GGTGGGGCGATGGGACGGGGCGGCGAGGCGAGGTGGTGGGGCGGAGCGGCGGTCGAGGGCGGCGGCGCGGGTGGTGAAGGAGGAGGAGATCGAGAGAGAGAGAGAGAGAGAGAGAGAGAGAGAGGCGTGGTGGGCGCGGGCACGGCCCGGCCCTTCTTAGTAGGTCAAAGTTCTTTGCCGTCTGCTAGCAGACGAAAAAGAGCGTACCTAGTGGGGGTGGGGCCGGAGGGAAACGGATGACCTAACGGCCATTTTCTTTGCCGACTGTGAGAGGACATCAAAGAAGTTTCGCCGTCAGCCAGCAGCCGGCAACTAACTGGCCGTTAGGGCACCCCCGTAAGCCCACCACCCACCCTCTTTGCGTCAGCTAGCTGACGGCAAAGATTTGCTGATGGCAAAGCCTTCCGTTGTCGTCCGCTACCTCTTTGTCGTCCGTTGTCTTGTGGCTGACGGCAAAGACCTTCTTTGCCATCAGCCAGCTGACGCAAAGAGTTGGCACACGGCAAATAAGCTAATTCCAGTAGTGCTTATTTTCTTCACACTAATAGATCATACATATTTAGAGAGCAATTTTTATTGTTTGCACCGATGACAACTTACTTGAAGGATCTTACTCAATCCATGGGTAGGTATGAAGGACTTTCATGGCAAAACTAGGTTTAGGGATATTTGGAAGCACAAGTAGTATCTCTACTTGGTGCAAATAATTTGGCTAGCATGAGGGAGAAAGGCATGCTCAACATGTTCGATGATCCGTGACAATATAATTTATTTAGGATATAAGAAAACATAACCCATTATGTTGTCTTCCTTGTCCAATATCAACTTTTTAGTATGTCATATTTTAATGAGTGCTCACAATCAAAAAAGATATCCAAGATAGTATATTTATTTGTGAAAACCTCTCTTTCTTTATTACTTCATATTAATTGCAACGTTGACCAAAACTATGTTTGTCAACTCTCAACAACTTTTATTCATCATACTCTTTATATGTGAAGTCATTACTCTCCATAAGATCAATATGATCTTTTTATTTCTTTTTTATTCTCTCTTTTTTTTCCTCAAGAGCATAGCAAGATAGCAAAGCCCTTGACTCAAAACTAATCTTTATTACATATAGCTCACAGACTCGATTACATAGATAGAGATCAAAACGAAACTAAAAGCTAGATCATACTAAAACTTTATTCTACTAGATCAAGATATAACCAAAAGGACCGAACTAAGAAAACGGTAAAGATAGAAGTGTGATGGTGATACAATATCGGGACACCTCCCCCAAGCTTGGCAGTTGCCATGGGGAGTGCCCATAACCATGTGTTTATGTCTCTTTCTTCATAGGTGGTGATGATGGAGTTGTTGATGATGTAGGCATGTTGTCCATCTTCCAAGGCATAGGCTCACCATCATAGAAGGATGATCGAGTCTCCGGGATCCTCAAATCTGCAGCTGTGACTCCCCGATTCAATCGTACAGTAATCATACACGCAAATGTGTACGATCAAGATCAGGGACTCACGGGAAGATATCACAACACAACTCTAGACACAAATAAAATAATACAAGCTTTATATTACAAGCCAGGGGCCTCGAGGGCTCGAATACAAAAGCTCGATACACGAGAGTCAGCGGAAGCAACAATATTTGAGTACAGACATAAGTTAAACAAGGATGCCTTAAGAAGGCTAGCACAAAAGCAACAATGATCGAACAGGCAAAGCCTCCTGCCTGGGACCTCCTAACTACTCCTGGTCGTCGGCGGTCTTCACGTAGCAGCATCCATCGGCGGTGGCATCTGGCTCCAGGGATCCACCATCTGGTTGCATCAACCGGAAAGAAGAAAGAAGGGGGAAAAGGGGGTAGCAAAGCAACCGTGAGTACTCATCCAAAGTACTCGCAAGCATCAGGTCTATACTAAGTATGCACTGGTATCAAATGGAAGGTTTGTATATGTGGACTGAACTGCAGAATGCCAGAATAGGGGGGAAGACCTAGCCTATCGAAGACTAGCATCTTCATGCAGCTCCGAGCATCTTGCAGCATGTAGAAGAGTAAAGAATAGCAGTTTATAATTAACAAGCATGTTGTAACGTTAATGCCAGAGATCCTTCATCGACTCCCTGCGAGAAAGCAATCCCGGAGCCACATATCTCAAGTAACCATTTGTAATTTTATAAGATCAGGATATAAGTCTGAACGTCCATTACCGTGGACACGGTATTCGAATATTTAACTTCCCTGCAGGGGTGCACCACGTTACCCAACACGCTCAATCACTCTGGCCGGACACACCTTTCTGGGGTCAATGCCCGCCCTCGGAAGATCAACACGTCGCTGCCCTACCTAGGCTCAGCAGAGAGGTCCCCGCCGGTCTACATCCTAAGCACTCCGGGGTCTTGGGACCATCGCCCGCAGCACTCTGGGTCGTTGCAAGCAGGGTGGATACCAGCACCGCCTCGGATGGCCAGCACGATCGGACCGTGCCGCACTGCTGAACTGGACGTCTGACAAAGCTTCGGCTAATACTGCGATGTCGAGGCCCATATCCATTCTCGTGTGGTGGTTAGTGCGTAAAGGCCAGAGGCCAACTCAGAACAAATACCCAAACCATAGTGTATTATTAGCTTACGGAGACGAGCAGAGACTCACGATCGAAAGTGACCCCGTCGCCCCGTCTCGTGGACTTACGACAAGGGCTCAGAATGCCCGGCCGTGCCACGTCATTATCTTGCGGGTGCTCTCCGGGCCCGCCCGACTTTCACCAAAGTCTCAAGTAAAGTCATTGTAACCGTGTGTCCAAACATCAAGGGGAAAACCCGAGGAATCACCCCCGGAGGATTCCACTCAATGTAATCATCAAGGTGAACGTAAGAGGGACCACCCTCGAGGTTCACACTTGAGGTGTTGAACGACAGAGCTATATCGGGAATGGTGAAAGAGGAAATAACCCTCGATGACCACGACCGAATAGCTACACTACAGAATTATCATCAGGAGTGCGTTATGAGGGATCACCCTCGGCACCCGATAGTAGCTCTGCATAGTCGAGCAACAAAAGGGGCGTGATGTGATGTGAGGTGTCGGGCTCTGTTCATCGATCACGTCCATCGAGGCGTCGATGATGAAGCAGGGGCAACAAGGACAAGTGGGGGGGTCACTGATGGATCACTAGCCAACCTATACTAAGTAGTTTAGGATAAGCAGGTACGTAACAATAGCAGGTACAAAAGCAGGCTATGCATTAGAATAGGAGCAAACAATAACAGTAGCAAAATCTAATGCAAGCATGAGAGTATAGAATGGGCGATATCAGGATGATCAAAGGGGGGGGCTTACCTGGTTGCTCAAACAAGAAGGAGAGTCGTCGTCGACGTAGTCGATCACAGGGGCATCAGCAGCGGTCTCGGGGTCTACCGGAGAGAAGAGGGGGAAGAAACAGTAAATACACACAAACATAAGCATAACACGACAATAAGCGGGGCTAGAGGTGTTCGAACGCGGTGCTAGGCGATACTGGCGAAGGGGGAAAACATCCGGGAAAGTTTTCCCGGTTCCGGACGTCTGTTAGACAGATGAACTGGAGGGGAAAAGTTCAATGTTTGCTATTCTAGGGACGTGATAGATGAACGGATCGCGTATTCGGATTCGTATCGTCGTTCTGAACAACTTTCATGTAGAAAACATTTTCATCCGAGCTACGGTTAATTTTTTATGAATTTCCGAAGTTTAAACAATATTTCAAAATTATTTTTAATTCAAAATGAAGATTAAAATGCTACGGGTACCCAGCCCGGTGTACACAAAGGTGTACACAAGGAATGACATGTGGTCCAGGGGGTCCAGTTGACCCAGTCAACAGCCCAGTCAGAGTTGACCGGTCAAAGTCAACAGTGTTAGCGGGACCCGCTGTCATAGACAGATGCTAAAATTATTTTGGTTATTTATTTTAATCTCTAGGGGACCCGCATGTCATCTGTATGTATACTAATCTAAACACTAACTATCATCTAGTCTAAACAGGGGGTAACTCCAGCGGCCATGGCCCAATCCAACCATTGGTGTTCTTGGGCACACACGCACGGGTGTGCATGGCGGCCACGGCCAGCAGCGGCAAGAGCATGCATTCACGGGCAGTATCTAGTATGCAGCAAAAACAAAGTATCAGCAAGCAGCGGCAGCAAGGAGCAGATCAGCATCAATACGTAGAGCAGCAGCAGCGCAAGCAACGCCGCGGCGCTAGGAGAAGAAGCAGCAGGGCGGCAGCAATAGGCGGAGCGGGAGAGCGACCGGAGTTGACCAAACGAACGACGGCCGGCGGCGGTGCACAACGGCGGCGGCGACGATCAAACGGGAGCCTCCGACGGCCATTTGAGGCGTGGTTTGAGCCTACGGGTTCAGCTTGCAGCGGCACATCTAATGGCGCAAGCGGCCGAGGCAGGGGATGGCTGGAGCGATGCCTACGCGCAAGCCCGACGGTGGCCGGAGCTCGGCCTTGCGGCAACAGCGCCAGGGATGGCCAAATCAAGCAAGGGGATAGGGAGAAACGACGGCGACTCACAGTGGAGCTTGATGGAGGCTCGACGAGGCCGGGGACTATCGGAGACGCGCGGGTCGACGCGTCGCACGGCGGCGAACGGAGGTTGAAGATGGGCTCGATCCCCGCGATGCGAAGGCGCCCGGCTCAATCCGAACCTCGTAATGGAAGCAGCAGAGGCAGACAGAGCTTTTGAACAAGCTCCTTGCCAGCGAGGATGACGAGGAACACGCAGGCTAGGTTGGCCATGGCGACGACAACGTCGGGTTCGCGTTGGGGAGGATAAGCGAGCGAGGGAGAGGGGAAAGTGGGCGCTAGGGTTCGCCAGGGGGCCGACGACGTTCTTATCCACCAGGAGGGCCGCGGGATGCTCGACATGACGACGGCAGTGGCCATGGTGGGGGTGGATGCGTGCCACGCCATGGCCCCTGTCTCTTGTCTGTACAGAGGAACAGAGGAAGGGGGAAAAGGCCGTGGTAGGCTGGGCCATGGGCACTGTGGTCACATGCGGCCCAAAGACACAGTAGGATTTTAGTCTTTTCCCTTTTTTTTTTTACTTTACTGCATATTCATTTCACCATCGTTTAACATTTTAACTTATTACCAAATGATTTTTGTTCAACATGAAACTTGTCACACAAATTGTGGTCATTATTTTGGAGAGGCCCACAAAGTTTAAAGTGGTTTGTGAAATGTGAGACTACTTGTTGGAATTTTAAACAACCAAATTAAATGTTTGCTGGTCCACCAAAATATTGCTATGGCCATTTTAGAAACCCAATTTGAGTTGATTTCTTCATGACAATTACTTGGGCATTATTTTCAACATCTCGAACATTTTTGCTTCTTTGTTTGGAGAAATAAATGTTTGACTTGCAATTTAAATTTGATTTTGAACTTGATGTTTTGGACAAGTGGCAATTAGCAAGGTAATCATGATGACAATGGAATGATTAGTGGGAGATTACTGTGGCATGATTCTCAGGGTGTTACAAATCTCCTCCACTACAAGAAATCTCGTCCCGAGATTTAAGGGGTGGAGTAAGGGGGAAAGACTCGGAAAGGACGAAGCTCAACACAAGATAGGTACTTGGGGCCTATCTCGGTGAACGTGGCATAGAGGCATCTCTCGAGTTGAAATTCAAGCAAGTTATCGAGAGCAAGGTAAGGAGGTGCAATAAGGAGCTTCAACCGGGTAGGCAACTGTTCGTTGCCTGAAACAGAGGGTGAAAGCGGTTCATAGCAATGGGAATAAGTATTGCATCTGATACCAGAACATATCACAAGGAAGGTGGCTCACGAATTACATACGAAACCAAGCGTAAGGAACAGTTTTAGAAGACAGAGATGTACAGGAGAGTCAGGTTTCGATCCTGTGGAACTGTGGGTTATGGGCCCACCATGTGGGTTAAAAGCAAGAAGGAGTTACATTTTGCATGGTCATGATAGAAAGGCAGGTCAGAGGACAACCTGACAGTTATGTTGGCAACAACGTTGGTACCAAGGGCGAGGGACGAAGAGAACCACTTTCCTGCTCGTTAAGACGAGGCGGACCAATAGGCAAAGTTCTCGTCCATCGGTGGCTACCGGAATGTCATCAACAATAGTAACAAGGTCTTACTGACATAGTTGTACATCGAGGCATTTACATAAGTAGGGAATTATCACTGGTCATATATTTTAGGTTACAAGAAAAGTTAAACGAAACAATGGGAAGGAAAGTGTAGACTTGATTTAGTTATCGATGTTCTCGAGTGTCTAACAACTCAGAACACGTGGAAAATTGGAATCGGCAAAAAAGTAATACTGGATGAAGAACTCATAAGAGGCTACGTAGTTCCGTGATATTCTCGAGATACCAGAGGGTAATACTCGAAGGTAGAACCGGATAGAGGTTGGACAGAAGAAAAGATCTGCAGAAGACAAGTACTTTAACTTGTCCGAGAAATGAGATCAAAGTAGAACAATCTGGTCGGAACCACGGTGGCAAACGACCAAACATAGATACAAGATGAACTTATCAAAAAGGGATTATTACTATTTCAAGAAGCTTCCATGATAAGTTCCACATCGGGTCCATGGGCATGAACGCAAAGGATCAAGGTCGATTCCCACTTCATCAATGCATAACCTATCATTCGCTTCTCATTTTCGACAAAGCCATAGTGTTCAGATTTTATCTAGCATAACACTAGTAGAGTATGACCCGTAGAAGTTTTCAGGTTCACACAGATTGTGGAAGGCATAGGTTCAACCCATCGGGGCATCTTAGGAACACATACCACAAACTTTAGGAATAAATAACTCAAGCTCGGAAGCAGAGCATGGTTGACAAAAGCAGGGGATACAATTTACCAAAGGCATTATGTATCCAAGGAAGCTCACAAGTTACTGCATATGAAGGACGTTGTCGGATAGAACCCCACAAAGGATCTGGTGGTTCACAAAGGATCTGATGGGAGCATCAGTACTCAACCAGAAGAAAAAAGAATGCAAGGACATCAAATATAGGATCAACTTACTAATTCTAAGCTCGAATGCAAAGAGAATTATGATTTCCAAATCAGGGGATCAAAAGCAGAGGCTCTGATCATAGACAAGTGAGTTGAATAGACATGGATCGGCAATCAATCAAGGTTTAATTTGCTGAACACCAGCTCATGTCCGGGGTGACGTCTGATCCAAAGGGAAGAATTCTAACTAGGACTGATGATCGCGAGCATTCACAAACATATCAAATCAAATGCTCGAAATTACGATGACAAAGGATGCTAGTGAATATAGCCAGACATATGGAAAGTATCCATAATGCAATCAGATAAGGAGGAACAACAGCAATAGCTACTGAGTATTTTCGGAAGATCAAATAGTATTTCATGGCATCTTGTAATAACAAGAGCAACTGGGGATGAAGATATGAACGACAAATGTAGGTAGTTACGTATAAGGATTTATTGATGCTAGGGATCGCAACAGCGAAGGGCATAGGGGACTCGGGAAAACATCGGAGAGTATCTTAAAATCTTCTGGTGCACCAAGTAATCATCTGGAGTGAGGGGCTCTCCGGGAGAAAGTATTTATGAGAACCTAGAGTTGTTAGCAAAATCATTTAACCCGAATAGAAGAGAGATCAGATTCCTAGAGTAAGGACGAGGAATAAAAGATCCTAATACCACCCAATGGCGACGTGGGCCCGTAAGCCACATAGCCATGTTAGCAAATCAGTTTTTCAACGACTAGACTCAACTTCAGCCAAGGAGTTGGAAAAGGGAATCCTACAGGCAGTCGGCTCTGATACCAACTTGTGACGCCCCGATTCAATCGTACAGTAATCATACACGCAAATGTGTACGATCAAGATCAGGGACTCACAGGAAGATATCACAACACAACTCTAGACACAAAAAAAATAATACAAGCTTTATATTACAAGCCAGGGGCCTCGAGGGCTCGAATACAAAAGCTCGATACACGAGTCAGCGGAAGCAACAATATTTGAGTACAGACATAAGTTAAACAAGGATGCCTTAAGAAGGCTAGCACAAAAGCAACAATGATCGAACAGGCAAAGCCTCCTGCCTGGGACCTCCTAACTACTCCTGGTCGTCGGCGGTCTTCACGTAGCAGCATCCATCGGCGGTGGCATTTGGCTCCAGGGATCCACCATCTGGTTGCATCAACCGGAAAGAAGAAACAAGGGGGAAAAGGGGGTAGCAAAGCAACCGTGAGTACTCATCCAAAGTACTCGCAAGCATCAGGTCTATACTAAGTATGCACTGGTATCAAATGGAAGGTTTGTATATGTGGACTGAACTGCAGAATGCCAGAATAGGGGGGAAGACCTAGCCTATCGAAGACTAGCATCTTCACGCAGCTCCGAGCATCTTGCAGCATGTAGAAGAGTAAAGAATAGCAGTTTATAATTAACAAGCATGTTGTAACGTTAATGCCAGAGATCCTTCCTCGACTCCCTGCGAGAAAGCAATCCCGGAGCCACATATCTCAAGTAACCATTTGTAATTTTATAAGATCAGGATATAAGTCTGAACGTCCATTACCGTGGACACGGTATTCGAATATTTAACTTCCCTGCAGGGGTGCACCACGTTACCCAACACGCTCAATCACTCTGGCCGGACACACCTTTCTGGGGTCAATGCCCGCCCTCGAAAGATCAACACGTCGCTGCCCTACCTAGGCTCAGCAGAGAGGTCCCCGCCGGTCTACATCCTAAGCACTCCGGGTTCTTGGGCCCATCGCCCGCAGCACTCCGGGTCGTTGCGAGCAGGGTGGATACCAGCACCGCCTCGGATGGCCAGCATGATCTGACCGTGCCGCATTGCTGAACTAGACGTCTGACAAAGCTTCGGCTGATACTGCGATGTCGAGGCCCATATCTATTCTCGCGTGGTGGTTAGTGCGTAAAGGCCAGGGGCCAACTCAGAACAAATACCCAAACCATAGTGTATTATGAGCTTGCGAAGACGAGCAGAGACTCACGATCGAAAGTGACCCCGTCGCCCCGTCTCGTGGACTTACGACAAGGGCTCAGAATGCCCGGTCGTGCCATGTCATTATCTTGCGGGTGCTCTCCGGGCCTGCCCGACTTTCACCAAAGTCTCAAGTAAAGTCATTGTAACCGTGTGTCCAAACATCAAGGGGAAAACCCGAGGAATCACCCCCGGAGGATTCCACTCAATGTAATCATCAAGGTGAACGTAAGAGGGACCACCCTCGAGGTTCACACTTGAGGTGTTGAACGACATAGCCGTATCGGGAATGGTGAAAGAGGAAATCACCCTCGATGACCACGACCGAATAGCTACACTACAGAATTATCATCAGGAGTGCGTTATGAGGGATCACCCTCGGCACTCGATAGTAGCTCTGCAGAGTCGAGCAACAAAAGGGGCGTGATGTGATGTGAGGTGTCGGGCTCTGGTCGTTGATCACGTCGATCGAGGCGTCGATGATGAAGCTGGGGCAACAAGGACAAGTGGGGGGGGGTCACTGATGGATCACTAGCCAACCTAAACTAAGCAGTTTAGGATAAGCAGGTAGGTAACAATAGCAGGTACAAAAGCAGGCTATGCATCAGAATAGGAGCAAACAATAAAAGTAGCAAAATCTAATGCAAGCATGAGAGTATAGAATGGGCGATATCAGGATGATTAAAGGGGGGGCTTGCCTGGTTGCTCAGACAAGAAGGAGAGTCATCGTCGACGTAGTCGATCACAGGGGCATCAACAGCGGTCTCGAGGTCTACCGGAGAGAAGAGGGGGAAGAAACAGTAAATACACACAAACATAAGCATAACACGACAATAAGCGGGGCTAGAGGTGTTCAAACGCGGTGCTAGGCGATACTGGCGAAGGGGGAAAACATCCGGGAAGGTTTTCCCGGTTCCGGACGTTTGTCAGACAGATGAACCGGAGGGGAAAAGTTCAATGTTTGCTATGCTAGGGACGCGATAGATGAACGGACCGCGTATTCGGATTCGTATCGTCGTTCTGAGCAACTTTCATGTACAAAACATTTTCATCCGAGCTACGTTAATTTTTTATGAATTTCCGAAGTTTAAACAATATTTCAAAATTATTTTTATTTCAAAATAAAGATTAAAATGCTATGGGTACCCAGCCCGGTGTACACAAAGGTGTAGACAAGGAATGTCATGTGGTCCAGGGGTCCAGTTGACCCGGTCAACAGCCCAGTCAGAGATGTCTAGTCAAAGTGAACAGTGTTAGCGGGACCCAGCTGTCATAGACAGATGCTAAAATTATTTTGGTTATTTATTTTAATCTCTAGGGGACCCGCATGTCATCTGTATGTATACTAATCTAAACACTAATTATCATCTAGTCTAAATAGGGCGTAACTCCAGCGGCCATGGCCCAATCCAACCATTGGTGTCCTTGGGCACACACGCACGGGTGTGCATGGCCGCCACGGCCAGCAGTGGCAAGAGCATGCATTCACGGGCAGTATCTAGTATGCAGCAAAAACAAAGTATCAGCAAGCAGCGGCAGCAAGGAGCAGAGCAGCATCAATACGTAGAGCAGCAGCAGCGCAAGCAACGCCGCGGCGCTAGGAGAAGAAGCAGCAGGGCGGCAGCAGTAGGCGGAGCGGGAGAGCGACCGGAGTTGACCAAACGAACGACGGCCGGCGGCGGTGCAGAACGGCGGCGGCGACGATCAAACGGGAGCCTCCGACGGCCATTTGAGGCGTGGTTTGAGCCTACGGGTTCAGCTTGCAGCCGCACATCTAATGGCGCAAGCAGCCGAGGCAGGGGATGGCTGGAGCGATGCCTACGCGCAAGCCCGACGGCGGCCGGAGCTCGGCCTTGCGGCAACAGCGCCAGGGACGGCCAAATCAAGCAAGGGGATAGGGGGAAATGGACGGAGACTCACAACGGAGCTTGATGGAGGCTCGACGAGGCCGGGGACTATCGGGGACGTGCGGATCGACGCGTCGCACGGCGGCGAACGGAGGTTGAAGATGGGCTCGATCCCCGCGATGCGAAGGCGCCCGGCTCAATCCGAACCTCGTAATGGAAGCAGCAGAGGCAGACAGAGCTTTTGAACAAGCTCCTTGCCGGCGAGGACGACGAGGAACACGCAGGCTAGGTTGGCCATGGCGACGACAACGTCGGGTTCGCGTTGGGGAGGAGAAGCGAGCGATGGAGAGGGGAAAGTGGGCGCTAGGGTTCGCCAGGGGGCCGACGACGTTCTTATCCACCAGGAGGGCCGCGGGATGCCCGACATGACGACGGCAGTGGCCATGGTGGGGGTGGATGCGTGCCACGCCATGGCCCCTGTCTCTTGTCTGTACAGAGGAACAGAGGAAGGGGGAAAAGGCCGTGGTAGGCTGGGCCATGGGCACTGTGGTCACATGCGGCCCAAAGACACAGTAGGATTTTAGTCTTTTCCCTTTTTTTTACTTAACTGCATATTCATTTCACCACCGTTTAACATTTTAACTTATTACCAAATGATTTTTGTTCAACATGAATCTTGTCACACAAATAGTGGTCATTATTTTGGAGAGGCCCACAAAGTTTAAAGTGGTTTGGGAAATGTGAGACTACTTGTTGGAATTTTAAACAACCAAATTAAATGTTTGCTGGTCCACCAAAATATTGCTATGGCCATTTTAGAAACCCAATTTGAGTTGATTTCTTCATGACAATTACTTGGGCATTATTTTCAACATCTCAAACATTTTTGCTTCTTTGTTTGGAGAAATAAATGTTTGACTTGCAATTTAAATTTGATTTTGAACTTGATGTTTTGGACAAGTGGCAATTAGCAAGGTAATCATGATGACAATGGCATGATTAGTGGGAGATTACTGTGGCATGATTCTCAGGGTGTTACAGCAGCCAAACTCATCCTCTTGAATCTATATTCATACTCACAGTTTCGATTTTGCAGGTCATAGATCTGGGCTTGGAGGTGCTCGATTTTCTCGTGAAGCTTGAAGATGGTCTCCCCAATGTTCTTGGCGTCCAGCTTGTGGTTGTTGGTGAACTCCTCGATCATCATGTGGTTGGCATTGAGTCCATGTTCCACCATCCCTTGGCACTTGAAAACTTGTTGCTCCATTGCTTCGAGTCTTTTCTCCACGCTTTCGGTCCTCGTTGGTCACTCAACATCACGGATGTGCATCACCCCTCACGCATCTCAATGGTTTGAGGGTGTTGCAGCACCTCCGCTAGGTAAGGGTTGATGACCTTCTTGAAAAACTTGTCCTTGGGGGCGCTTGAAGACGTCATGGTGATCTAGATCTGTCAGAAAAATAGCTCGAAACAAAAGCAGATGATTTTGTCATGGTACGGTGGCCAAAACCTTCGGGAGATTATATAATGAATTTTTACCGACCAAAAGAAGTATCATGCAAGAAAACAAAGTCTAGAGGGCACACAAGGTGTCCACGAGGCAGGGGGGCATGCCCAGGGGGTAGGGCGCGCCCTCCACCCTCGTGGATGCCCCGTGTCTCCTTCGGACTACTTCTTATTTTCCTAATTTCTTAAATATTCCAAAACGGAGAAAAATTGATATTAGAACTGTTTTGGAGTCGCTTTACTTACAGTACCGCACACCTATTCCTTTTTGGAGTCTGAAACGTTCTGGAATGTGTCCCTTATGTACTCCTCCGGGGTTATGGTGTCAATAACATTGGTTTTAACATTTATGGGATTACTTGAGATATAATGTTTGATTCTTTGACCATTCACCACCTTCGGATTTGTGCCTTCGGCGTTAATGATTTTGATGTCACCAGAACGATAGACCTCCTCAATAACGTAAGGACCTTCCCATTTAGAGAGAAGTTTTCCTGCAAAAAATCTTAAACGAGAGTTGTATAGTAAAACATAATCACCTACATTAAACTCACGCTTTTGTATCCTTTTGTCATGCCATCTTTTAACCTTTTCTTTAAACAACTTGGCATTCTCATAGGCCTGGGTTCTCCATTCATCAAGTGAGCTAATGTCAAATAGTATCTTCTCACTTGCAAGTTTGAAATCATAATTGAGCTCTTTAATAGCCCAATATGCCTTATGTTCTAGTTCGAGAGGTAAGTGACATGCTTTTCCATAAACCATTTTATATGGAGACATACCCATAGGATTTTTATGCAGTTCTATAGGGCCATAATGCATCATCAAGTTTCTTGGACCAATTCTTTCTAGATCTATTAACAGTCTTTTGCAAAATCAATTTAATCTCTCTATTACTCAATTCTACTTGACCACTAGACTGCGGGTGGTATGGAGATGCAATTATATGATTAACATCATACTTAGCAAGCATTTTACGAAAAGGACCATGAATAAAATGTGAACCACCATCAGTCATTAATTATCTAGGGACTCCAAACCTCGGAAAAATAACTTCTTTAAGCATCTTAATAGAAGTGTTATGATCAGCACTGCTAGTTGGAATAGCTTCTACCCACTTAGTAACATAATCAACAACAACTAAAATATGTGTATACCTATTAGAGGAAGGAAACGGTCCCATATAATCAAAGCCCCAAACATCAAATGGTTCAATAACAAGTGAATAGTTCATAGGCATTTCTTGACGTCTACTAATATTACCAATTCTTTGACATTCATCACAATATAAGACAAACTTGCGGGCATCTTTGAAGAGAGTAGGCCAATAAAAACCAGATTGTAATACCTTATGTGCAGTTCTATCTCCAGCGTGGTGTCCTCCATATGCCTCAGAGTGACACTTGCGTAGGATCTATTCCTGTTCATGCCCAGTTATACAACATCTAATAACACCATCTACTCCTTCTTTATAAAGGTGTGGGTCATCCCAGAAGTAATTTCTTAAATCATAGAAAAACTTTTTCTTTTGCTGGTATGTGAAACTAGGTGGTATAAATTTAGCAACAATGTAATTAGCATAATCAGCATACCATGGAGTAGTATGAGAAGCATTTATGACAGCTAATTGTTCATCAGGAAAGCTATCATCAATAGGTAGTGGGTCATGAAGAACATTTTCTAACCTAGACAAGTTGTCTGTAACGGGGTTCTCAGCTCCCTTTCTATCAATAATATGCAAATCAAATTCTTGTAGCAAGAGAACCCATCTAATAAGTCTAGTTTAGCATCTTTATTTTCCATAAGGTGTTTAATAGCAGAATGATCAGTGTAAACGATTACTTTGGAATCAACAATATAAGGTCTGAACTTATCATAAGCAAATACAACTGCTAAAAATTCTTTTTCAGCAGTAGCATAATTTCTCTGGGCACTGTCTAGAGTTTTACTAGCATATTGGATAACATTTAGTTTCTTATCAACTCTTTGTCCTAGAATAGCACCTACAGCATAATCACTAGCATCGCACATAATTTCAAAGGGTAAATTGTAATCAGGTGGCTGAACAATAGGTGCAGAAATCAAGGCTTTCTTAAGTATTTCAAATGCTTTTACACAATCATCATCAAAAACAAAAGGAACGTATTTATGTAAGAGATTAGTCAGAGGCCTGGAAATTTTAGAGAAGTCTTTAATGAACCTCCAATAGAAACCGGCATGACCAAGGAAACTTCTTATACCTTTGATGTCCTTAGGACATGACATCTTTTCAATAGCATCAACTTTAGCTTTATCAACTTCAATACCTCTTTCAGAAATATTATGCCCCAAGACAATACCTTCATTAACCATAGAGTGGCACTTCTGCCAATTCAAGACAAGATTAGTTTATTCACATCTCTGCAAGACTCGATAAAGGTTGCTTAACCAATCATCAAAAGAAATTCCATACACGGAGAAATCATCCATGAAAACCTCAACAATCTTTTCACAAAAGTCAGAGAATATAGCAGTCATACATCTTTGAAAGGTAGCAGGTGCATGCTACGTCTTGAGCTTGCGTAGGTTTTCCTCGAAGAGGAGAGAGTGATCCAGCAAAGTGTAGTGTAAGTATTTCCCTCAGTTTTGAGAACCAAGGTATCAATCCAGTAGGAGGCTCCTCAAAAGTCCCACGCACCTACACAAACAAACTGAGAACTCGCAACCAACGCAATAAAGGGGTTGTCAGTCCCTTCACGGCCACTTGCGAAAGTGAGATCTAATAAAGATAGTATGATAAGATAAATATATTTTTGGTATTTTATAATATATATGCAAAAAGTAAAGATGCAAATAAAGGTAGATTGAAAGCAAATATGATAAGAGATAGACCCGGGGGCCATAGGTTTCACTAGTGGCTTCTCTCGAGAAAGCATAAGTATTACGGTGGGTGAACAAATTACTGTCGAGCAATTGACAGAAAAGCGCATAGTTATGAGATTATCTAGGCATGATCATGTATATAGGCATCACGTCCATAACAAGTAGACCGACTCCTGCCTGCATCTACTACTATTACTCCACACATCGACCGACTCCTGCCTGCATCTAGAGTATTAAGTTCATAAGAACAGAGTAACGCATTAAGCAAGATGACATGATGTAGAGGGATAAACACATGCAATATGATATATCTTTTTATCCTCGATGGCAACAATACAATACGTGCCTTGCAACCCTTTCTGTCACTGGGTAAGGACACCGCAAGATTGAACCCAAAGCTAAGCACTTCTCCCATGGCAAGAAAGATCAATCTAGTAGGCCAAACCAAACTGATAATTCAAAAAGACTTGCAAAGATAACTCAATCATACATAAAAGAATTCAGAGAAGATTCAAATATTATTCATAGATAAACTTCATCATAAACCCACAATTCATCGGATCTTGACAAACACACCGCAAAAAGAGTTTACATCGAATAGATCTCCACAATAGAGGGGGAGAACATTGTATTGAGATCCAAAAAGAGAGAAGAAGCCATCTAGCTAATAACTATGGACCCGTAGGTCTGTGGTAAACTACTCACAACTCATCGGAGGGGCAAGGATGTTGATGTAGAAGCCCTCCATGGTCGATTCCCCCTCCGGCAGAGTGCCGGCGAAGGCTCCAAGATGAGATCTCGCGGATACAGAAGGTTACGGCGGTGGAAATTGTGTTTCATGGTGCTCCTGGATGTTTTCGAGGTACGTAGGTATATATAGGAGGAAGAAGTACGTCGGTGGCCGCCCGAGGGGCCCACGAGACAGGGGGCGCGCCCTATAGGGGGGGCGCGGCCCCCTATCTCATGGGGCCCTCGGAAGCTTCTTGACTTGCACTCCAAGCTCTTCGGATCACGTTCGTACCAAAAATCACGCTCCCGAAGGTTTAATTCCGTTTGGACTCCGTTTGATATTCCTTTTCTTCGAAATACTGAAATAGGCAAAAAAACAGCAATATGGGCTGGGCCTCCGGTTAGTAGGTTAGTCCCAAAAATGATATAAATGTGTAAAATAAAGCCCATAAATATCCAAAAGAGGTAATATAATAGCATGGAACAATCAAAAATAATAGATACGTTGGAGACGTATCAAGCATCCCCAAGCTTAATTCCTGCTCGTCCTCGAGTAGGTAAATGATAAAAAGAGAATTTTTGATGTGGAATGCTACCTAGCATAATTCATAATTTAATTTTCTTTATTGTGGCATGAATGTTCAGATCCAAATTAATACAAAATAAAAGTTCATATTGATAAAAAGAAATAGCAACACTTCAGGCATACTAATCAAAGTAATCATGTCTTCTCAAAATAGCATGGCAAAAGAAAGTTCATCCCTACAAAATCATATAGTTAGGCTATGCTTCATTTTCGTCACACAAATATGTTCCCAACTTCTATACCCCCAATGACAAGCCAAGCAATTGTTTCATACTTAAATAATCTCAAACTTTTTCAACCTTCACTCAATACATGAGCGTGAGCCATGGATATAGCACTATGGGTGGAATAGAATATGATGATGGGGATTGTGTGGAGAATACAAAAAAAGGAAAGTCTCACATTGACGAGGATAATCAACGGGCTATGGAGATGCCCATCAATTGATGTCAACATGAGGAGTAGGGATTTCCATGCAACGGATGCACTAGAGCTATAAATGAATGCTCAACAAAAAGAAAAGTAGTGGGTGTGCATCTAACTTGCTTGCCCATGAAGACCTAGGGCATTTGAGGAAGCCCATCGTAGGAATATACAAGCCAAGTTCTATAATGAAAAATTCCCACTACTATGAAAAGGACAACTTATGAGACTCACTATATGAAAAAACATGGTGCTACTTTGAAGCACAATATATGAGACTCACTACATGGAGAACAAAGTGCTACTTTGAAGCACAAGTGTGGAAAAAGAGATAGTAACATTGCCCTTTTTATTTATTTCTTTTTTTTCGTTTTTTTCTTTTCTTTCTTTTTTTTCTTTGGGCCTTTCTTTTTTTGGCCTTTCTTCTTTTTTTTCTTTGGGCAATGTTCTAATAATGATGATCATCACACTTCTATTGATTACAACATAAGAATTACAGCTCGAAACTAGAACAAGATATGACTCTATATGAATGCCTCCGACGGTGTACCGGGATGGTGCAATGAATCAAGAGTGACATGTATGAAAAATAATGCATGGTGGCTTTGCCACAAGTATGATGTCAATACATGATCATGCAATGGCAATATGATAAAAGTAAAGTATGTCATGATGATGATGAACGGAACGGCGGAAAGTTGCATGGCAATATATCTCGGAATGGCTATGGAAATGCCATAATAGGTAGGTATGGTGGCTGTTTTGAGGAAGATATAAGGAGGTTTATGTGTGATAGAGCGTATCGTATCACGGGGTTTGGATGCACTGGCGAAGTTTGCACCAACTCTCAAGGTGAGAAAGGGCAATGCACGGTACCGAAGAGGCTAGCAAAGGTGGAAAGGTAAAAGTGTGTATAATCCATGGACTGGACATTAGTCAAAAGAACTCATATACTTATTGAAAAAATTTATAAGTCATCAAAAATCAAGTACTACGCGCATGCTCCTAGGGAGATAGATTCGTAGGAAAAGACCATTGCTCGTCCCCGACCGCCACTCATGTGACGCCCCCGATTCAATCATACACTAATCATACACGCAAACGTGTACGATCAAGATCAGGGACTCACGGGAAGATATCACAACACAACTCTACAAATAAAATAAGTCATACAAGCATCATAATACAAGCCAGGGGCCTCGAGGGCTCGAATACAAGTGCTCGGTCATAGATGAGTCAGCGGAAGCAACAATATCTGAGTACAGACATAGGTTCGACAAGTTTGCCTTAAGAAGGCTAGCACAAACTGGGATACAGATCGAAAGAGGCGCATGCCTCCTGCCTGGGACCTTCTAACTACTCCTTGAAGCCGAACTCCATGTAGAATCATCCTCAGGATCATCTGGCTCCTGGGCTCCAGCATCTGGTTGCGTCAACCAGGTAGAAAGGAAACGGGGGAAAAGGGGGAGAAAAGCAACCGTGAGTACTCATCCAAAGTACTCGCAAGCAAGGATCTACACTACATATGCATGGGTATATGTGTAAAGAGGCAATATCGGTGGGCTGAACTGCAGAATGCCAGAATAAGAGGGGGATAGCTAGTCCTATCGAAGACTACGCTTCTGGCAGCCTCTGTATTGAAGCATGTAGAAGAGAGTAGATTGAAGTCCTCCAAGTAGCATCGCATAGCATAATCCTACCCGGCGATCCTACCCTCGTCGCCGTATGGAAAAGCGATCACCGGGTTGTCCATGGAACTTGTCTGGGTGTGTTTTATTAAGTATCTGGTTCTAGTTGTCATAAGGTCAAGGTACAACTCCGGGTCATCCTTTTACCGAGGGACACGGCTATTCGAATAGATAAACTTGCCTGCAGGGGTGCACCACATAACCAAACACGCTTGATCCCATTTGGCCGGACACACTTTCCTGGGTCATGCCCGGCCTCGGAAGATCAACACGTCACAGCCCCACCTAGGCACAACAAAGAGGTCAGCACGCCGGTCTAAATCCTATGCGCGCAGGGGTCTGGGCACATCGCCCATTGCACACCTGCACGTTGCGTGGACGGCTGGAAGCAGACCTAGCAACCTCCATTACAAAGGAAGTCACGTTACGCGGTCCAATTTGGCGCGCGCCGCTCCGTCGCTGACGTCAAGAAGGCTTCGGCTGATACCACGACGTCGAGTGCCCATATCTTTCCCGCGTAGTTGGTTAGTGCGTATAGGCCAGTGGCCAGACTCAGATCAAATACCAAGATCTCGTTAAGCGTGTTATTTTGAAGTAACCGCGGACGCCGACCAGGGCCAGGCCCACCTCTCTCCTAGGTGGTCTCAACCTGGCCTGTCGCTCCGCCTCAAGTAACAGTCGGGGGCCGTCGGGAACCCAGGCCTACCTCTACCGGGATGGAGCCACCTGTCCTTCCAGACCCCACATCGGAATTACTTGCGGGAACTCAACGAGCTGACCCGACTTTAGTCACCATCTGTATAGTATGTATATATGTATAGTATATACCCATGATCACCTCCTGAGTGATCACGACCCAATAGTATAGCAAGGCAGACTGACAAGAATGTAGGGCCAATGATGATAAACTAGCATCCTATACTAAGCATTTAGGATTGTGGGTAAGGTATCAATGACTGTAGCAACAATGACAGGCTATGCAACAGAATAGGATTAATCGAACAGTAACATGCTACACTACTCTAATGCAAGCAGTAGAGGGTAGAATAGGTGATATCTGGTGATCAAAGGGGGGGCTTGCCTGGTTGCTCTGGCAAGAAGGACGGGTCGTCAACACCGTAGTCGAACTGGGGGTCGCCGACAGCCTCGGGGTATACCGGAAAGAAGTAACACAGGGGAACACAATAAATAACAGAGAAATCAAAGCATCACAAGGCGTACCATGGCAATATGCGGTGCTAGAGGTGACCTAACGCAGTAGGAGGTGATACCGGTGAAGGGGGGAAACATCCGGGAAAGTATCCCCGGTGTTTCGCGTTTTCAGACAGATGAACCGGAGGGGGAAAGTTGCGTGTTTCGCTATGCTAGGGATGTGTGGCAGACGAATGGACTGTGTATCCGAATTCGTCTCGTCATTCTGAGCAACTTTCATGTAGAAAGTATTTTCATCTGAGCTACGGTCTATTTTATATTAATTTTAAAAGATTTAATCATTTTTAGAATTTATTTAATTATTTAATTCTAACATTGTCCAGAATAGTGTATGCTAACATCATCATGACGTCATCATGACGTCAGCAGTCAATAGGGCGTTAACTGGGTCAAGCTGACATGTGGGTCCCAACTATCATTGAGTATTAATTAACCTAACAGATTAATTAACTAACCTAAGTGATTAGGTTAATCTAATCAGGATTAATTAAGTTAATTAATTGCTTAATTAGTTAATTAATTAACTAATATTTTATTTATTATATATTTGTTTATTCTTTTTTTATAAAATCGTTCTGGGGGCTAGGCCCCACATGTCATAGGGCCAGCGGGCCTTCATGGGCACGGTGCTAACGGGCGGTGGTGCGGGTGCCCGGGGGGCACTGAGCACGCACGACGCACACCGGCGCCAGCGGCGGCCAGAGCCAGAGAGGCGGCAAAGGGGGGATGCCCGCAACGGCGGAGGTGGCTGCGACAGGGAGCAGCAGGGCGGTACCGCGCCGATGTCGGGATGCACGGCGCCGTGGGTGGCCTCCGGCGAGCAGTGACGAGGGGGCGAGGTCCAGCAGCAGCATAAGCAATGAGGAACGGGGAGGCACGGCGAGGCAAGGCAGGGCGACGGCCCGGGCTTAGGGCGTCGCTGTCCGGGGCAGGACGAGGCCGGCACGGGCGTGTCTACGGCGGACAGCGCGAGTGCGCGCGAGACAGAGAGAGAGGGAGGGCCAGGGTCGAGGGCGCGCCTGGGGCGTGGCCAGTGTGGGAAGGCAGTGAGCGGGAGCAGCACAGGCATGGCCATGCCTGTGGCGCGGGCGCAGCCGACGCGGCCGGGGGCGGCGCTGTATAGCGAGTAGGGAGAG
>NC_041381.1:81172691-81180811 GCF_002162155.2 Triticum dicoccoides
GGATAAGGGGAGTGGGGGGAGTGGCCGGCTAGGCCTAGTGGGTTGGCCCAGTGGGGCTGATGGCCTGCCGGGCCGGAGCCCGGGGGTTCCTCCTTTTGTTTTTTTGTTTTTGTAATTTCTTTCTTTTATTTATTTTTCTTTTCTGTTATATTTAATTTAAAGCACTTAGGTACTTTGTAAAATTATGTTTTCTTCACTATAACTACCTAAGTGATATTAGGCACTACCCGAGCATTTTTATTATAACTTTTGAAAACTTTTATTGTTGACATTAATTTGAATTTGAATTTTGAAACGGTTTCGAAATAACTCGAGTTTATCAACAGTAATCGAGGTGACGTGGCACCATTAGCAGAGGTTCACGGTAGCTTAATTACCCGGGTGTCACAATTCTCCTCCACTACAAGAAATCTCGTCCCGAGATTTAAGCGGTGGAGTAAGGGTGGAAAGGTGCTGGTAGCGAAAAAACTAACGAGTCTTCTCGGTCTTGGCTGCCCTTTTGAAGAGGTCGATCCCTTTCATTGATGTCTTCATTTCTCTGCTTCAAGTCACCATGATCAAGTCGTCATCCTTTCTTCGGGATCTCCAGCGTCCTACGAACGCGACCAAGGGGAAAAACTCCAAAAGAATGCATCTCCACAAAGCTGGGCATCTGACAGTGAACTCAATGGGAAATACACAAGGTACCCCACGAGTTGTATTTCAGTGAATTCGTTGAGTGCAATATACGATGGTACCAAAGTTTCAAACGGGTAGGCAATCATTCGATGACTAGACAGAAGCTAGAATGGGGTTTGAACAACGAGAATAACATGGTGTTTGATTCCAGAATGATTAATGGTATAGAATTTAGCTCGTGAATCACATACGAAGCCAGGTGCAAAGGATACATTAGAATCCGGGTTGTAAAGAAGAGTCAGGTTTCGATCTAGTGGACCTGTGGGTTATGGGCCCACCATGTGGGTTGAAAGTAGGAAGGGTGGTGACATCTTGCATAGCCGCGACAGGGAGGCATGTGAGTGAATAGCTTGTCAGTTACTGGCAATAATGTCGGTACCAAGGATGGGGAACGAAGAGAGAAATTTTCCTGCTTGTTGAACGAGGCGGACCAAAAGGCAAAGTTCTCGTCCATAAGTGGTTACTGCCATAAACAAAAGCAACAGGGTCTTACTGACACGGTTGTACAGCAAGGTGTTTACCTAAGCAAAAGAATATGTCTGCTTAGATCACCAGAAAGGTTAAACGAAACAATGGAAAGGAAAATGCGATTATGAGATTAAATAGAACAATGGAAAGGAAAATTGTGATTACACACAATTATTAGGAGTATATCCTTCCCTTGGACAAGCAGAACATGGCAAATAGGGTAGGAGAGCAAGTACCCAACCATTCCGATAAGAGGCAAGGATTAATCAAGATGTTACCCATACAACGGTGTTTGGATAACTGACCAAGAAATATTTAGCATCACGCCTCCAATGTTCTTGTTGAAGAGCAGATTATCATAGTCATGCTTCGAGGTAGCAATGATATGGGGTTTCAATCAAGGGCCATAGTTTTGGATACACAAATGATCCATCAGGATCAACTTATAAAATAGGTCTTACAATTTCCTCCAGGAAGAATGGTTATCCTTGCAAAAGAAATTATAATGATAGGTCCTCCAGCCAGGGGGGTGCTAGGCATGACATCATGTTACCAGGTCATCAAAGGACCAACATCATAACTCTTGGAAAGTTGTCCCAACCATCATATCTGAATGAGATTCAGATCCGATTGGTGTCATGATACTTCAGACTCAGGATGTCCGAGAAGAAAAGGTGCAACACAAATTGACAAGAAGATATTGTATGATTCTCGGGAAATGAACTATGGAAGCGAGTTCCGAAACAAGAGTTCATCATTAAACCAAGGAGAGGATGAGGGGTGGCTGATGGACTCAGCGACATAGCATCAAGATTTCCAAAAAGATGGACTTCCACAGTTATGTGAACAAGGAGATAACATTTGTCGTATCAAATGATATAATGATGTATGCTTGAGGAAAAACATCCACAATTAAACATTGATCGAAAGTGCACCTAGAAGTATGGACTAAGTATCACGATCAAAGTTAGAATGGTGATTTGATAACTAAACGACTTAGAATGAAACTATCGTCCATTCACTTCAAAGCAATAGCGTTGCTAGAAGTTTTGAATTCGCACATCATAGTTCGATTATCGGTTTTTTGGTTAGAATAACACGGGGACCAAGAAAGAATGGTGATGATGAGAAGTATCACTATACCAAGAATTCTTAAGAGGTGGAGTAATCCTCACGACATTCTTGACATAAAAGATGGTAGCACTCCAAGGTAAAGAAGAACAAATGCTGGATAGCAAGGAACTCAAGGTATAACACAGAACACGAACAATTTTGTGTTGAAGGGAAGGCAATAAAGTGGTTGATGACAACACAAATCATCGAGGGAAAGGATGGTATTTCTCATCAAGAATTCAATAGATATTTTGGAAGAGCTCAGGATGTTGATGATGTTCACGACACATTTGTCGCGAGATTTCATGAAGATGTAATCGATCGGCGACAACATCAGATCAAAGGAATGATGAAGCGAAAGGTTATTGGGACCATGGGTACGACATCTACTCGGAATCAAGCTCGCTGTTTGAAGTGAACGACAAGACGAGGAAGATCGACGTAAGCTAAGCTCATCGTCGAAAGCTGTGCTCTGGGAATAAGGACCATGTGGCACAATTTAAAATTTAGCACAATAACGTTATTAGCCAATTAGGCTAGGAATGACTTCAAGGATTATTAAACTCATAAGCAACGAAAATTACTTAGAGTTATCGTATCGGAGCGCGGAATTGATTCACTTATGGATGTCCTCGGTTGACGACAACCCAGAACCCGTGGAGTCACTATGACAGGGAAGGTACTGCTTCATCAGAAATTCATAAGACGTAGTACAATAGCATGATATCCTCGAGATAGTAGGGGGCAATACTCGAGGTAGTTCGGTATAGAGGTTGGACAAGCATATTTATTTGCAGAAGACAAGTGCTTTAACTTGTCCACAAAATGGAATCAAAGAAGAACAATCATGGTCAGAACCACGAATGCAAAGGACCAAAACCAAATAAAAGATGATTTTATAATGAGGGAATAATTATTATTACAAGAAGCTTGCATGATAAGTTCCACATCGGGTCCATGGGCATGAACGCAAAGGTTCAAGGTCGACTCCCACTTCTTCAATACACAACTTCTCATTTACTACTCCCAGTTAAGAATTTTTAGAGTTCAAAAGTTTAACTGGCGGAGTACCAGAAGGTTAAGACCCATGAAGACTTTTTGGTCCACACAAATTAAGGAAGGTATATGTTCACCCCATCGAGGCATCTTAGAAACATATACCATGAATTTTTAGGAGTAATTAACACAAGCTCGAAAGTAGAGCGTCGTTGGCCATATCAGAGAATAGAATTTACCAATGGCATTATGTTTCAGGGAAAGAACTTCTCGAGGTTCTTGTATACAAAGGACACTGTCAGATTGATAATTCAATAAAGGATCTGACGGTCCACAACGGAGCTGATGTGAGCATCGACACACAATCAGAAGAAGAAACAATGCAAAGGCATTGGGGTATAGAAACAACTGACTAATTCAAAGCTCAATTGCAAAGGAATTTATGATTTCCAAATCAAGGGATCAAAAGCAAATGTTCTGATAGATAATGAATAAGTTCAATAGACTTAGAAGCACAACCAATCAAGGCATTGATTGGTCAAGAACCAGCTCATATCCAAATGACGTCCGAGTCAGAAGGATGAATTCTAGGATCTGACTGAGGATTGCGAGCATTCGCAGCATATTGAATCAACATACTCAAAATGATAATGACAAGGGGTGCCAATAAGATTACGAGACTTATGGGATTTAACCATAATGCAAGCAAGCAAGAATGTCAAGAGCAATACGTTGCTTAGGATTTTCGGAAGATCGAATGGTATTTCGAAGACAGTTGTGAAATACATGAATCAACTGGGAAAGAACGGATACTCGATAAGTGCGAGAAATTATCCGTAGGGGTATTCAGGTGGCAAAGAACTGCAGGGCAAGAGGCACAAAGTATTCTCAAAACAATAGAGAGAATTTCGGGGGTATCTTGTAATGACAAGATCAACGGGGAATGATTGTATGAATGGCAAGTGTATGCAGTTTTCATAGGGGTTGACCGTGGAAGGAAATCGCAAATGCGATGGCACTAAGACTCAAGAGAACATCGTAGGGTAACTGTGGAATATTCTAGCGCAACAGGCGATCATCTGAAATGAGGGGCTCTCCGGGAGAAAGTATTTTCGAGAACCTAAAGTTAGTTCTATTTTTAGCAAAATCATTTAACCTGAATAGAAGAGACCTCAGAGTCCCAGAGTATAGACGAGGAATAAAAGATCCTAATGTCACCCAATGGCGACGTGGGCTCATGGGCTGCACAGCCATGTTAGTAAAACAATTTTCATCGACTAGACTCAACTTTGGCCTAGGAGTGTGGAAGGGGGATTCCTATAGGCAGTCGGCTCTGATAGCAACTTGTGACGCCCCCGATTCAATTGTACACTAATCATACACGCAAACGTCTATGATCAAGATCAGGGACTCACGGGAAGATATCACAACACAACTCTACAAATAAAATAAGTCATACAAGCATCATAATACAAGCCAGGGGCCTCGAGGGCTCGAATACAAGTGCTCGGTCATAGACGAGTCAGCGGAAGCAACAATATCTGAGTACAGACGTAGGTTCAACAAGTTTGCCTTAAGAAGGCTAGCACAAACTGGGATACAGATCGAAAGAGGCGCAGGCCTCCTGCCTGGGACCTCCTAACTACTCCACGAAGCCGAACTCCATGTAGAATCATCCTCGGGATCATTTGGCTCCTGGGCTCTAGCATCTAGTTGCGTCAACCAGGTAGAAAGGAAACGGGGGAAAAGGGGGAGAAAAGTAACCGTGAGTACTCATCCAAAGTACTCGCAAGCAAGGATCTACACTACATATGCATGGGTATATGTGTAAAGAGGCAATATCGGTGGGCTGAACTACAGAATGCCAGAATAAGAGGGGGATAGCTAGTCCTATCAAAGATTACGCTTCTGGTAGCCTCCGTATTGCATCATGTAGAAGAGAGTAGATTGAAGTCCTCTAAGTAGCATCGCATAGCATAATCCTACCCGGCGATCCTCCCCTCGTCACCCTGTGGAAAAGCGATCACCGGGTTGTCTGTGGAACTTGTCTGGGTGTGTTTTATTAAGTATCCGGTTCTAGTTGTCATAAGGTCAAGGTACAACTCCGGGTCGTCCTTTTACCGAGGGACACGACTATTCGAATAGATAAACTTCCCTGCAGGGGTGCACCACATAACCCAACACGCTCGATCCCATTTGGCCGGACACACTTTCCTGGGTCATGCCCGGCCTCGGAAGATCAACACGTCGCAGCCCCACCTAGGCACAACAGAGAGGTCAGCACGCCGGTTTAAATCCTATGCGCGCAGGGGTCTGGGACCATCGCCCATTGCACACCTGCACGTTGCATGGGCGGCCGGAAGCAGACCTAGCAACCTCCATTACAAAGGAAGTCACGTTACGCGGTCCAATCTGGCGCGCGCCGCTCCATCGCTGACATCAAGAAGGCTTCGGCTGATACCACGACGTCGAGTGCCCATATCTTTCCCGCGTAGTTGGTTAGTGCGTATAGGCCAGTGTCCAGACTCAGATCAAATACCAAGATCTCGTTAAGCGTGTTATTTTGATGTAACCGCGGACGCCGACCAGGGCCAGGCCCACCTCTCTCCTAGGTGGTCTCAACCTGCCCTGTCGCTCTGCCTCAAGTAATAGTTGGGGGCCGTCGGGAACCCAGGCCCACCCCACCCGGATGGAGCCACCTGTCCTTCCAGCCCCCACATCGGAATCACTTGCGGGTACTCAACGAGCTGACCCGACTTTAGTCACCATCTGTATAGTATGCATATATGTATAGTATATACCCGTGATCACCTCCCGAGTGATCACGGCCCAATAGTATAGCACGGCAGACTGACAAGAATGTAGGGCCAATGATGATAAACTAGCATCCTATACTAAGCATTTAGGATTGCAGGTAAGGTATCAATGACTGTAGCAACAATGACAGGCTATGCAACAGAATAGGATTAATCAAACAGTAACATGCTACACTACTCTAATGCAAGCAGTAGAGGGTAGAATAGGCGATATCTGGTGATCAAAGGGGGGGCTTGCCTGGTTGCTCTGGCAAGAAGGACGGGTCGTCAACACCGTAGTCGAACTGGGGGTCGCCGACAGCCTCGGAGTCTACCGAAAAGAAGTAACGGAGGGGAACACAATAAATAACAGAGCAATGAAAGCATCACAAGGCGTAACATGGCAATATGCGGTGCTAGAGATGACCTAACGTAGTAGGAGGTGATACCGGTGAAGGGGGGAAACATCCGGGAAAGTATCCCCGGTGTTTCGCGTTTTCGGATATATGAACCGGAGGGGGAAAGTTGCGTGTTTGCTATGCTAGGGATGTGTGGCAGACGAATGGGCTGTGTATCCGAGTTTGCCTCGTCGTTCTGAGCAACTTTCATGTAGAAAGTATTTTCATCTGAGCTACTGTCTATTTTATATTAATTTTAAAAGATTTAATCATTTTTAGAATTTATTTAATTATTTAATTCTAACATTATCTAGAATAGTGTATGCTGACGTCATCATGACGTCAGCATGATGTCAGCAGTCAACAGGGTGTTGACTGGGTGGAGCTGACATGTGGGTCCCACCTGTCATTGAGTATTAATTAACCTAACAGATTAATTAACTAACCTAAGTGATTAGGTTAATCTAATCACAATTAATTAAGTTAATTAATTGCTTAATTAATTAATATTTTATTTATTATATATACATTTTTATTCTTTTTTTATAAAATTGTTCTGGGGGCTAGGCCCCACATGGCATAGGGCCAGCTAGGGCTGGAAAAAAGCTCGAAGCTCGCGAGCTAAACGAGTAGCTCGTGACTCGGCTCGAATCGACTCGAACTCGAAGAATAACGAGTCGAGCCAAGCTTTAATTTAAGATCGTTTATAGACCAAGTTAAACGAGCCAATCTTACGAGTACTCGTGTAACTCGTTAGGCTCGGTAGTCGGTACAAAAGATCAACCACTCTAATACAAAAAAGATAAGCCACTCAGCACCCTACGTTCTAGGCGCACAACACAAGGCCCAGCCGCCTAGGAGACTCATGCGTTACAAGGAAATTACAATTGTTTAGTGATATATATGTTTAATATATACATAATCATTTTTATCATTTTGAGGGTTTTATGTTCATATTTTTAACGAGCTTAACAAGCTAAACGAGCTAGCTCGCGAGTTATACGAGTCGAGCCAATCTTGGGTTTAAGCTCGTTATAGTAACGAGTCGAGTCGAGCTAGCTCGCTAACGAAACGAGCTCTAGCGATTCGAGCCGAGCTGGCTCGACTCGGCTCGAATTCCAGCCCTAGGGCCAGCGGGCCTTAACGGGCACGGTGCTAACGGGCGGTGGTGCGGGTGCCCGAGGGGCACTGAGCACGCACGACGCACACCGACGCCGACGGCGGCCAGAGCCAGGGAGGCGACAAAGGGGGGGATGGCCGCGGCGGCGGAGGTGGCTGCGGCAGGGAGCAGCAGGGCGGTACCGCACCGATGGCGGGATGCACGGCACGGTGGGTGGCCCCCGGCGAGTAGTGACGAGGGGCCGAGGTCCAACAACAGCAGAAGCAGCGAGGAACAGGGGGGCACAACGAGGCAAGGCAGGGCAACGACCTGGGCGTAGGGCGTCGCCATCCGGGGCAGGACGAGGCCGGCACGGGCGTGTCTACGGCGGACAGCGCGAGTGCGCGCGAGACAGAGAGAGAGGGAGGGCCGGGGTCGAGGGCGCGCCTGGGGCGCGGCCAGTGTG
Organism: Triticum dicoccoides; assembly: GCF_002162155.2. NCBI lineage: Eukaryota > Viridiplantae > Streptophyta > Magnoliopsida > Poales > Poaceae > Triticum > Triticum dicoccoides. Next base: position 81,180,705 of record NC_041381.1, read on the forward strand.
GGGAGGCGGGGAGCGGGAGCAGCATGGGCATGGCCACGCGCGAGGCGCGGTCGCAGTGCCGTATAGCGAGTAGGGAGAGGAAGGAGGGGGTGGCGGCTCACAGGGGG
>NC_041381.1:81181016-81194840 GCF_002162155.2 Triticum dicoccoides
GATATTTTGCGGGGGGAGTGGGGTGTCGGCGGCGGTTCGGGTTTCTGGGGGGGGGGTGGATAAGGGGAGTGGGGGGAGTGGCCGGCTGGGCCTGGTGGGTTGGCCCAGTGGGGCTGATGGCCTGCTGGGCCGGAGCCCGGGGGTTCCTCCTTTTGTTTTTTTGTTTTTGTAATTTCTTTCTTTTATTTATTTTTCTTTTCTGTTATATTTAATTTAAAGCACTTAGGCACTTTGTAAAATTATGTTTTCTTCACTATAACTACCTAAGTGATATTAGGCACTACCCGAACATTTTTATTATAACTTTTGAAAACTTTTATTGTTGACATTAATTTGAATTTGAATTTTGAAACAGTTTCGAAATAACTCGAGTTTATCAACAGTAACCGAGGTGACGTGGCACCATTAGCAGAGGTTCACTGTAGCTTAATTACCCGGGTGTCACAACTCATAAGGATGCACATGCCAAGTACACTTCATGTTTCAAATTTGTTACACAACTTTAACCATACGTGCATGCTACGGGACTTGCTAACTTCAACACAAGCATTCTTTAAATTCATAATCACCCAACTAGCATGACTTTAATATCACTACCTCCATATCTCAAAATAATTATCAAGTATCAAATTGATCCTAGCATCCAATTCACTTCCTATGATAGTTTTTATTATACCCAACTTGGATGCCTACCATTCTAAGACCAACTTTATGATAATAGCAAATACCATGCTGTTCTAAAAGACTCTCAAAATAATATAAGTGAATCATGGGAGACTAGCAACTTCTTCAAAATTAAGACACCACCGTGCTCTAAAAGATATAAGTGAAGCACTAGAGCAAAAACTATCAAGCTCAAAAGATATAAGTGAAGCACATAGAGTATTCTAACAAATTCTAATCAAATAAGATTCTCCCAAAAGGTTTGTACAGCAAGGATGATTGGGGTAAACTAAAAAGCAAAGACTAATATAATACACGACGCTCCAAGCAAAACACATATCATGTGGCGAATAAAAATATAGCTCCAAGTAAAGTTACCAATGAACGAAGACGAAAGAGGGGATGCCTTCCCGGGGCACCCCCAAGCTTAGGCTTTTGGCTATTCTTGAATATCATGAGGTGCCATGGGCATCCCCAAGCTTAGGCTCATGCCACCCTTTATTCCATAGTCCATAAAAGCTTTACCCAAAACTTGAAAACTTCACAACACAAAACTCAACAGGAAATCTTATAAGCTCCGTTAGTGAAAGAAAACAAAACCACCAGATAAGGTACTGCAATAAACTCATTCTTTATTTAATTTGGTGTTAAACCTACTGTATTCCAACTTCTTTATGGTTCATAGACTTAATTACTAGCCATAGATGCATTGAAATAAGCAAACAACACACGAAAAACAGAATCTGTCAAAAACAGAACAGTCTGTAGCAATCTGTAACTAACTCAAACTTCTGGAACTCTAAAAATCATACCAAAATAGGAAGTCCTGGAAAATTTGTTTATTGAACAGCAGAAAAAAGAATCATCGCAAAAGCACGTTCCTGTGATTTAAAAAATTTATATTCGTGCGTGCAAAGTTTCTATTTTTCAGCAGAATCAAATCAACTATCATCGTAGGTTATCCTATAGGTTCTACTTGGCACAAACACTAATTAAAAGATAAAAACACCTCTAACCAGAGGGTAGATGCAAGAGTTATTACTAAAAAGGAGCAAAAACAAAAAACATAAAGAAAATTTGGGTTGCCTCGCAACTAGCGCTATTGTTTAACGCCCCTAGCTAGGCATAAAAGCAAAGATAGATCTAACTAGTGCCATCTTGTATTTTCAGTTTTTTAGCGGAGTCATGCTCGAATCCGGGAGGTTCTTTCCGCTTCCCTTCATACTCGGAAATTTTTAGATCTAAAGCATGCATCCAACCGCTTATTGCAAAGAGTAATCAACATATTCATGCGTTGAAGATTTCCGCTAACACTTTTAAGAGGCTCAAGAGACTTTTGTAATATTTTTGTTACTTCACAAATCTTTCCAAACACTTGGGTTTCTTCTTGGGTAGGATGTGATCCTCCCTTTTGAGGTAGTGTTCCCACTATTCCCTCTATAATTTCATGCACAATACTGGGATCAATTTCAATGAAATTTCCCTTGGCAATGCAATCCAAGAGTTGTCTATGCGTCATATTTAACCCAACATAAAAATTACGAAGAAGAATTCTAAAGTTCACCTCTAGGGTGCACTTGCGATAAGATTCCATCATCCTATACCAAGCATATTTTAAATTTTCTCCTTGCCTTTGCTTGAAGTGAAGAACTTCAAACTCGGGAGACATAGGAGCGGATAAGGAAGTAGACATGATGACAAGGTAAATGAACTAACACACGACAAACGGAAAAAGGGCAAGCGAAAAAGAGAGGAGGGAAAGAGAGGGCGAATAAAACGGCAAGGGTAAAGTGGGGGAGAGAAAAACGAGAGGCAAATGGCAAATAATGTAAATGCGAGGGAGATGGGTTTGTGATGGGTACTTGGTATGTCTTGACTTGAGCGAAGACCTCCCCGGCAACGGTGCCAGAAATCCTTCTTGCTACGTCTTGAGCTTGCGTTGGTTTTCCTCGAAGAGGAGAGGGTGATGCAGCAAAGTGTAGCGTAAGTATTTCCCTCAATTTTGAGAACCAAGGTATCAATCCAGTAGGAGGTTCCTCAAAAGTCCCATGCACCTACACAAACAAACTAAGAACTCGCAACCAACGCAATAAAGGGGTTGTCAATCCCTTCACGGCCACTTGCAAAAGTGAGATCTAATAGAGATAGTATGATAAGATAAATATATCTTTGGTATTTTATAATATAGATGCAAAAAAGTAAAGATGCAAATAAAGGTAGATTGAAAGCAAATATGATAAGAGATAGACCCGAGGGCCATAGGTTTCACTAGTGGCTTCTCTCGAGAAAGCATAAGTATTACGGTGGGTGAACAAATTACTGTCGAGCAATTGATAGCAAAGCACATAGTTATGAAATTATCTAGGCATGACCATGTATATAGGCATCACGTCCATAACAAGTAGACCGACTCCTGCCTGCATCTACTACTATTACTCCACACATCGACCGACTCCTACCTGCATCTAGTGTATTAAGTTCAAAAGAACAGAGTAACGCATTAAGCAAGATGACATGATGTAGAGGGATAAACACATGTAATATGATATAAACCCCATATTGTTATCCTCGATGGCAACAATACAATACGTGCCTTGCAACCCTTTTTGTCACTGGGTAAGGACACCGCAAGATTGAACCCAAAGCTAAGTACTTCTCCCATGGCAAGAAAGATCAATCTAGTAGGCCAAACCAAACTGATAATTCAAAGAGACTTGCAAAGATAACTCAATCATACATAAAAGAATTTAGAGAAGATTCAAATATTATTCATAGATAAACTTCATCATAAACCCACAATTCATCGGATCTTGACAGACACACCACAAAAAGAGTTTACATCGAATAGATCTCCACAAGAGAGGGGGAGAACATTGTATTGAGATCCAAAAAGAGAGAAGAAGCCATCCAGCTAATAACTATGGACCCGTAGGTCTGTGGTAAACTACTCACAACTCATTGGAGGGGCAAGGATGTTGATGTAGAAGCCCTCCGTGGTTGATTCCCCCTCCGGCAGAGTGCCGGCGAAGGCTCCAAGATGAGATCTCGCGGATACAGAAGGTTACGGCGGTGGAAATTGTGTTTCGTGGTGCTCCTGCATGTTTTTGGGTTACGTAGGTATATATAGGAGAAAGAAGTACGTCAGTGGCCGCCCGAGGGGCCCACGAGACAGGGGGGCGCGCCCTACAGGGGGGCGCGGCCCCCTATCTCATGGGGCCCTCGGAAGCTTCTTGACTTGCACTCCAAGCTCTCCGGATCACATTCGTTCCAAAAATCACGCTCCCGAAAGGTTTCATTCCATTTGGACTCCGTTTGATATTCCTTTTCTTTGAACTACTGAAATAGGCAAAAAAACAGCAATATGGGCTGGGCCTCCGGTTAGTAGGTTAGTCCCAAAAATGATATAAATGTGTAAAATAAAGCCCATAAACATCCAAAAGATATAATATAATAGCATGGAACAATCAAAAATTTAAGATACGTTGGAGACGTATCAGTGCATTATAAACCAAAAGGCATACGTCTATAAGCAAAGGTACCGAAAGGGCAAGTAAAAGTGGTCCTATCCTGATCCTCTTTTGACACAGGTATTTGAGAGAAGCCAGAATAACCATCTGGAAAGCAAAAATGTGTATGTTTGGATAACCTTTCTAGCATTTGATCAACAAAAGGTAGAGGGTAAGGATCTTTTCTAGTAGCTTTATTTAATTTGTGGAAATCAGTTACCATTCTATAATTTGTAACAATTCTTTGTGGGATCAATGCATCCTTATCATTAGGAACAACAGTAATACCTCCCTTCTTAGGGACACAATGGACAGGACTTACCCACTGACTATCAGCAACAGGATAAATTATAACTGCCTCTAGAAACTTTAGTATTTCATTTCTTGCCACTTCTTTCATCTTAGGATTTAACCGTCGTTGATGATCTACAACTGGTTTAGCATCTTTCTCCAGTTTAATTTTGTGATGGCATAGAGTGGGACTAATGCCCTTAAGATCATCAAGAGTATATCTAATAGCAGCACGGTGCTTCTTCAGAGTTTTCAATAATTTCTCTTCTTCATGCTCTGAAAGGTTAGCACTAATAATAACAGGATATATCTTCTTTTCATCAAGATAAGCATATTTAAGAGTATCAGGTAATTGTTTCAGCTCAAATACGGGATCACCATTGGGTGGAGGAGGATTCCCTAGGATTTCAACAGGCAAGTTGTGTTTCAAAATAGGTCCCTGTTTTAATAATACTTCATCTATTTCCCTTCTTTCATTCATAAACATATCATTTTCATGGTCGAGCAAATATTGTTCTAAAGGATCATTAGGAGGCACGACAATGCAAGCAAGACCAACAATTTCATCTTTAATAGGCAATTTTTTATCATGGGGTTGTCCATGAAATTTAGCAAAATTAAATTCATGAGACATATCCCCTAAGCCAACAGTAACAATATCTTTTCCGCAGTCTATCCTAGCATTAACAGCCTTCAAGAAGGGTCTACCAAATATAATGGGACAAAATTCATCTTGTGGGCAACCAAGAACAAGAAAATCAGTAGGATATTTAATTTGCCCACACAGGACTTCAATATCTCTAACAATCCCAATTGGTGAAATAGTATCTCTATTGGCAAACTTAATAGTAACATCAATACCTTCTATTTGAGCAGGTGCGATATCATGCATAATTTCTTCGTATAAGGAATGAGGTATTGCAATCACATTAGCACCCATATCACATAATCCATGATAACAATGATCTCCTATTTTAATAGAAACAACAGGCATGCCAACAACAAGTCTATGTTTATTTTTAGTATCGGGTCTACCAATTCTAGCAGCTTCATCACAGAAGTAAATAACATGCCCATCAATATTATCGACCAAGAGATCTTTAACCATAACAATTCTAGGTTCAACATTAATTTGCTCAGGGGGTGTAGGCGTTCTAGCATTACTCTTACGAACCACTGTTGAAGCTTTAGCATGATCCTTTATTCTAACAGGGAAAGGTGGTTTCTCAATATAAGCAGTAGGAACAATAGGATCAAAATTATAAGTGATAGTCTTTTCTTCAACTTTAATAGGTTCTACTACTTTTACTTCAATGGTAGGATGACATTTAAACCACTTCTCCTTAGGGAGATCAACATGAGTAGCAAATGATTCACAGAAAGAAGCTACTATCTCAGAGTCAAGTCCATATTTGGTGCTAAATTCACGAAAAGCATCGGTGTCCATAAAGATTTAACACAATCGAACTTAGGTGTTATGCCTGACTCCTTAACTTCGTCGAGTTCTCAATATTCAGAGTTGCATTTAATTATTTCCAATAAATCCCATCTTAATTCAATACTCTTCATCATAAAAGAACCAGTACAAGAAGTATCGGGCATGGAGCGATTACTGAGAGAAAGTCGAGCATAAATTTTTGAATAATAATTTCTCTTGACAGCTCATGATTGGGGCATGAATATAACATTGTCTTAATCCTCCCCCAAGCTTGAGAGATATGTTCTCCTTTGCCAGGCCAAAAATTATATATATAATTACGATCACGATGAACCAGATTCATAGGATAAAACTTTTGATGAAATTCCAATTTCAATCGGTTGTAGTTCCATGATCCAATATCATCACATAGCCTAGACCATGTCAATGCCTTTCCCTTCAAAGATAAAGGGAAGACCTTCTTCTTGATGACATCCTCGGGCATACCTGCAAGCTTAAATAATCCACAAACTTCATCCACATAGATTAGGTGCATATCGGGATGTAATGTTCCATCTCGTGTAAAAAGATTAGCTAGCAGTTACTCTATCATGCCCAAAGGAATTTCAAAGTAAACATTTCCAGTAGGTTCAGTAGGTTGAGGAGCAACTCTTTGCTCTTCTGGGTGGGGTGAAGATACCCCGAACAAGCCCCTCAAAGGATTATTTTCCATAGTAACAAGTGCCAATAAATTTCAGCACACTACATAAATTTTTCAACACCAAATTCCACCTACCAAAGGCGCTTCACTCCCCGGCAACGGCGCCAGAAAAGAGTCTTGATGACCCACAAGTATAGGCGATCTATTGTAGTCCTTTTGATAAGTAAGAGTGTCGAACCCAATGAGGAGCAGAAGGAAATGACAAGCGGTTTTCTATAAGGTATTCTCTGCAAGCAATGAAATTATAGGTAACAGATAGTTTTGTGATAAGATAGTCGTAACGGGTAACAAGTAACAAAAGTAAACAAGGTGCAGCAAGGTGGCCCAATCCTTTTTGTAGCAAAGGACAAGCCTGGACAAACTCTTATATAAAGCAAAGCGCTCTCGAGGACACATGTGAACTTCTGTGAAGCTAGTTTCATCGTGCTCATATGATTCGCGTTCGTTACTTTGATAATTTGATATGTGGGTGGACCGGTGCTTGGGTACTGCCCTTCCTTGGACAAGCATCCCACTTATGATTAACCCCCCTCGCAAGCATCCGCAACTACAAAATAAGAATTACGGTAAACCTAACCATAGCATGAAACATATGGATCCAAATCAGCCCCTTACGAAGCAACGCATAAACTAGGGTTTAAGCTTCTGTCACTCTAGCAACCCATCATCTACTTATTACTTCTCAATGCCTTCCCCTAGGCCCAGAAAATGGTGAAGTGTCATGTAGTCGACGTTCACATAACACCATTAGAGGAGAGACAACATACATCTCATCAAAATATCGAACAAATACCAAATTCACATGACTACTTATAACAAGACTTATCCCATGTCCTCAAGAACAAACGTAACTACTCACAAATCATATTCATGTTCATAATCAGAGGGATATTATGATCTGAATATATGATCTTCCACCGAATAAACCAACTAGCATCAACTACAAGGAGTAATCAACACTACTAGCAACCCACAAGTACCAATCTGAGGTATTGAGACAAAGATCGGATACAAGAGATGAACTAGGGTTTGAGAGGAGATGGTGCTGGTGAAGATGTTGATGGAGACTGACCCCCTCTCAATGAGAGGATCGATGGTGATGACGATTTCCCCCTCCCGGAGGGATGTTTCCCCAGTAGAACAGCTCCGCCGGAGCCCTAGATTGGTTCCGCCAAGGTTCCGCCTTGAGACTGCGGTGCTTCGTCCCGAAAGCTTCCTTATGATTTTTTTCCAGGGCAAAAGACACCATATAGCAAAAGATGGGCATCGGGGGCCTGCCAGGTGTCCCATGAGGTAGGGGGCGCGCCCAGGGGGTAGGGCGCGCCCTCCACCCTCGATGGTGATTGGCCCCCTCTGGTGCTTTCTTCGCCCAATATTTTTAATATATTCCAAAACTGACTTTCATGGAGTTTCAAGACTTTTGGAGTTGTGCAGAATAGGTCTCTAATATTTGCTCCTTTTCCAGCCCAGTTCCAGCTGACGGCATTCTCCCTCTTCATGTAAACCTTGTAAAATAAGAGAGAAAAGGCATAAGTATTGGGACATAATGTGTAGTAACATCCCATAATGCAATAAATATTGATATAAAAGCATGATGCAAAATGGATGTATCAGTCTTTTATTGAAAAATTCTTATTCAAGTATCATTTTATGCTATCCAGAAATTCTATATCATTTCCAATCAACAATATTTCATCCACATATAATATCAGAAATGCTACAGAACTCCCACTCACTTTCTTGTAAATACAGGCTTCACCGTAAGTCTGTATAGAACCATATGCTTTGATCACCTCATCAAAGTGCATATTCCGACTCCGAGATGCTTGCACCAGTCCATAGATGGATCGCTGGAGCTTGCACACTTTGTTAGCACCTTTAGGATCTAGAAAACCTTCTGGTTGCATCATATACAACTCTTCTTTAAGAAATTCATTGAGGAATGCAATTTTGACGTCCATTTGCTTGGTTTCATAATCATAAAATGCAGCAATTGCTAACCTGATTTGGATAGACTTAAGCATCACTACGGGTGAGAAAGTACCATCATAGTCAACCCCTTGAACTTGTCGAAAATCTTTTTGCGACAAGCCGAGCTTTGTAGACAGTAACATTACCATCAGCATCAGTCTTCTTCTTGAAGATCCATTTATTCTCTATGGCTTTCCGATCAAAGGGCAAATCCACCAAAGTCCACACTTTGTTCTTATACATGGATCCTATCTCAGATTTCATGGCGTGAAGCCATCTGTCAGAATTTGGGCTCATCATAGCTTCTTCATAGTTCGTAGGTTCACCTTGGTCTAGTAACATGACTTCCATAACATGATTACCATACCACTCTGGTGCGGATCGTGCTCTGGTTGACCTACAAAGTTCAGTAGTAATATGATCTGAAGTTTCATGATCATCATCATTAGCTTCCTCTCTAGTTTTGGTGTAGGCATCATGGGAACAATTTTATGTGATGAGCTACTTTCCAATTCATGAGAAGGTACATTTACCTAATCAGCTTCTACTTTCCTCCCACTCACTTCTTTCAAGAGAAACTACTTCTCAAGAAAGGACCCATTCTTGGCAACAAAGATCTTGCCTTTTGACCTACGGTAGAAGGTGTACCCAATTGTTTCTTTAGGGTATCCTATGAAGATGCACTTCTCCGATTTAGGTTCGAGCTTATCAGGCTGAAGCCTTTTTACATAAGCATCACATCCCCAAACTTTAAGAAATGACAGCTTAGGTTTCTTGCCAAACCATAGTTCATACGGTGTCGTCTCAACGGATTTAGACGGTGCCCTATTTAACGTGAATGCGGCTGTCACTAATGCATAACCCTAAAACGATAGTGGTAAATTGGTAAGAGACATCATAGAACGCACCATATCCAATAAAGTGCGGTTATGACGTTCGGACACACCATTACACTATGGTGTTCCAGGTGGCGTGAGTTGTGAAACAATTCCACATTGTTTTAAACAAAGGCCAAACTCGTAACTCAAACATTCGCCTCCGCGATCATATCGTAGAAAATTTATTTTCTTGTTACGATGATTGTTCACTTCACTCGGAAATTATTTGAACTTTTCAAATGTTTCAGACTTGTGTTTTATCAAGTAGATATACCCATATCTACTCCAATCATCTATGAAGGCGAGAAAATAATGATACCCGCCACGTGCTTCAACACTCATCGGCTTGCATACATCAGTATGTATTATTTACAATAAGACATTAGCTCACTCCATTGTTCCGGAGAACGGAGTTTTAGTCATCTTGCCCATGAGGCATGGTTCGCAAGTATCAAATGATTCACAATCAAGTGATTCCAAAAGTCCATCTGCATGGAGTTTCTTCATGCGCTTTACACCGATATGACCTAAACGGCAGTGCCACAAGTATGTTGCACTATCATTATCAACTTTGCATCTTTTCGCATCAATATTATGAATATGTGTATCACTACAATCGAGATTCAGTAAACCATTCACATTGGATCTATGACCATATATGGCTTTATTCATGTAAATAGAATAACAATTATTCTATGACTTTAAATCAATAATTGTATTGCAATAAACATGATCCAATCATATTCATGCTCAATGCAAACACCAAATAACATTTATTTAGGTTCAACACTAATCCAGAAGGTGGAGTGAGTGTGCGATGGTGATCGTATCAACCTTGGAATAAGTTCCAGCACACATCGTCACCTCGCCTTTAACTAGTCTCTGTTTATTCTGTGACTCCTGTTTTGAGTTACTATTCTTAGCAACTTGTAACATCCCTAGCTTCTGGTATGCACTAGGCTAGACCTCATGTGTGCATCATGTTTAACTTTTGAATGAACTTGAAATGGGGATTGCTCAAACCCTAGCATTAAAGGAATTCACTAGGTTCACCTAAAATACTTTCAAGTAAGTCCAAATGGCTTTCAAAAATGTTCATGATTTTTGACAAAGGTGAAAAACCTCTACCAAAAATGATGCCAATATTTTTGGGCCATTATGGATTTTTGAATAATCCATATTGTATTTGAATTGGGGCATTTAAATACTATTAATATTTTTAAATGCTCCAACAATTCTGAAAATAGTTAAGGGCCTCTGTAATAATTCATTTAATGGCCACAATTATTTGCAGGATTTATTAAAATGATTTGGGCTATAAACTAAATCAGAAACAAAACTACCGAAATAGAAAAGAGAAACAAAATAGAAAAAAAGGGGAGAGAGGCTTACCTGGGCCACTTACCAGCTGGCCCAGCAGTTCGGCCCAGCAGACTGGCCACGCCAGTCATCCCTCTCCTCTCGCCAGAAGGACAGCACGCGTGGCCGACGCGCGCGAGCACGCGCCTCGCCAGCTCCTGCTTGCCGCCGAGGGTCTGGATGCCTCTCCCGAGCGCCACGCAACCCTCAGGCCGCTCTCAACTCCCTCCCGTGCTCATCCCCTTCTCCTGCTCTCCCTCTCGCTCCGTACCTCGGGCCCGAACGGAGCCGCCGCCACCGACGCCGATTACCGCAGCCACTGTGCTCCCCTCGCCTCGCCGACGTGCCTAGAAGCTCCGCCTCGACCCCCTCTTCCTCCCCACCGATCCACAGCCTCCGGAAGCCCTGCATCGCTGCCATCGCCGTCGTCTTCTACCTCGGACCCGCCGGCCATCTTCGTCAAATTCGCCGGTTCTGGACCGTCCCCGACCCCGCCGAGCATCTCTTCGTGACCGTGGTGAGCCCCCGGTCCTCTTCCCCCTAATCCCGCCTTCGTTTGTTTGCCGTAGCCGCCGCCCCCTTGCTTACCGTAGCCGTCGCCGCGCGGGCTCGTCGCCGACGAAGCCCCAGTGACCAAATGGCCCCGCGCGTGCGTCCGTTGCACTCGCAACGACCCGTGGAGCAACGCTAGCGTGGCAGCTAGCTCGTTTGCAAGCCGCAGCGCTAACCCCGCACCCACCCGAGCTCCGGCCGCCGCCTCGCTCGCCGCCGTTGCTGATTCCGACCACCTCAGCACCTCCCGCTGCTACCAAACGACGCGCCTCACCACGACGCGTCCATAGAGATCAACCGCGGCTCAAACCGCTGTCTGTACGCGAAACCCGAGCAACTCCGGCGTGTTGCCGCCCCGGGTTTGGTCGCCGCTGGCTGGTCTCCGGTGACGCCGACGTGGCCACTTAATTAGGGCATAAACACCCCGCTAACCACCCACTAGAGCCACTGCCAAGTGGGCCCCCGTGCCGAATTAATTAGTTTAACCTCTCTGTTAAATTAGCACTAATCTCAGAGGGCCCCGCCTGTCACCGTTGACTTTGCCATGTCAGCATTGACCGGACCCACCAGTCAGCCTCTGTCCCTGCCTGTTACACTGACGTGCGGGTCCCAGCCGTCAGGTTTGACCTGGACCAGCCACGTTGACCTGCTGACGTCACTAATACGTCATGCTGACACAGTATTTGTTTCTGGAATTAAAATAAATCAAAAATGATTTATTAATTCCAGAAAATTATATAAACTTCTAAAAATCATAGAAATTTAACCGTAACTCCAAATGAAATAAATTATATATGAAAAATTATCAGAAAAATTCAAGGAATCCATCTGTACCATTTTCATGCATGCTAGAACAACTTATAGCTGCTGTTTAGCACAAATCATATAAAGGGCATTTAAATATCCACATATGGAGTTTGAATTTGAATCTTGGATTCAAACCAACTTCATTTAATCTGGTTTTAGTTGCATTAGCTCAAAACACATTCATTTTGCCATGTCATGATCATGCATCATATTGTGCATTGCATTGATTGTGTTCCCTTCTGTGTTGCCGGTATTTGTCCCCTCTCGATAGACGTGATACCGATGATGTGATCGTTGACACTGATGAAGACTCAATGTTATCTTCAGAAGTGCCAGGCAAGCAAAACCCCCTTGTTCATTTCGATAAAATCCCACTCTCTCGCTCCTGCTCTCTTTTACTGCATTAGGACAACAACGACATTTTGTTACTTGCTGCGGTAGCTGAACCCCTTTATCCTTTGCATGACCTGTCATTGCCACAGTAAATAGATGAAACCCACTAGCATGAGTAGGAGTTGTTTGAGCCCTGATGTGCCTACTCATTCATGCTTGTTGTCATGCCTGCTATTGCTTAGAGTTGAGTCAGGTCTGATTCATCGGGGATGAATCAGAGGCGTGTGAACATGTCCTACTGTGTGTGAGCTAAGTGTGTGAACACGATTTGGTAAAGGTAGCGGTGAGAGGCCATGTAGGAGTACATGGTGGGTTGTCTCATTGCAGCCGTCCTCAGGAACTGAGTTCTATGTTTGTGATCCATGATTCAGCTACTACCACGCATTGGGCCCGAAACCAATGGACCCTCTCGGCTTCTTGATCACCCTTGTCCTCTGTCCAGGAGTTGCAAGTAGTTTCTGGTGTTTGTAGCTTACTGGAGGCCGTGGACAGCGCTGACCGTAGGGGTGGGCTGTGATGCGGTAGGTACGTGGCACGGTGTACCGGATGCCCGTTTGGTATCTCGGGAACCCTATTCACATCGTTTGGGGCTGTGAGCGAAACTCCGGCCGGATCTCCTCATGGATGGAACCCGAATAGGCGATAAACCTGGACTAGAGACTTGAGTGTTTAGGCAGGCCGTGGCCGACACCCACGTTGGGCTTCCGCTTGAAGGTTGCCGAGTACATGTCGTGTAAACGGCGGTAAGTGGTGAGAGCGTGTGTGAAGAAGTACACCCCTGCAGGGTTAATATGATCTATTCGAATAGCCGTGTCCGCGGAAAAGGACTTCTAGGTTGCTTATATCAGTTCATAGACAAGTGAAAGTGGATACTCTAAAATACGCAAGATAAGCGTGAGTGCTATGGATGGCGTTCTCGTAGGGAGACGGGAGCGGATCCATAGTGGTGTATTGATATGGTGAATATGTGGACTCGTGTGCGCCACCTCAAAAGAGTTACTTGCAGTCGTAGTTCAGGTTAGCCACCGAGTCAAAGCTGGCTTGCTGCAGTTAAACCCCACCATCCCTTTGTTGATAATGATGCATATGTAGTTAGTTCTGATGTAAGTCTTGCTGGGTACATTTGTACTCACGTTTGCCCATTTTATGTTTTGCAGAGAGACTTCGGTCTCACTAGTAGTTTCGCGTGGACTTCGACGTTTAGCTTGATACCTCAGCTACGATCTTGTGCCCTCGGCAGGATCTGATAGATAGTCAGGCTTCTCA
>NC_041381.1:81195273-81283460 GCF_002162155.2 Triticum dicoccoides
GAGCCATGGTAGCTTGCTACTGCTCCGGAACACTTAGGCTGGCCGGCATGTGTCCTTCTTCGTTCCTGTGTCTGTCCCTTCGGGGAAATGTCACGCGATGAATACCGGAGTCCTGTTAGCCCGCTACAGCCCGGTTCACCGAAGTCCTGCTAGCCCAGTGCTACAGCCTGGATTCACTCGCTGATGACCGACACGTTCGATGCTGGGTCATGGATGCCTGTCCCTGTAAGTCTGTGCCACTTTGGGTTTACGACTAGCCATGTCAGCCCGGGCTCCTTATCATATGGATGCTAGCGACACTGTCATATACGTGTGCCAAAAGGCGCAAACGGTCCCGGGCAAAGGTAAGGCGACACCCGTGGGAATACCGTGCGTGAGGCCGCAAAGTGATATGAGGTGTTACATGCTAGATCGATGTGGCATTGAGTCGGGGTCCTGACAGCGTTGGTATCAGAGCTTGACTGCCTGTAGGATTACCAAGCCAAACTGGTCGAAGTTGAGTCTAGACATTCTTTAGTTATATGTAGGGGAATTGATTGTGGGATGGAACGTAAGGCTCTTTTTACTCCTTATACCTTATGCCTTCTGATCTGAGTCATCTTATCTTTTCTGCGGGGATTAAGAACTAGGCTATCTTTTCTTTCTATCAGGATCACGTGTTACTAATCTGTAGACTTATAAGATTGTTGGATTTAAGTCTCAGTTCAGTTCCTACTACTTCCGTATGTTAATTGTTGATCTCGAAACCTTGATATTGTGCTTCTGAGTGGTTATGCCACCATTTTTGTGAATGTCTCAAATCTTTTCTGAGCATTTACAGCCGTTATGCTGTCCGAGTCATTCCAGGTTTCTAAATAGTCTGATGCATTTGCAAAATCCTTTTCCTCTGGTTTCGATGCTCCTTTATGCCAGCTCAATCACACAAATTGTTGAGTTGAGGCATTCTATTGCCTTGACATATATGTTGGAATTATTATTATGACCCTAAGTGCTTAGAGGATCATCTAGTAATTTAGCCATGATTTGTGTTCCCAGTGTGATGATTCTGGCCATCATTCTCGAAAGCATCCCGTGATGCTACTTAGTAATAGGTATTCTGTTCCTGGGTTCTTGAACCCGATATTCACCCTACTTACATCATGTTGATAGTGTTGCTAGTTCCTTTAGTATATTAGTAACCTTTGCGATAGTCCTCGAGGTCCGTGGTATATCCTTCTTCCAATTACCATGAACCATTCTTGGCAGGAGTTCTTCTGAACCAAAAGATGACAACAAGAGTGCTCTCGATGAGTTCTCCATTCATAAATCGTGACTCTGCCAGTTCTACCTTTCTGCATGGGTTATCCGGAAGAAATATGTTGAACTTCGTTCGACATGCTAATCCATGCATCCACAACTCAGAAAATCATATGTTCTTTTGAGTTGTCCCATCTTAGTTGTTTCCGACCCTCGCCTATCAATTGATAGTCAAGAGTATGCGTGCATTCGTTCGTCGATGCCTATTACCCCTGTGGTCCGCCAAGCCATTCTATTTTAGAATGAATAGGAGAAACAAACTCCAGTACCTCATCCATATCTAGGATTGGGTCAAAGTAGTTGTATTCCGCAGATCAAATGCCAATCCAGCTTTTGGTTCTGTTCTACCTTGGAGTATTACCCCCTTTATGTCAGAATTGTCATGAGAACTGCACCAACTTTCATGAATTTTGACGTAGTAATACTTCTCACCATCATTAGTCATTCCTCGGCCATCGTGTTGATGCAACTGGAATACCGACAAATGAATTGAGATGTGTGAAATCAATACTCCCAGCAACCTCATTGCCTGGTAGTTAAGGGACAATAATTTCATTCTTAGCGTGTTGGTTTTTGAATCATCCTTCTAAGACTGATCGTGCTACCTAGTCCTTATTTCGGTGCACCCTTCGATTGATGAGTTAGGATCTTGTCAAGTCCTCACTCATTTGATCATATCGTCTTGCCCTCAAAAGCGAGATTGTTCTCGAGCTTAGTAACATATCGGTGGTTCGTGATTTTCCGAATATCTTCTCAAAAGTATCACCAGGCTATCACCTGACTGTTATGTTGAGCTCGTGATCAAGTTGGTTTCTTGTGAACCACCTTCTCTCCAAGAATCGGTGTTAGATATCCCTGAGCTAGTTGGTTAAGCTAGACAACAACTTGGAGAGTTGGAAGATAAAAGCTTGCCTGACTTAGTTCGTTCCAAAGGGATATTCTTGTGTAGTGTGTGTTGAAGAAAGATGATATCTTCATCGATTGGTCCTTGTGATCAGTTGCTGGACCTATTGTCTTATCAATCCTTTGATTTGAGTGTGGGCTATCGTCAAATCAAATCAGTACCAACGATGCTCGTAATGTTGTCTTATTTGTGGTTGATCCCTCGAGCATACACCATTACATCTTTGGTCTGACCAATGCTATCACCGTGTTCACTTAACTATGGAATTCCCTTTAAAAGGAAACCTAGATGAATTGTTGTTGAGCCCATTGACAACATCCTTGTCTCCTCCATGATTTTGCTGAACATTAAGTTAGTGTTGGAAACTTTTGAAGGCATTTGTTCATGCTAGCTCATGAAGCATATGTTTGGATGAAGGTAGTGACTTCCTTTAATTCATGTGCATCTGATGCAAGTTGCCGCCGTGGATTCGAGAAAGTCAATGTTGTTTCCTTTGGAATCATCCCAAATCAGTCATGCATACGTGCGAAAGTATTCTGTGGTTCGGAGACTTGCAACCTCCATTCTATATGTGCTCCGTAGCACCCCAAGCCACTGACTGATTTGTTCGAGAACAGGAGTTAAGTGTTAATCCATGGTAATGCACAAGACTTCGATACCCTCGTTGATGGTTCCCCCTCCTGAACTCGGTAGAGTTTTATTGTAAGACTACCATGAGGGCATGCTTGTCTGGGACAACGTGTTCACATGTTTGTAGCAGAACCAGCTCATGTTTTGGAGCTTGCTATCGTAGTTCATTTCCCGAGAATCTCGCAACGTCATCTCGTCGAATTGTGTTGCAAACTTTCATTTTTCTTTCTAGACTTGGTGAGTCTGGGATATCCTGACACCAACCAGATCTGAATCTCAGGCAGATGTGATGGTTGGAACATTTCCCAAGAATTATAATATTGGTCTCTCAATAACCGGCAAGGTGGATGTCGTGGCCAACACACCCATCCGGTAGACCTGTTATTATAATATCTTGATTGAGGAAGTTGGCCACCTCCCCATAAGGATTTCGTAGGATTTACCTCCGTAACCGTTCCTTATGGATTCTATTGCTTCCGAAGTCCGACCTTTACTTGATGTTCTAGTTATCAAACCATATCTATGAATGGGTTACACTAGCACGTCAAGGAGAACATTAGAAGCGGAGTGCTAAATGTCTCTCGGTCGATCATCCAGATTTTGTTTCCTTGGCCTCGCTAGGGCGAAATCTGAGTTGATGTTATCTTCCTTTGCATCTGCATCATCCATCATTAGCCATCATGGTAGCAAGTTGTGTTGCCAGGATCCTTGACACGGATGCTGATAAAACCTTGATGATTGTGGAAATGCTCAAGTTCTTGAGAGCACGTACAAGCGCTACGTGTTATCATTGGCTCTAGCTGGGTTTGCTCTCAGTTCCCTTGGCAATGCTATGATCTTTTCAAACAGTGAATTCACTCTCTATTGTTGGGTTCTTCCCCAGTTACTAGAATCATTCCCAGCATTTGCATTTTGTTCCCAGCTTGCACCGCCAATGTGCCATTCTACCATGGGTCTCTTCCATTTCCGGTGGTAAGCAAGTTCATCCATTACGTTGTCTTCAACAAGGTAATCCACATCATCCAAGTCCAAGTATGCCATTCTACCAACCCCGCCAATCGATTGCTGTGATTTGCCTTAGGCTGATATAGAGAGTCTCAATGATCTCTATATCAAAGGTAATTCTTTTTGCCACTTAAGATAATAATCTACGAATCACCCTTCTCCAGGATGTTTCGTTATGGTATCATGGCAATTCAACTCCTCGCTACGTTGACAACCAATCACCACATTCTTAAGTCTGGAGTTGTTGTCTACCTAGTGAACCTTTGTCATCTGCTTCACCCCATTCCTATGGATGTGTGCTTCGTCTCTCAGCTCGAGAGAGGTTGCTATGTCTCATTCCGTGAGTTAATCTTGAGTTGTTCGATCTTCGAGAAGATCGACCCTTCTAGAGTCTCCTTCTTCTCTCCATGTCATGTTGGCAGGATTTCCCAGAGCAAGACTTCGAGACAACGATGGTGAACGAATCAACATTCAATTGAAGTGCAACCTGGATCGTGAAGATTGTGCTAGTTTGCGTTTCCCCTTCATCCTACCCTATGCTTGAATCTCGAGACGAGATTCTTGTTTAGTGGGGGTGAGTTGTCACATCCCTAGCTTCTGGTATGCACTAGGCTAGACCTCATGTGTGCATCATGTTTAACTTTTGAATGAACTTGAAATGGGGATTGCTCAAACCCTAGCATTAAAGGAATTCACTAGGTTCACCTAAAATACTTTCAAGTAAGTCCAAATGGCTTTCAAAAATGTTCATGATTTTTGACAAAGGTGAAAAACCTCTACCAAATATGATGCCAATATTTTTGGGCCATTATGGATTTTTGAATAATCCATATTGTATTTGAATTGGGGCATTTAAATACTATTAATATTTTTAAATGCTCCAACAATTCTGAAAATAGTTAAGGGCCTCTGTAATAATTCATTTAATGGCCACAATTATTTGCAGGATTTATTAAAATGATTTGGGCTATAAACTAAATCAGAAACAAAACTACAGAAATAGAAAAGAGAAACAAAATAGAAAAAAAGGGGAGAGAGGCTTACCTGGGCCACTTACCAGCTGGCCCAGCAGTTCGGCCCAGCAGACTGGCCACGCCAGTCATCCCTCTCCTCTCGCCAGAAGGACAGCACGCGTGGCCGACGCGCGCGAGCACGCGCCTCGCCAGCTCCTGCTTGCCGCCGAGGGTCTGGATGCCTCTCCCGAGCGCCACGCAACCCTCAGGCCGCTCTCAACTCCCTCCCGTGCTCATCCCCTTCTCCTGCTCTCCCTCTCGCTCCGTACCTCGGGCCCGAACGGAGCCGCCGCCACCGACGCTGATTACCGCAGCCACTGTGCTCCCCTCGCCTCGCCGACGTGCCTAGAAGCTCCGCCTCGACCCCCTCTTCCTCCCCACCGATCCACAGCCTCCGGAAGCCCTGCATCGCCGCCATCGCCGTCGTCTTCTACCTCGGACCCGCCGGCCATCTTCATCAAATTCGCCGGTTCTGGACCGTCCCCGACCCCGCCGAGCATCTCTTCGTGACCGTGGTGAGCCCCCGGTCCTCTTCCCCCTAATCCCGCCTTCGTTTGTTTGCCGTAGCCGCCGCCCCCTTGCTTACCGTAGCCGTCGCCGCGCGGGCTCGTCGCCGGTGAAGCCCCGGTGACCAAATGGCCCCGCGTGTGCGTCCGTTGCACTCGCAACGACCCGTGGAGCAACGCTAGCGTGGCAGCTAGCTCGTTTGCAAGCCGCAGCGCTAACCCCACACCCACCCGAGCTCCGGCCGCCGCCTCGCTCGCCGCCGTTGCTGATTCCGACCACCTCAGCACCTCCCGCTGCTACCAAACGACGCGCCTCACCACGACGCGTCCGTAGAGATCAACCGCGGCTCAAACCGCTGTCTGTACGCGAAACCCGAGCAACTCCGGCGTGTTGCCGCCCCGGGTTTGGTCGCCGCCGGCTGGTCTCCGGTGACGCCGACGTGGCCACTTAATTAGGGCATAAACACCCCGCTAACCACCCACTAGAGCCACTGCCAAGTGGGCCCCCGTGCCGAATTAATTAGTTTAACCTCTCTGTTAAATTAGCACTAATCTCAGAGGGCCCCGCCTGTCACCGTTGACTTTGCCATGTCAGCATTGACCGGACCCACCAGTCAGCCTCTGTCCCTGCCTGTTACACTGACGTGCGGGTCCCAGCCGTCAGGTTTGACCTGGACCAGCCACGTTGACCTGCTGACGTCACTAATACGTCATGCTGACGCAGTATTTGTTTCTGGAATTAAAATAAATCAAAAATGATTTATTAATTCCAGAAAATTATATAAACTTCTAAAAATCATAGAAATTTAACCGTAACTCCAAATGAAATAAATTATATATGAAAAATTATCAGAAAAATTCAAGGAATCAATCTGTACCATTTTCATGCATGCTAGAACAACTTATAGCTGCTGTTTAGCACAAATCATATAAAGGGCATTTAAATATCCACATATGGAGTTTGAATTTGAATCTTGGATTCAAACCAACTTCATTTAATCTGGTTTTAGTTGCATTAGCTCAAAACACATTCATTTTGCCATGTCATGATCATGCATCATATTGTGCATTGCATTGATTGTGTTCCCTTCTGTGTTGCCGGTATTTGTCCCCTCTCGATAGACGTGATACCGATGATGTGATCGTTGACACTGATGAAGACTCAATGTTATCTTCAGAAGTGCCAGGCAAGCAAAACCCCCTTGTTTATTTCGATAAAATCCCACTCTCTCGCTCCTGCTCTCTTTTACTGCATTAGGACAACAACGACATTTTGTTACTTGCTGCGGTAGCTGAACCCCTTTATCCTTTGCATGACCTGTCATTGCCACAGTAAATAGATGAAACCCACTAGCATGAGTAGGAGTTGTTTGAGCCCTGATGTGCCTACTCATTCATGCTTGTTGTCATGCCTGCTATTGCTTAGAGTTGAGTCAGGTCTGATTCATCGGGGATGAATCAGAGGCGTGTGAACATGTCCTACTGTGTGTGAGCTAAGTGTGTGAACACGATTTGGTAAAGGTAGCGGTGAGAGGCCATGTAGGAGTACATGGTGGGTTGTCTCATTGCAGCCGTCCTCAGGAACTGAGTTCTATGTTTGTGATCCATGATTCAGCTACTACCATACATTGGGCCCTGAAATATGACCCCGCTCGACTTCTTATTCACCCTAGTCCTCTGTCCAGGAGTTGCAAGTAGTTTCTGGTGTTTGTAGTATGCTGGAGGCCGTGGACAGCGCTGACCGTAGGGGTGGGCTGTGATGCGGTAGGCACGTGGCCGGGTATACCGGGCGCCCGTTTGGTGTCACGGAACCCTGTTCACATCGTTTGGGGCTGTGAGCGAAACTCCGGCCGAATCTCCTCATGGATGGAACCCGAATAGGCGATAAACCTGGACTAGAGACTTGAGTGTTTAGGTAGGTCGTGGTCTACACCCACGTCGGCTTTCGCTTGAAGTCTGCCGAGCACATGTCGTGTGCAGACGCTAAGTGGTGGAAACATGTATGAAGAAGTACACCCCTGCAGGGTTAACATCATCTATTCGAATAGCCGTGTCCGCGGAAAAGGACTTCTGGGTTGCTTATATCAGTTCATAGACAAGTGAAAGTGGATACTTTAAAATGCGCAAGATAAGCATGAGTGCTATGGATGGCGTTCTCGTAGGGAGACGGGAGCGGATCCATAGTGGTGTATTGATATGGTGAATATGTGGACTCGTGTGCGCCACCTCAAAAGAGTCGCTTGCAGTCGTAGTTTAGGATAGCCACCGAGTCAAAGCTGGCTTGCTGCAGTTAAACCCCACCATCCCTTTGTTGAAAATGATGCATATGTAGTTAGTTCTGATGTAAGTCTTGCTGGGTACATTTGTACTCACGTTTGCCTATTTTATGTTTTTGCAGAGAGACTTCAGTCTCACTAGTAGTTCCACGTGGACTTCGACGTTTAGCTTGTTACCTCAGCTACGATCTTGTGCCTCGGCAGGATTTGGTAGATAGTCAGGCTTCTCAGCCTTTTTCATTTATAGATGTCTGTACTCAGACATGATAGCTTCCGCTTGTGCTTGATTTGTATGCTCTGAATGTTGGGTCATGAGACCCATGTTTGTAATATCTCGCTCCTCGGAGCCTATTGATTAAAATACTTGATTTGTAGAGTCATGTTGTGATGCCATGTTGTATTTGCACATATCGAGCATATTGTGTGTATGTTGTTAAAATGCTTGGTATGTGTGGGATCTGACCATCTAGTTGTTTATCTTTAGTAGCCTCTCTTACCGGGAAATGTCTCCTAGTGTTTCCACCGAGCCATGGTAGCTTGCTACTGCTCCGGAACACTTAGGCTGGCCGGCATGTGTCCTTCTTCGTTCCTGTGTCTGTCCCTTCGGGGAAATGTCACGCGATGAATACCGGAGTCCTGTTAGCCCGCTACAGCCCGGTTCACCGAAGTCCTGCTAGCCCAGTGCTACAGCCTGGATTCACTCGCTGATGACCGACACGTTCGATGCTGGGTCATGGATGCCTGTCCCTGTAAGTCTGTGCCACTTTGGGTTTACGACTAGCCATGTCAGCCCGGGCTCCTTATCATATGGATGCTAGCGACACTGTCATATACGTGTGCCAAAAGGCGCAAACGGTCCCGGGCAAAGGTAAGGCGACACCCGTGGGAATACCGTGCGTGAGGCCGCAAAGTGATATGAGGTGTTACATGCTAGATCGATGTGGCATTGAGTCGGGGTCCTGACAGCGTTGGTATCAGAGCTTGACTGCCTGTAGGATTACCAAGCCAAACTGGTCGAAGTTGAGTCTAGACATTCTTTAGTTATATGTAGGGGAATTGATTGTGGGATGGAACGTAAGGCTCTTTTTACTCCTTATACCTTATGCCTTCTGATCTGAGTCATCTTATCTTTTCTGCGGGGATTAAGAACTAGGCTATCTTTTCTTTCTATCAGGATCACGTGTTACTAATCTGTAGACTTATAAGATTGTTGGATTTAAGTCTCAGTTCAGTTCCTACTACTTCCGTATGTTAATTGTTGATCTCGAAACCTTGATATTGTGCTTCTGAGTGGTTATGCCACCATTTTTGTGAATGTCTCAAATCTTTTCTGAGCATTTACAGCCATTATGCTGTCCGAGTCATTCCAGGTTTCTAAATAGTCTGATGCATTTGCAAAATCCTTTTCCTCTGGTTTCGATGCTCCTTTATGCCAGCTCAATCACACAAATTGTTGAGGCATTCTATTGCCTTGACATATATGTTGGAATTATTATTATGACCCTAAGTGCTTAGAGGATCATCTAGTAATTTAGCCATGATTTGTGTTCCCAGTGTGATGATTCTGGCCATCATTCTCGAAAGCATCCCGTGATGCTACTTAGTAATAGGTATTCTGTTCCTGGGTTCTTGAACCCGATATTCACCCTACTTACATCATGTTGATAGTGTTGCTAGTTCCTTTAGTATATTAGTAACCTTTGCGATAGTCCTCGAGGTCCGTGGTATATCCTTCTTCCAATTACCATGAACCATTCTTGGCAGGAGTTCTTCTGAACCAAAAGATGACAACAAGAGTGCTCTCGATGAGTTCTCCATTCATAAATCGTGACTCTGCCAGTTCTACCTTTCTGCATGGGTTATCCGGAAGAAATATGTTGAACTTCGTTCGACATGCTAATCCATGCATCCACAACTCAGAAAATCATATGTTCTTTTGAGTTGTCCCATCTTAGTTGTTTCCGACCCTCGCCTATCAATTGATAGTCAAGAGTATGCGTGCATTCGTTCGTCGATGCCTATTACCCTTGTGGTCCGCCAAGCCATTCTATTTTAGAATGAATAGGAGAAACAAACTCCAGTACCTCATCCATATCTAGGATTGGGTCAAAGTAGTTGTATTCCGCAGATCAAATGCCAATCCAGCTTTTGGTTCTGTTCTACCTTGGAGTATTACCCCCTTTATGTCAGAATTGTCATGAGAACTGCACCAACTTTCATGAATTTTGACGTAGTAATACTTCTCACCATCATTAGTCATTCGTCGGCCATCGTGTTGATGCAACCGGAATACCGACAAATGAATTGAGATGTGTGAAATCAATACTCCCAGCAACCTTGTTGCTTGGTAGTTAAGGGACAATAATTGCATTCTTAGCGTGTTGGTTTTTGAATCATCCTTCTAAGACTGATCGTGCTACCTAGTCCTTATTTCGGTGCACCCTTCGATTGATGAGTTAGGATCTTGTCAAGTCCTCACTCATTTGATCATATCGTCTTGCCCTCAAAAGCGAGATTGTTCTCGAGCTTAGTAACATATCGGTGGTTCGTGATTTTCCGAATATCTTCTCGAAAGTATCACCAGGCTGTCACCTGACTGTTATGTTGAGCTCGTGATCAAGTTGGTTTCTTGTGAACCACCTTCTCTCCAAGAATCGGTGTTAGATATCCCTGAGCTAGTTGGTTAAGCTAGACAACAACTTGGAGAGTTGGAAGATAAAAGCTTGCCTGACTTAGTTCGTTCCAAAGGGATATTCTTGTGTAGTGTGTGTTGAAGAAAGATGATATCTTCATCGATTGGTCCTTGTGATCAGTTGCTGGACCTATTGTCTTATCAATCCTTTGATTTGAGTGTGGGCTATCGTCAAATCAAATCAGTACCAACGATGCTTGTAATGTTGTCTTATTTGTGGTTGATCCCTCGAGCATACACCATTACATCTTTGGTCTGACCAATGCTATCACCGTGTTCACTTAACTATGGAATTCCCTTTAAAAGGAAACCTAGATGAATTGTTGTTGAGCCCATTGACAACATCCTTATCTCCTCCATGATTTTGCTGAACATTAAGTTAGTGTTGGAAACTTTTGAAGGCATTTGTTCATGCTAGCTCATGAAGCATATGTTTGGATGAAGGTAGTGACTTCCTTTAATTCATGTGCATCTGATGCAAGTTGCCGCCGTGGATTTGAGAAAGTCAATGTTGTTTCCTTTGGAATCATCCCAAATCAGTCATGCATACGTGCGAAAGTATTCTGTGGTTCGGAGACTTGCAACCTCCATTCTATATGTGCTCCGTAGCACCCCAAGCCACTGACTGATTTGTTCGAGAACAGGAGTTAAGTGTTAATCCATGGTAATGCACAAGACTTCGATACCCTCGTTGATGGTTCCCCCTCCTGAACTCGGTAGTGTTTTATTGTAAGACTACCATGAGGGCATGCTTGTCTGGGACAATGTGTTCACATGTTTGTAGCAGAACCAGCTCATGTTTTGGAGCTTGCTATCGTAGTTCATTTCCCGAGAATCTCGCAACGTCATCTCGTCGAATTGTGTTGCAAACTTTCATTTTTCTTTCTAGACTTGGTGAGTCTGGGATATCCTGACACCAACCAGATCTGAATCTCAGGCAGATGTGATGGTTGGAACATTTCCCAAGAATTATAATATTGGTCTCTCAATAACCGGCAAGGTGGATGTCGTGGCCAACACACCCATCCGGTAGACCTGTTATTATAATATCTTGATTGAGGAAGTTGGCCACCTCCCCATAAGGATTTCGTAGGATTTACCTCCGTAACCGTTCCTTATGGATTCTATTGCTTCCGAAGTCCGACCTTTACTTGATGTTCTAGTTATCAAACCATATCTATGAATGGGTTACACTAGCACGCCAAGGAGAACATTGGAAGCGGAGTGCTAAATGTCTCTCGGTCGATCATCCAGATTTTGTTTCCTTGGCCTCGCTAGGGCGAAATCTGAGTTGATGTTATCTTCCTTTGCATCTGCATCATCCATCATTAGCCATCATGGTAGCAAGTTGTGTTGCCAGGATCCTTGACACGGATGCTGATAAAACCTTGATGATTGTGGAAATGCTCAAGTTCTTGAGAGCACGTACAAGCGCTACGTGTTATCATCGGCTCTAGCTGGGTTTGCTCTCAGTTCCCTTGGCAATGCTATGATCTTTTCAAACAGTGAATTCACTCTCTATTGTTGGGTTCTTCCCCAGTTACTAGAATCATTCCCAGCATTTGCATTTTGTTCCCAGCTTGCACCGCCAATGTGCCATTCTACCATGGGTCTCTTCCATTTCCGGTGGTAAGCAAGTTCATCCATTACGTTGTCTTCAACAAGGTAATCCACATCATCCAAGTCCAAGTATGCCATTCTACCGACCCCGCCAATCGATTGTTGTGATTTGCCTTAGGCTAATATAGAGAGTCTCAATGATCTCTATATCAAAGGTAATTCTTTTTGCCATTTAAGATAATAATCTACGAATCTCCCTTCTCCAGGATGTTTCGTTATGGTATCATGGCAATTCAACTCCTCGCTACGTTGACAACCGATCACCACATTCTTAAGTCTGGAGTTGTTGTCTACCTAGTGAACCTTTGTCATCTGCTTCACCCCATTCCTATGGATGTGTGCTTCGTCTCTCAGCTCGAGAGAGGTTGCTATGTCTCATTCCGTGAGTTAATCTTGAGTTGTTCGATCTTCGAGAAGATCGACCCTTCTAGAGTCTCCTTCTTCTCTCCATGTCATGTTGGCAGGATTTCCCAGAGCAAGACTTCGAGACAACGATGGTGAACGAATCAACATTCAATTGAAGTGCAACCTGGATCGTGAAGATTGTGCTAGTTTGCGTTTCCCCTTCATCCTACCCTACGCTTGAATCTCGAGACGAGATTCTTGTTTAGTGGGGGTGAGTTGTCACATCCCTAGCTTCTGGTATGCACTAGGCTAGACCTCATGTGTGCATCATGTTTAACTTTTGAATGAACTTGAAATGGGGATTGCTCAAACCCTAGCATTAAAGGAATTCACTAGGTTCACCTAAAATACTTTCAAGTAAGTCCAAATGGCTTTCAAAAATGTTCATGATTTTTGACAAAGGTGAAAAACCTCTACCAAAAATGATGCCAATATTTTTGGGCCATTATGGATTTTTGAATAATCCATATTGTATTTGAATTGGGGATTTAAATACTATTAATATTTTTAAATGCTCCAACAATTCTGAAAATAGTTAAGGGCCTCTGTAATAATTCATTTAATGGCCACAATTATTTGCAGGATTTATTAAAATGATTTGGGCTATAAACTAAATCAGAAACAAAACTACAGAAATAGAAAAGAGAAACAAAATAGAAAAAAAAGGGGAGAGAGGCTTACCTGGGCCACTTACCAGCTGGCCCAGCAGTTCGGCCCAGCAGACTGGCCACGCCAGTCATCCCTCTCCTCTCGCCAGAAGGACAGCACGCGTGGCCGACGCGCGCGAGCACGCGCCTCGCCAGCTCCTGCTTGCCGCCGAGGGTCTGGATGCCTCTCCCGAGCGCCATGCAACCCTCAGGCCGCTCTCAACTCCCTCCCGTGCTCATCCCCTTCTCCTGCTCTCCCTCTCGCTCCGTACCTCGGGCCCGAACGGAGCCGCCGCCACCGACGCCGATTACCGCAACCACTGTGCTCCCCTCGCCTCGCCGACGTGCCTAGAAGCTCCGCCTCGACCCCCTCTTCCTCCCCACCGATCCACAGCCTCCGGAAGCCCTGCATCGCCGCCATCGCCGTCGTCTTCTACCTCGGACCCGCCGGCCATCTTCATCAAATTCGCCGGTTCTGGACCGTCCCCGACCCCGCCGAGCATCTCTTCGTGACCGTGGTGAGCCCCCGATCCTCTTCCCCCTAATCCCGCCTTCGTTTGTTTGCCGTAGCCGCCGCCCCCTTGCTTACCGTAGCCGTCGCCGCGCGGGCTCGTCGCCGGCGAAGCCCCGGTGACCAAATGGCCCCGCGCGTGCGTCCGTTGCACTCGCAACGACCCGTGGAGCAACGCTAGCGTGGCAGCTAGCTCGTTTGCAAGCCGCAGCGCTAACCCCGCACCCACCCGAGCTCCGGCCGCCGCCTCGCTCGCCGCCGTTGCTGATTCCGACCACCTCAGCACCTCCCGCTGCTACCAAACGACGCGCCTCACCACGACGCGTCCGTAGAGATCAACCGCGGCTCAAACCGCTGTCTGTACGCGAAACCCGAGCAACTCTGGCGTGTTGCCGCCCCGGGTTTGGTCGCCGCCGGCTGGTCTCCGGTGACGCCGACGTGGCCACTTAATTAGGGCATAAACACCCCGCTAACCACCCACTAGAGCCACTGCCAAGTGGGCCCCCGTGCCGAATTAATTAGTTTAACCTCTCTGTTAAATTAGCACTAATCTCAGAGGGCCCCGCCTGTCACCGTTGACTTTGCCATGTCAGCATTGACCGGACCCACCAGTCAGCCTCTGTCCCTGCCTATTACACTGACGTGCGGGTCCCAGCCGTCAGGTTTGACCTGGACCAGCCACGTTGACCTGCTGACGTCACTAATACGTCATGCTGACGCAGTATTTGTTTCTGGAATTAAAATAAATCAAAAATGATTTATTAATTCCAGAAAATTATATAAACTTCTAAAAATCATAGAAATTTAACCGTAACTCCAAATGAAATAAATTATATATGAAAAATTATCAGAAAAATTCAAGGAATCCATCTGTACCATTTTCATGCATGCTAGAACAACTTATAGCTGCTGTTTAGCACAAATCATATAAAGGGCATTTAAATATCCACATATGGAGTTTGAATTTGAATCTTGGATTCAAACCAACTTCATTTAATCTGGTTTTAGTTGCATTAGCTCAAAACACATTCATTTTGCCATGTCATGATCATGCATCATATTGTGCATTGCATTGATTGTGTTCCCTTCTGTGTTGCCGGTATTTGTCCCCTCTCGATAGACGTGATACCGATGATGTGATCGTTGACACTGATGAAGACTCAATGTTATCTTCAGAAGTGCCAGGCAAGCAAAACCCCCTTGTTCATTTCGATAAAATCCCACTCTCTCGCTCCTGCTCTCTTTTACTGCATTAGGACAACAACAACATTTTGTTACTTGTTGCGGTAGCTGAACCCCTTTATCCTTTGCATGACCTGTCATTGCCACAGTAAATAGATGAAACCCACTAGCATGAGTAGGAGTTGTTTGAGCCCTGATGTGCCTACTCATTCATGCTTGTTGTCATGCCTGCTATTGCTTAGAGTTGAGTCAGGTCTGATTCATCGGGGATGAATCAGAGGCGTGTGAACATGTCCTACTGTGTGTGAGCTAAGTGTGTGAACACGATTTGGTAAAGGTAGCGGTGAGAGGCCATGTAGGAGTACATGGTGGGTTGTCTCATTGCAGCCGTCCTCAGGAACTGAGTTCTGTGTTTGTGATCCATGATTCAGCTACTACCACGCATTGGGCCCGAAACCAATGGACCCTCTCGGCTTCTTGATCACCCTTGTCCTCTGTCCAGGAGTTGCAAGTAGTTTCTGGTGTTTGTAGTATGCTGGAGACCGTGGGCAGCGCTGACCGTAGGGGTGGGCTGTGATGCGGTAGGCACGTGGCACGGTGTACCGGGCGCCCGTTTGGTGTCTCGGGAACCCTGTTCACATCGTTTGGGGCTGTGAGCGAAACTCCGGCCGGATCTCCTCATGGATGGAACCCGAATAGGCGATAAACCTGGACTAGAGACTTAGGTGATTAGGTAGGTCGTGGCCGACACCCACATTGGGCTTCCGCTTGAAGGTTGCCGAGTACATGTCGTGTAAACGGCGGTAAGTGGTGAGAGCGTGTGTGAAGAAGTACACCCCTGCAGGGTTAACCTAATCTATTCGAATAGCCGTGTCCGCGGAAAAGGACTTCTGGGTTGCTTATATCAGTTCATAGACAAGTGAAAGTGGATACTCTAAAATACGCAAGATAAGCGTGAGTGCTATGGATGGCGTTCTCGTAGGGAGACGGGAGCGGATCCATAGTGGTGTATTGATATGGTGAATATGTGGACTCGTGTGCGCCACCTCAAAAAAGTTACTCGCAGTCGTAGTTCAGGATAGCCACCGAGTCAAAGCTGGCTTGCTGCAGTTAAACCCCACCACCCCTTTGTTGATAATGATGCATATGTAGATAGTTCTGATGTAAGTCTTGCTGGGTACATTTGTACTCACGTTTGCCTATTTTATGTTTTGCAGAGAGACTTCAGTCTCACTAGTAATTCCGCGTGGTCTTCGACGTTTAGCTTGTTACCTCAGCTACGATCTTGTGCCCTCGGCAGGATCTGATAGATAGTCAGGCTTCTCGGCCTTTTTCATTTATAGATGTCTGTACCCAGACATGATAGCTTCCGCTTGTGCTTTGACTTGTATGCTCTGATTGTTGGGTCATGAGACCCATGATTGTAATATCGCGCTCCTCGGAGCCTATTGAATAAATACTTGAGTCGTAGAGTCATGTTGTGATGCCATGTTGTATTTGCACATATCGAGCATATTGTGTGTATGTTATTGAAATGCTTGATATGTGTGGGATCTGGCTATCTAGTTGTTTATCCTTAGTAGCCTCTCTTACCGGGAAATGTCTCCTAGTGTTTCCACTGAGCCATGGTAGCTTGCTACTGCTCCGGAACACTTAGGCTGGCCGGCATGTGTCCTTCTTCGTTCCTGTGTCTGTCCCTTCGGGGAAATGTCACGCGATGAATACCGGAGTCCTGTTAGCCCGCTACAGCCCGGTTCACCGAAGTCCTGCTAGCCCAGTGCTACAGCCTGGATTCACTCGCTGATGACCGACACGTTCGATGCTGGGTCATGGATGCCTGTCCCTGTAAGTCTGTGCCACTTTGGGTTTACGACTAGCCATGTCAGCCCGGGCTCCTTATCATATGGATGCTAGCGACACTGTCATATACGTGTGCCAAAAGGCGCAAACGGTCCCGGGCAAAGGTAAGGCGACACCCGTGGGAATACCGTGCGTGAGGCCGCAAAGTGATATGAGGTGTTACATGCTAGATCGATGTGGCATTGAGTCGGGGTCCTGACACAACTGAACCGGTATCAAATACCCAGGGGTTACTATAAACACTAGTAAGGTACACATCAATAACCTGTATATCAAATATACCTTTGTTCACTTTGACATCCTTCGTATCCGCCAAATGTTTGGGGCAGTTCCACTTCTAGTGACCATTTCCTTTGCAGTAAAAGCACTCAGTTTTAGGCTTGGGTCCAGCTTTGGGCTTCTTCACGGGAGTGGCAACTTGCTTGACATTCTTCTTGAAGTTCCATTTCTTTCCCTTTTTGCTTTTCTTGAAACTAGTGGTCTTGTTAACCATCAATACTTGATGCTCTTTCTTGATTTCTAACTTTGTCGATTTCAGCATCACAAAGAGCTCGGGAATCATTTTCGTTGTCCCTTGCATATTATAGTTCATCATGAAGTTCTATTAGCTTGGTGATAGTGACTAGAGAACTCTGTCAATCACTATCTTATCTGTAAGATTAACTCCCACTTGATTCAAGCGATTGTAGTACTCAAACATTCTGAGCACATGCTTACTGGCTGAGCTATTCTCCTCCATCTTGTAGGCAACGTACTTGTCAGAGGTCTCATACCTCTCGACATAGGCATGAGTCTAAAATACCAATTAAAGCGCTTGGAACATCTCCTATGTTCTGTGGTGTTCAAAACATTTTTGAAGTCCCGGTTCTAAGCCGTAAAGCATGGTGCACTAAACTATCAAGTAGGCATCTTGCCGAGCTTGTCAAACATTCATAACATCTGCATCTGCTCCTGCAATAGGTCTGTCACCTAGCGGTGCATCAAGGACATAATTCTTCTGTGCAGCAATGAGGATAATCCTCAGATCACGGACCATGTCCTCATCATTGCTACTATCATCTTTCAACTTATTTTTCTCTAGGAACATAAAACATTGGAGAGCTATATTGCAAGTTATTGATCTATAACATAGATTTGCAAATACTATCAGGACTAAGTTCACGATAAATTAAGTTCAATTAATCAAATTGCTAATGAAATCCCACTTAAATAAACATCCCTCGAGTTATCTAAGTGATACGTGATCTAAATCAACTAACCCATGTCCGATCATCACGTGAGATGGGGTAGTCATCAATGGTGAACATCTCTATATTGATCATATCTACTATATGATTCACGTTCGACCTTTCGGTCTCTAGTGTTCTGAGACCATGTCTGTACATGCTAGGCTCGTCAAATTTAACACAAGTATTTTGCATGTGAAAAACTGTCTTACACCCGTTGTATGTGAACGTAGAGTCTATCACACCCGATCATCACGTGGTGCTTTGAAACGACGAACTTTACCAATGGTGCATACTCGGGGAGAACACTTTTACATTGAAATTTAGTGAAGGGATCATCTTATAATGCTACCGCCGTACTAAGCAACATAAGATGCACAAAAGATAAACATCACATGCAATCAAAATATGTGACATGATATGGCCATCATCTTGTGATTTTTATCTTCATCTCCAAAGCATCGTCATGATCTCCATCGTCACCGGCTCGACACCTTGATCTCCATCCTTGCGTCGTGGTCGTCTCACCAACTATTACTTCTACAACTATCACTAACGCATAGTGATAAAGTAAAGCAATTACATGATGTTTGCATATCATACAATAAAAAGACAACCATAAGGCTCCTGCTGGTTGTCGATAACTTACAAAACATAATCATCTCATACAACAACGTATATCACATCATGACTTGACCATATCACATCACAACATAGCCTGCAAAAACAAGTTAGACGTCCTCTACTTTGTTGTTGCAAGTTTTACGTGGCTGCTACGGGTTTCTAGCAAGAACCATTCTTACCTACGGCAAAACCACAACGGTGAATAATCAAGTTTGCTGTTTTAACCTTCTTCAAGGACCGGCCGCAGTCAAATTTGATTCAACTAAAGTAGGAGAAACAGACACCTGCCAGCCACCTTTATGCAAAACTAGTTGCATGTCAGTCGGTGGAACCGGTCTCATGTGCGTGGACATGTAAGGTTAGCCCGGGCCACTTCATCCCACAATGCTGCCGAATCAAAATAAGACATTGGTGGTAAGCAGTATGAACATCACCGCCCACGACTTCTTTGTGTCCTACTCGTTCATATCATCTACGCATAGACCTGGCTCGGATGCCATTGTTGGGTAACATTCCATGGAAAACAAAAAATTTCTACGCACACGCAATGATCTACCCATGGAGATGCATAGCAACGATGGGTAGAGTGTGTCTACGTACCCTCATAGACCGCAAGCGGAAGTGTTTGACAATGCAGTTGATGTAGTCGAACTTTCTTCGTGATCCAACCGATCGAGTACGGAACGTACGACACCTCCGCGTTCAGCACACCTTCAGCTCGTGAGGTCCGCGCCTTCTTGATCCAACAAGATGGCAAGGTAGTGGATGAGTTTCGGCAGCACGATGTCGTGGTGACAGTTATGGTGAAGTTATCTCCGCAGGGCTTCGCCTAAGCACTACGAAAATATGACCGGGGGTGTAAACGGTGGAGGGGGCGCTGCACACCGCTAAGAAATTGTCTGTTGTGTGCTAGGCACCCCCTCCCACATATATATGTGGGAGGGAGGGAGGAGCAGCCAAGAGGGGCGCCCAAGTAGGAGGAATCCTACTTGGGGTCTCTCCCAAGGCGGCGCCCCCTGCCATGTATAGGAGCGGGGAAAGGCAGGGGAGGGTGGTGCCCCCCTTCCTCTCTCCTATGGGAGGGAAAGGCAGGAGGGGATAGACCTCCCCCTTTTCCTTCCCTAGGGCTGTTTGGCCAGGAAAAAGGGCGCATCAGCCCCCTATGGGCTGGTCTGTCCCTTCCCTTGGCCCATTAAGCCCATATACATGTCGGGGGTGCCCGGAACCCCTTCCGGTGACCCAATTTCTTCCCGGTATGTCCCGAAACACTTACGGTGTCCAAATACCATCATCATATATATCAATATTTACCTCTCGACTGTTTCGAGACTCCTCATCATGTCTGGGATCTCATCCAGGACACCGAACAACATTCGGTCACCAAAACATATAACTCATATAACACTATATCGTCAACGAACATTAAGCGTGCGGACCCTACGGGTTCGAGAACTATGTAGACATGACTGAGATACCTCCCCAATTAATAACCAATAGCGGAACCTGGATGCCCATATTGGCTCCTACATATTCTATGAAGATCTATATCGGTCGAATCGTTATGACAACATACGTAATTCCCTTTGTCCATCAGTATGTTACTTGCCCGAGATTCGATCGTCGGTATCTCTATACCTAGTTCAATCTCGTTACCGGCAAGTCTCTATACTCGTTACGTAATACATCACCTCATGACTAACTTCTTAGTAATTTGCTTGCAAGCTTGTGATGTGCGTTACCTAGAGGGCCTAGAGATACCTCTTTGATACTCGGAGTGACCAATCCTAATCTCGATCTATGCCAACGCAACAAACACCTAGGAGATACCTATAGAGCATCTTTATGATCACCCAGTTATGTTGTGATGTTTGAAAGCACATAAGGTATTCCTCCGGTATCCAGGAGTTGCATAATCACATAGTCGAAGGAATATATATTTGACATGAAGAAAGCAATAGCAATAAACTGAATGATCAATATGCTAAGCTAACGGATGGGTCTTTTCCATCACATCATTCTTATAATGATGGGATCCCGTTATAAAATGACAACACATGTCGATTTTTAGGAAACCTTAGCCATCTTTGATAGACGAGCTAGTATAGTAGAGGCTTACTAGGGACACGGTATTTGTTTATGTATTCACACATATATTTAAGTTTCTAATCAATACAATTCTAGCATGAATAATAAACCTTTATCATGAATAATGAAATATAAAATAACAACTTTATTATTGCCTCTAGGGCATATTTCCTTCAATTACTTTCTTGATATTCCACGTGAGCACATTGCTGACTCCACTAAATCGATATCTAGGTTCCAGTCCAGCCTTTTCTCTAGATCAATGCATTTCACGGTTGCTGCCAACATGAAAGTTAGTAATATTTATTTTTTTACATTTCATTGTGCATATAGTGTCAAGTCCATTACTAAGGCTTTTCTAGCTTCTCATTTCGCTGAAGATTATGAAGTTTCGTACTCTACAAATTTAGCTTCTCTTTCTCTCTCTCTCTCTCTCTCTCTCTCTCTCTATCTATCTATCTATCTATCTATCCATCTATCTATCTCTCTATCTCTCTCTCTCTCTATATATATATCTCTCTCTCTCATGGACGCACTTAAATGCTGCCCATCCAGATCTAGCAGAGATTACTATCACGATGCACGGAGAAGCAGACCTTACGAATCGCTGAGCCTTGACAGAAAAATCCTAGGTGATTCCCTTCGTGGCTTTCCAGCTCGCCCTCTCTAGGGTACATGTTTACTTTTTTCTTGCGTGTTTTGTTTTAGGCATGATTTTGATTGTTTTCTCTGCTAATCTTTGGAGTTAAGGACTCTTTAGATGCAATCCAATGGAACACAAGGCATTTTGCTTATTTACTTGACCTAATGCTTAGTAGCTACACCAAGGCATTGTATTCCTGCGGTCGCTGAATACCGTTGTTTCTGTTGGCTGTCTTAATTATTGTGTGTATTTCTGCCACAGGCTGCAAGGCATCTTGCAACACGTGGATCAACAAATGTGATTTACAGCAAGGCAGTGACGTATTATGTTCCTGCTTTTAGGCTACATGTTGAATCTACTACTGCAGGTTCCCACAAAAAAAATCTACTACTGCAGGTATATATTGTTCAATGGGAATTTCATCATCTTAGAATATTATAGTGCAGGTAGATAATTGTTGGGGGTTGCAAGGTTAACTGCTCCATCCATGGACAATGTACTTTGACATCTACAATGGAATCACAAGTTATCACTTTCAACATGCCTTTTTTAAGGCTATCAGTTATTTCTAATCTGTTGCAACCATAAGCGTTTAAATTTTTCGATATACATGAGCTTGCAATTTCTGCTGTAAACCACGATCTCCAAAATATGTGGTATTACTGATTTATTATCTTCTAAATGTCACCAACACCTATTTGGGAAATGCTTACACCTTGGTGCAACCAAGAGATGCCAATTATCTGTTGCATCTACAGTTATGCATCGGCCTCTCCGGCTATACTTAGTGCAGCCACTACAACCACTCTTCACTATCAAGATCTGCGTTTATGAAAAATGATTAAATGCAGGGTGGTCGATTTGAGGTGCTCCAAATATGGTATGTTATAAAAAGCTACATCATAATTTTTTATATCTTGTGGTTCTCATAGTCAGCGCAGATGAGGGACAAAGAGGGAAATACCAATGTGTGTAAAGTTGTCTACTAGCTAGGTATTTTCCCTAACTGTTTAAATAGCTAGTTCCATGCAATTACTTTCTTGATATTCCATGTGAGCACATTGTTGATTCCGCTAAATAAATATCTGGGTTTGATATGTCCATTTTGCATCATGCTTTTATATTGATATTTATTGCATTATGGGTTGTTATTACATGTTATATCACAATACTTATGCCTTCTCTCTCTTTTTTATAAGGTTTACATGAAGAGGGAGAATGTCGGCAGCTGGAATTCTGCACTGGAAAAGGAGCAAACATTAGAGACCTATTCTGCACAACTCCAAAAGTCCTGAAACTTTACGAATATCAGTTTTGGAATAAATAAAAAATATTGGGCGAAGAAAGCTCCAGATGGGGGCCACCAGCCAGCCACAAGGGTGGAGAGCGCGCCCTACCCCCTGGGCGTGCCACCCGTCCTTGTGGGCCCCCTGGAAGGCCCTCGATGCCCATCTTCTGCTATATGGTGTCTTTTGCGCTGGAAAAAAAATAAGGGAGAAGCTTTCGGGACGAAGCGCCACCGTCTCGAGATGGAACCTGGGCAGAACCAATCAAGGGCTCCGGCGGAGCTGTTCTGTCGGGGAAACACCCCTCCAGGAGGGGTAAATCATTTCCATCATCATCACTATCGATCCTCTCATCGAGAGGGGGTCAATCTCCATCAACATATTCACCAGCACCATCTCCTTGCAAACCCTAGTTCATCTCTTGTATCCGATCTTTGTCTCAAAACCTCAGATTGGTACCTGTGGGTTGCTAGTAGTGTTGATTACTCCTTGTAGTTGATGCTAGTTGGTTTATTCGGTGGAAGATCATTTGTTCATATCCTTAATGATAATTAATACTCCTATGATTATGAACATAAATAGTCTTTGTGAGTAGTTACATTTGTTCTTGAGGACATGGGAGAAGTCTTGTTATAAGTAATCATGTGAATTTGGTATTCGTTCGATATTTTGATGAGATGTATGATGTCTCTCCTCTAGTGGTGTTATGTGAACATTGACTACATGACACTTCACCATGACTTGGGCCAAGGGGAAGGCATTGGGAAGTAATAAGTAGAAGATGGGTTGCTAGAGTGACAGAAGCTTAAACCCTAGTTTATGTGTTGCTTAGTAAGGGGCTGATTTGGATCCATATGTTTCATGCTATGGATAGGTTTACCTTAATTCTTCTTTCATAGTTGCGGATGCTTGCGAGGTTAATCATAAATGGGAGGCTTGTCCAAGGAAGGGCAGCACCCAATCACCGGTCCACCCACATATCAAACTATAAAAGTAACGAACGCGAATCATATGAGCATGATGAAAATTCATTGACAGTAATTCCCATGTGTCCTCGGGAGCGCTTTGCTTTATATGAGAGTTTGTCCAGGCTTGTCCTTTTCTACAAAAGGGATTGGGCCACCTTGCTGCACCTTAGTTATTTTTTAACTTCTTACCCGTTATGCATTACCTTATCGCAAAACTATCTGTCATCGATATTTTCAGTGCTTGCAAAGATTACCTTGCTGAAAATCGATTGCATTCTGCTCCTTGTTGGGTTCAATACTCTTACTTATCGAAAGCACTACGATATATCCCCTATACTTGTGGGTCATCAATACTCTTTTCTGGCATCATTGCTGGGGAGTGAAGTGCCTTTGGTAAGTGGAATTTGGTGAGGAAACATTTGTATAGTGTGCTGAAATTTACTATCACTTGTTACTATGGAAAATAATCCTTTGAGGGGCTTGTTCGGGGTATCTTCACCTCGACCGGAAGAGCAAAGAGTTGCTCCTCAACCTACTGAACCTACTGAAAATATTTATTTTTAAATTCCTTCGGGTATGATAGAGAAACTGCTACCTAATCCTTATGCAGGAGATGGAACATTACATCCTGATATGCACCTAATCTATGTGGATGAAGTCTATGGATTATTTAAGCTTGAAGGTATGCCCGAGGATGTTGTCAAGAAGAAGGTCTTCCCTTTATATTTTAAGGGAAAGGCATTGACATGGTATAGTATATGTGATGATATTGGATCAGGGAACTACAACCGATTGAAATTGGAATTTCATCAGAAGTTTTATCCTATGCATCTGGTTCATCGTGATCGGAATTATATATATAATTTTTGGCCTTGTGAAGGAGAAAGTATGGATAAAGCTTGGGGGAGGCTTAAGTCAATGTTATATTCATGCCCCAATCATGAGCTCTCAAGAAAAATTATTATTTTTAATTTTTATGCTCGGCTTTCTCATAATGATCGATCCATACTCGATACTTCTTGTTTATGATGAAGACTATTGAATTCAAATGGTATTTATTGGAAAGAATTAAACACAACTCTGAAGATTGGGAACTCGACGAAGGTAAGGAGTCAGGTATAAACCTTAAGTTTGATTGTGTTAAATCATTTATGGATACCGCTGCTTTTTGTGATTTTAGCACTAAATGTGGACTTGACTCTAAGATAGTAGCTTCTTGCTGTGAATCATTTGCTACTCATGTTGATCTCCCTAAGGATAACTGGTTTAAATATCATCCTACCATTAAAATGAAAGTAGTAGAACCTATTAAAGTTGAAGAAGAAACTATTACTTATAATGTTGATCCTATTGTTCCTACTGCTTATATTGAGAAACAACCTTTTCCTGTTAGAATATAGGATCATGCTAAAGCTTCAACTGTGGTTCGTAACAGTTATACTAGAACACCTACACCCCCTGAACAAATTAAAGTTGAACCTAATATTTACATGGTTAAAGATCTCTTGGTTGATAATATTGATGGGCATGTTATTTATTTCTGTGATGAAGCTGCTAGGATTGCTAAACCTGATACTAAAGATAAACATAGACCTATTGTTGGCATGCCTGTTGTTTCCGTTAAAATTGGAGATCATTGTTATCATGGCTTATGTGATGTGGGTGCTAGCGTGGGTGCAATTCCTTTTTCCCTATATAAAGAAATTATGAATGATATTGCACCTGATGAGATAGAAGATATTAATGTTACTATTAAGCTTGCCAATAGAGACACTATTTCACTAGTTGGGATTGTTAGAGATGTTGAAGTCTTGTGTGGGAAAATAAAATACCCTACTGATTTTATCGTTCTTGCTTCCCCACAAGATGATTTTTGTCCCATTATATTTGGTAGATCTTTCTTGAATACTGTTAATGCTAAGATAGACAGCGAAAAGGATATTGTTACTGTTGGTTTAGGGTATATGTGTCATGATTTTTATTTTTCTAAATTTTGTAGACAGCCCCATGTTAAAGAATTGCCTAGTAAGGATGAAATTATTGGTCTTGCTTCTATTGTCGTGCCTCCTAATGATCCTTTAGAACAATATTTGCTCGACCATGAAAATGATATGTTTATGAATGAAAGAAGGGAAATAGATGAAGTATTCTTTCTTAAAGGGCCTATTTTGAAACACAATTTTCCTGTTGAAATTCTTGGAGATCCTCGTCCACCTAAGGGTGATCCCGTGTTTGAGCTTAAACAATTACCTAATACTCTAAAATATGCTTATCTTGATGAAAAGAAGATATATCATGTTATTATTAGTGCTAACCTGTCAGAGCATGAAGAAAAGAAATTATTGAAAACTCTGAAGAAGCATCGCGCTGCTATTGGCTATACTCTTGATGATCTTAAGGGCATTAGTCCCACTCTATGTTAGCACAAAATAAAATTGGAGAAAGATGCTAAACTAGTTGTTGATCATCAACGACGGTTAAATCCTAAGATGAAAGAAGTGGTAAGAAATGAAATACGAAAGCTTCTGGAGGCAGGTATAATTTATCCTATTGCTGATAGTCAGTGGGTAAGTCCCGCTCATTGTGTCCCTAAGAAGGGAGGTATTACTGTTGTTCCTAATGATAAGAATGAATTGATCCCACAAAGAATTGTTACATGTTATAGAATGGTAATTGATTTCCGCAAATTAAATAAAGCTACTAGAAAAGATCATTATCCTTTACCTTTTGTTGATCAAATGCTAGAAAGACTATCCAAACATACACATTTTTGCTTCCTAGATGGCAATTCTAGTTTCTCTCAAGTACCTGTGTCAAAATATGATCAGGAAAAGACCATGTTTACTTGCCCTTTTGGTACTTTTGCTTATAGACGTATACCTTTTGGTTTATGCAATGCACCTGCTACCTTTCAAAGATGTATGACTGCTATATTCCCTGAGTTTTGTGAAACGATTGTTGAGGTCTTCATGGATGATTTCTCCATTTATGAAACTTCTTTTGTTGATTGCTTAAGCAACCTTGATTGAGTTTTGTAGAGATGCGAAGAAACTAATCTTGTCTTGAACTGGGAGAAGTGCCACTTTATGATTAATGAAGGTATTGTCTTTGGGCATAAAATTTCTGAAAGAGGTATTGAAGTTGATAAAGCTAAAGTAGATGCTATTTAAAAATGTCGTGTCCTAAAGATATCAAAGGTATAAGAAGTTTTCTTGGTCATCTTGGTTTCTATAGGAGGTTTATTAAAGACTTCTCTAAAATTTCTAGGCCTCTCACTAATCTCTTGCAAAAAGATGTTCCTTTTGTTTTTGATGATGATTGTGTAGAAGCATTTGAAATACTTAAGAAAGCCTTGATTTCTGCACCTATTGTTCAGCCACCTGATTGGAATTTACCCTTTGAAATTATGTGTGATGCCAATGATTATGCTATTGGTGTTGTTCTAGGACAAAGAGTTGATAAGCAATTAAATGTTATCTAGACAGTGCCCAAAGAAATTATGCTACTACTAAAAAAGAATTTTTAGCAGTTGTATTTGCTTGTGATAAGTTCAGATCATATATTTATGATTCCAAAGTAACTGTTCATACTGATCATGCTGCTATTAAATAACTTATGGAAAAGAAAGATGCTAAACCTAGACTTATTAGATGGGTTCTCTTGTTACAAGAATTTGGTTTACATATTATTGATAGAAAGGGAGTTGAGAATCCCGTTACAGACAACTTGTCTAGGTTAGAAAATGTTCTTGATGACCCACTGCCTATTGATGGTAGCTTTCCTGATGAGCAATTAGCTGTCATAAATGCTTCTCGTAATACTCCATGGTATGCTGATTATGCTAATTATATTGTTGCTAAATTTATACCACCTAGTTTCACATACCAGCAAAAGAAAAAGGTTTTCTATGATTTAAGACATTGCTTTTGGGATGACACACACCTTTATAAAGAAGGAGTAATGGTGTTATTAGACGTTGTGTACCTGAGCATGAATAGGAAGAGATCCTACGCAAGTGTCACTCCGAGGCTTACGGAGGACACCACGCTGGAGATAGAACTGCACATAAGGTACTGTAATCCGGTTTATATTGGCCTACTCTCTTCAAGGATGCTTGTAAGTTTGCCTTGTCTTATGATGAATGCCAAAGAATTGGTAATATTAGTAGACGTTAAGAAATGCCTATGAATTATTCACTTGTTATTGAACCATTTGATGTTTGGGGCTTTGATTATATGGGATCTTTTCCTTCCTCTAATGGGTATACACATATTTTAGTTGTTGTTGATTATGTTACTAAGTGGGTAGAAGCTATTCCAACTAGTAGTGCTGATCATAACACTTCTGTCAAGATGCTTAAAGAAGTTATTTTTCCGAGGTTTGGAGTCCCTAGATATTTAATGACTGATGGTGGTTCACATTTTATTCATGGTGCTTTTCGTAAAATGCTTGCTAAGTACGATGTTAACCATAAAATTGCATCTCCATATCATCCTCAGTCTAGTGGTCAAGTAGAATTGAGTAATAGAGAGATTAAATTGATTTTGCAAAAGACTGTTAATAGATCTAGAAAGAATTGGTCCAAGAAACTTGATGATGCATTATGGGCTTATAGAATTGCTTATAAAAATCCTATGGGTATGTCTCCGTATAAAATGGTTTATGGAAAGGCTTGTCACTTACCTTTTGAACTAGAACATAAGGCATATTGGGCTATTAAAGAGCGCAACTATGATTTCAAACTTTCCGGTGAGAAGAGGTTATTTGACATAAGCTTGCTTGACGAATGGAGA
Source organism: Triticum dicoccoides (assembly GCF_002162155.2). Lineage (NCBI taxonomy): Eukaryota > Viridiplantae > Streptophyta > Magnoliopsida > Poales > Poaceae > Triticum > Triticum dicoccoides. The sequence goes on from NC_041381.1 coordinate 81,223,446, forward strand.
ACCCAAGCCTATGAGAATGCCAAGTTGTTTAAAGAAAAGGTTAAAAGATGGCATGACAAGAGGATACAAAAGCGTGAGTTTAATGTAGCTGATCATGTTTTACTATACAACTCTCGTTTAAGATTTTTTGTAGGAAAACTTCTCTCTAAATGGGAATGTCCATACATTATTGAGGACGTCTATCATTCCAGTGCCATCAAAATCAACAACGCCGAAGGCACAAAGCCGAAGGTAGTAAATGGTCAAAGAATCAAACATTATATCTCAGGTAATCCCATAAATGTTGAGACCAATATAATTGACACCGTAACACCGGAGGAGTACATAAGGGACACTTTCCCGAATGTTCCGGACACCGAAAAGGAATAGGTATGTGGTACGGTAAGTAAACCGACTCCAAAACTGTTCTAATAGCAATTTTTCTCTGTTTTGGAATATTTAAAAAACTAGGAAAATTAAAAGTAGTCCGAAAGAGACACGAGGCGACCACAAGGGTGGAGGGCGCGCCCTACCCCCATGGGCGCGCCCCCTACCTTGTGGCCACCTCGTGTGCCCTATGGACTCCGTTCTCTTGCACGGTACTTCTTTTGGTCGGTAAAATTTTATTATATAATTTCCCGAAGGTTTTGACTAGCGTACCGCGGCAAAATCCCCTTTTTTCATTTTGAGTTGTTTCTGCAACAAATTTAGAGCAATATGTCATCCTAGGATTCAGAGGGAGAAAGCTATGTGGTTGATTATGTTGCAGACCCCAAAGTCTACGGGGACTCGGAGTAGTGTGGTTGGACCACGGAGGAAGAAGAAGACTATGATCCTAAGGAAAAGGAGGAGACAAGCTCAAATGAAGATGAAGTCCAACTACCTCAACCTGGGGACATGCACGTGGAGTTCAAAAGGTCAAGTCTCACTAATAAATCAAAGAAACCTAAGATTGAGTTAATCCCTTTTCGTCTCTTGCAACAAAACAAACAGGAACTATGTAAAAAGATACTAAGTCTTGAGCAGGTGATTGATGACTTAAGGGAGGAAAATTCTATCCTCAAGCGCAAGCTGAGGAAGAAGGCTACATCATCAACAACTCCATCATCACCACAAATACATGGGTATGGGCACTCCCCTTGGCAACTGCCAAGCTTGGGGGAGGTGCCTCGGTATCGTATCACCATCACACCTCTATCTTTATCGTTTTTCTTAGTTTGATCCTTTTGGTTATATCTTGATCTAGTAGAATAAAGGTTTAGTATGATCTAGCTTTGAGTTTTGTTTTGATCTCTATCTATGCAATCGAGTCCGTGATTTATATATAATAAAGAGTAGTTTTGAGTTGAGGGCTTTGCTTTTGTGCAATGATCTTGAGGGAATTAAAGAAAGAATAAAAAGAAATAAAAAGATCATATATTGATCTTATGGAAAGTAATGACTTAACATATAAAGAGTATGATGAATAAAAGTTGTTGAGAGTTGACAAACATAGTTTTGGTCATTGTTGCAATTAATAGGAAGTAATAAAGAAAGAGAGGCTTCACATATAAATATACTATCTTGGACACCTTTTGTGATTGTGAGCACTCATTAAAATATGACATGCTAAAAAGTTGATGTTGGACAAGGAAGACAATGTAATGAGTTATGTTTTCTTATATCCGAATATAAGTTATATTGTCATGGATCATCCAACATGTTGAGCTTGCCTTTCCCTCTCATGCTAGACAAATTCTTTGCACCAAGTAGAGATACTACTTGTGCTTCTAAACATCCCTAAACCTAGTTTTTCCATGAGAGTCCACCATACCTACCTATGGATTGAGTAAGATCCTTCAAGTAAGTGTTATCATTGATGCAAGCAATAAAAATTGCTCTTTAAATATGTATGATCTATTAGTGTGAAGAAAATAAGCTTTATACGAACTTGTGATATGGAAGAAATAAAAGCGATGGACTGCATAATAAAGTTCTTTATCACAAGCGACAATATAAAGTGACGTTCTTTTGCATTAAGATTTCATGCATCCGACCATAAAAGCGCATGACAACCACTGTTTCCCCTCTGCGAAGGGCCTATCTTTTATTTTTACCTTCTACCCTTATACAAGAGTCATGATGATCTTCACCTTTCTTTTTTACACTTTATCCTTTGGCAAGCACTATGTGTTGGAGGGATCCGGATATATATATATATATATATATATATATATCTATTTGGATGTAGGTTTTCATAAGGTATTATTGTTGACATTACCCTTGAGGTAAAAGGTTGGGAGGCGAAACTATAAGCCCCTATCTTTCTCTGTGTCCGACTGAAACTTTGTACCCATAAGTATCACGTGAGTGTTAGCAATTGTGAAGGACTAAATGATAGTTGAGTATGTGGACTTGCTGAAAAGCTCTTATAATGACTCATTCTGATGTTATGATAAATTTCAATTGCTTCAGTGACTGAGATGATAGTTTGTTAGTTTTCAATAAAGTTTCTGATTCATACTTTACTTTGTGAATGAATTGTTACTTTAGCATAAGGAATTATATGACATTATATGTTGATGTTCTAAAGATGATCATGATGCCCTCATGTCCGTATTTTATTTTAGGGACAATTGCATTTTTACCCCTAGTTGGTTCCTACCCACGGGTTTTGCCCTTACTTTTCGAGCTTACTCAGTTTTGCCCTTACTTTTTCCATCGAGGTCCCTTGAATGCCCTTTGACCGTTTGACCAAAACTTTGAAAATTCATAACTAATTCATATGAACTCAGAAAAATACAAATAAGATATCAAAATGTTCAGATAAACATTACCTTTATGGGCATATCATTTGCATTCAGGACAAAAGCATCGTTTAAACTACCTAAGGTAATTAATGTTATTAACATTATTAAAAATAAATAGGTATAAACAATATTTTTTTGATGAATAAAAATTACATGCAAATGTAGGTGATGTTTTCTGAACATCCTCATAACTTAGTTGCATTTTTCTGAATTTCTATCAACTTGTTAAGAATGTCCTAACGACTTTGACCATTATTTGGAAACTTCATAACAAGTTGATACGAACTCAGGAAAATGCAAATAAGGTATCAGGATGTTCAGAAAACATCACCTACATTTGCATATAATTTTTATTCACGAAAAATATATTGTTTATACCTATTTATTTTTAATAATGTTAATAACAATAATTACCTCGGGTAGTTTAAACGATGCTTTTGTCCTGAATGCAAATGATATGCCCATAAAGGTAATGTTTATCTGAACATTTTGATATCTTTTTTGAATTTTTCTAAGTTCATATGAATTAGTTATGAATTTTCAAAGTTTTTGTCAAACGGTCAAAGGGCATTCGAGGGACCTCGATGGAAAAAGTAAGGGCAAAACTGAGCAAGCTCGAAAAGTAAGGGAAAAACCCATGGGTAGGAACCAACTAGCGGTAAAAATGCAATTGTCCCTTTATTTTATCGACACCTCTAACTCTAAACATGTGGACATATTTTTCGATATCGGCTTTTGCTTGAGGACAAGCAAGGTCTAAGCTTGGGGGAGTTGATACGTCCATTTTGCATCATGCTTTTATATTGATATTTATTGAATTATGGGTTGTTATTACACATTATATCAATACTTATGCCTTTTCCCTCTTATTTTATAAGGTTTACATGAAGAGGGAGAATGCCGGCAGCTGGAATTCTGGACTGGAAAAGGAGCAAATACTAGAGACCTACTCTGCACAACTCCAAAAGTCCTGAAACTTCACGGAGATCAGTTTTGGAATAAATAAAAAATATTGGGCGACGAAAGCACTAGAGGGGGGCCACCAGCCAGCCACAAGGGTGGAGAGCGCGCCCTACCCCCTGGGCGCGCCCCCCGTCCTTGTGGGCCCCCTGGCAGGCCCCCGACATCCATCTTCTGCTATATGGTGTCTTTTTCCCTGGAAAAAATAAGGGAGAAGCTTTCGGGATGAAGTGTCGCCGACTCGATGTGGAACCTGGGCAGAACCAATCTAGGCCACCGGAGAAGCTGTTCTACTGGGGAGACATCCCTCCGGGAGGAGGAAATCATCACCATCGTCATCACCATCGATACTTTCATCAAGAGGGGGTCAATCTCCATCAACGTATTCACCAGCACCATCTCCTCTCAAACCCTAGTTTATCTCTTGTATCCGATCTTTGTCTCAAAACCTCAGATTGGTACATGTGGGTTGCTAGTAGTGTTGATTACTCCTTTTTGTTGATGCTAGTTGGTTGATTCGATGGAAGATCATATGTTCAGATCCTTAATAATAATTAATACTCCTCTGATTATGAACATGAATACGCTTTGTGAGTAGTTACGTTTGTTCCTGAGGACATGGGAGAAGTCTTGTTATAAGTAATCATGTGAATTTGGTATTCGTTCGATATTTTGATGCGATGTATGTTGTCTCTCCTCTAGTGGTGTTATGTGAAGGTCGACTACATGACACTTCACCATAATTTGGGCCTAGGGGAAGGCATTGGGAAGTAATAAGTAGATGATGGGTTGCTAGACTGACAGAAGCTTAAACCCTAGTTTAAGCGTTGCTTCGTAAGGGGCTGATTTGGATCCATATGTTTGATGCTATGGTTAGGTTTACCTTAATTCTTATTTTGTAGTTGCGGATGCTTGCGAGAGGGGTAAATCATAATTGGGAGGCTTGTCCAAGGAAGGGCAACACCCAAGCACCGGTCCACCCACATATCAAACTATCAAAGTAACGAACGTGAATCATATGAGCATTATGAAAACTAGCTTGATAGTAATTCCCATGTGTCCTCGGGAGCGCTTTGCGTTATATGAGAGTTTATCCAGGCTTGTCCTTTGATACAAAAGGGATTGGGACACCTTGCTGCACCTTACTTACTTTTGTTACTTGCTACCCGTTACGAATTACCTTATCACAAAATTATCTCTAACCGATAATTTCAGTGCTTACAGGGATTACCTTGCTGAAAATCGCTTGTCATTTCCTTTTGCTCCTCGTTGGGTTAGACACTCTTACTTATCGAAAGGACTATTATAGACCCCCTAAACTTGTGGCTCGTCAGGGTTCCAATCCAGCCTTTTCTCTAGATCCATGCATTTCACGGTTGCTGCCAACATGAAAGTTAGTACTATTTGTTTTTTTACATTTCATTGTGCATATATTGTCAAGTGCATTACTAAGGCTTTTCTAGCTTCTCATTTCGCTGAAGATTATGAAGTTTTGAACTCCACAAATTTAGCTTCTCTCTCTCTCTCTCTCTCTCTCTAGCAGAGATTATTATTGCGAGACAGGGAGAAGCAGACCTTACGAATCGCTGAGCCTCGATAGCAAAAATCCAGGCGATTCCATTCATGGCTTGTCGGCTCGCCCTCTCCAGGGTACATGTTAGCTTTTTTCTTGCGTGTTTTGTTTCAGGCATGATTTTGAATGTTTTCTCTTCGAATCTTTGGATTTAAGGAGTCTATAGATGCAATCCAATGTAACACAAGGCTTGTTGCCTATTTACTTGACCTGATGCTTAGTAGCTATGCCAAGGCATTGTACTCCTGTGGTCGCTGAATACTGTTGTTTCTATTGGCTGTCTTAATTATTGTGTGTATTTCTGCCATAGGCTGCAAGGCTTCTTGCAACACGTGGATCAGCAAATGTGATTTACAGCAAGACAGCGACATCTTATGTTCCTTCTTTCAGGCTACATGTTGAATCTACTACTGAGGTTCCCGCAAAAAAAGAATCTACTATTGCATGTATATATTGTTTAATGGGAATTTCATCATCTTAGAATATTAAAGTGCAGGCAGATAGTTGTTGGGGGTTGCAAGGTTAACTGCTCCATCCATGGACAATGTACTTTGACATCTACAATGGAATCACAAGTTATCACTTTCAACATGCCTTTTTTAAGGCTCTCGGTTATTTCTAATCTGTTGCAACCATAAGCATTTATATTTTTCGGTATAAATGAGCTTGCAATTTTTGCTGTAAATCACCATCTACAAATTATGCGGTATTACTGATTTGTTATGTTATAAATGTCACCAACACCGATTTGGGAAATGCCTACACCATGGTGCAGCCTAGAGATGACAATTATCTGTTGCATCCACAGTTATGCATCGGCCTCTCCGGCTATAGTTAGTCTCTCTCTCTCTCTCTGTCTCTCTCTAGCAGAGATTATTATCGCAAGACCGGGAGAAGCAGACCTTAGGAATCGCTGAGCCTCGATAGTAAAAATCCAGGAGATTCCCTTCTTGGCTTGCCGGCTCGCCCTCTCCAGGGTACATGTTTACTTTTTTCTTGCGTGTTTTGTTTCAGGCATGATTTTGATTGTTTTCTCTTCGAATCTTTGGAGTTAAGGAGTCTTTAGATGCAATTCAATGGAACACAACGCTTGTTGCCTATTTACTTGACCTGATGCTTAGTAGCTACGCCAAGGCATTGTATTCCTGTGGTCACTGAATACTATTGTTTCTGCTGGCTGTCTTAGTTATTGTGTGTATTTCTGCCATAGGCTGCAAGGCTTCTTGCAACACGTGGATCAGCAAATGGGATTTACAGCAAGACGGTGATGTCTTATGTTCGTTCTTTTAGGCTACATGCTGAATCTACTACTAAGGTTCCCACAAAAAAAGAATCTACTACTGCAGGTATATACTGTTCAATGGGAATTTCATCATCTTAGAATATTACAGTGCATGCAGATAGTTGTTGGGCGTTGCATGGTTAACTGCTCCATCCATGGACGATGTACTTTGACATCTACAATGGAATCACAAGTTATCACTTTCAACATGCCTTTTTTAAGGCTCTCGGTTATTTCTTATCTGTTGCAACCATAAGCATTTATATTTTTTGGTATACATGAGCTTGCAATTTCTGCTGTAAATCACGATCTTGAAATTATGCGGTATTGCTGACATATTATGTTTTAAATGTCACCAACACCTATTTGGGAAATGCTTATACCATGGTGCAACCAAGAGAAGCCAATTATTTGTTGCATCCGCAGTTATGCATCAGCCTCTCCGGCTATAGTTAGTCTCTCTCACTCACTCACTCACTCTCTCTCTCTCTCTCTCTCTCTCTCTCTCTCTCTCTCTATCTTTCTCTAGCAGAGATTATTATCGCGAGACAGGGAGAAGCAGACCTTACGAATGGCTGAGCCTCGACAGTAAAATCTAGGCGATTCCATTCATGGCTTACCGGCTCGCCCTCTCCAGGGTACATGTTTACTTTTTTCTTGCGTGTTTTGTTTCAGGCATGATTTTGATTGTTTTCTCTTCTAATCTTTGGAGTTAAGGACTCTTCAGATGCAATCCAATGGAACACAAGGCTTGTTGCCTATTTACTTGACCTCATGCTTAGTAGCTACGCCAAGGCATTGTATTACTGTGGTCGCTGAATATTGTTGTTTCTGCTGGCTGCCTTAATTATTGTGTGTCTTTCTGCCATAGGCTGCAAGGCTAGCTTCTTGCAACACGTGGATCGGCAAATGTGAGTTACAGCAAGACAACGACGTCTTATGTTCCTTCATTCAGGCTACATGCTGAATCTACTACTGAGGTTCCCGCAAAAAAGGAATCTACTACTGCAGGTATATATTGTCCAATGGGAATTTCATCATCTTAGAATATTACAGTGCAGGTAGATAGTTGTTGGGGTTGCAAGGTTAACTGCTCCATCCATGGACGATGTACTTTGACATCTACAATGGAATCACAAGTTATCACTTTCAACATGCCTTTTTTAAGGCTCTCGGTTATTTCTAATCTGTTGCAACCATAAGCATTTATATTTTTCGGTATAGATGAGCTTGCAATTTCTGCTGTAAATCACGATCTTCAAATTATGTGGTATTACTGATTTATTATGTTTTAAATGTCACCAACCCCTATTTGGGAAATGCTTACACCATGGTGCAACCAAGAGATGCCAATTATCTGTTGCATCCGCAGTTATGCATCGGCCTCTTCGGCTATAGTTAGTCTCTCTCACTCACTCACTCACTCTCTCTCTCTCTCTCTCTCTCTCTCTCTCTATCTTTCTCTAGCAGAGATTATTATCGCGAGATAGGGAGAAGCAGACCTTACGAATGGCTGAGCCTCGACAGTAAAATCTAGGCGATTCCATTCATGGCTTACCGGCTCGCCCTCTCCAGGGTACATGTTTACTTTTTTCTTGCGTGTTTTGTTTCAGGCATGATTTTGATTGTTTTCTCTTCTAATCTTTGGAGTTAAGGACTCTTCAGATGCAATCCAATGGAACACAAGGCTTGTTGCCTATTTACTTGACCTCATGCTTAGTAGCTACGCCAAGGCATTGTATTACTGTGGTCGCTGAATATTGTTGTTTCTGCTGGCTGCCTTAATTATTGTGTGTATTTCTGCCATAGGCTGCAAGGCTAGCTTCTTGCAACACGTGGATCGGCAAATGTGAGTTACAGCAAGACAACGACGTCTTATGTTCCGTCATTCAGGCTACATGCTGAATCTACTACTGAGGTTCCCGCAAAAAAGGAATCTACTACTGCAGGTATATATTGTCCAATGGGAATTTCATCATCTTAGAATATTACAGTGCAGGTAGATAGTTGTTGGGGTTGCAAGGTTAACTGCTCCATCCATGGATGATGTACTTTGACATCTACAATGGAATCACAAGTTATCACTTTCAACATGCCTTTTTTAAGGCTCTCGGTTATTTCTAATCTGTTGCAACCATAAGAATTTATATTTTTCGGTATAGATGAGCTTGCAATTTCTGCCGTAAATCACGATCTTCAAATTATGTGGTATTACTGATTTATTATGTTTTAAATGTCACCAACCCCTATTTGGGAAATGCTTACACCATGGTGCAACCAAGAGATGCCAATTATCTGTTGCATCCGCAGTTATGCATCGGCCTCTTCGGCTATAGTTAGTCTCTCTCACTCACTCACTCACTCTCTCTCTCTCTCTCTCTCTCTCTCTCTATCTTTCTCTAGCAGAGATTATTATCGCGAGATAGGGAGAAGCAGACCTTACGAATGGCTGAGCCTCGACAGTAAAATCTAGGCGATTCCATTCATGGCTTACCGGCTCGCCCTCTCCAGGGTACATGTTTACTTTTTTCTTGCGTGTTTTGTTTCAGGCATGATTTTGATTGTTTTCTCTTCTAATCTTTGGAGTTAAGGACTCTTCAGATGCAATCCAATGGAACACAAGGCTTGTTGCCTATTTACTTGACCTCATGCTTAGTAGCTACGCCAAGGCATTGTATTACTGTGGTCGCTGAATATTGTTGTTTCTGCTGGCTGCCTTAATTATTGTGTGTATTTCTGCCATAGGCTGCAAGGCTAGCTTCTTGCAACACGTGGATCGGCAAATGTGAGTTACAGCAAGACAACGACGTCTTATGTTCCTTCATTCAGGCTACATGCTGAATCTACTACTGAGGTTCCCGCAAAAAAGGAATCTACTACTGCAGGTATATATTGTCCAATGGGAATTTCATCATCTTAGAATATTACAGTGCAGGTAGATAGTTGTTGGGGTTGCAAGGTTAACTGCTCCATCCATGGACGATGTACTTTGACATCTACAATGGAATCACAAGTTATCACTTTCAACATGCCTTTTTTAAGGCTCTCGGTTATTTCTAATCTGTTGCAACCATAAGCATTTATATTTTTCGGTATAGATGAGCTTGCAATTTCTGCTGTAAATCACGATCTTCAAATTATGTGGTATTACTGATTTATTATGTTTTAAATGTCACCAACCCCTATTTGGGAAATGCTTACACCATGGTGCAACCAAGAGATGCCAATTATCTGTTGCATCCGCAGTTATGCATCGGCCTCTTCGGCTATAGTTATACTCTCTCACTCACTCTCTCTCTCTCTCTCTCTCTCTCTCTCTCTATCTTTCTCTAGCAGAGATTATTATCGCGAGATAGGGAGAAGCAGACCTTACGAATGGCTGAGCCTCGACAGTAAAATCTAGGCGATTCCATTCATGGCTTACCGGCTCGCCCTCTCCAGGGTACATGTTTACTTTTTTCTTGCGTGTTTTGTTTCAGGCATGATTTTGATTGTTTTCTCTTCTAATCTTTGGAGTTAAGGACTCTTCAGATGCAATCCAATGGAACACAAGGCTTGTTGCCTATTTACTTGACCTCATGCTTAGTAGCTACGCCAAGGCATTGTATTACTGTGGTCGCTGAATATTGTTGTTTCTGCTGGCTGCCTTAATTATTGTGTGTATTTCTGCCATAGGCTGCAAGGCTAGCTTCTTGCAACACGTGGATCGGCAAATGTGAGTTACAGCAAGACAACGACGTCTTATGTTCTGTCATTCAGGCTACATGCTGAATCTACTACTGAGGTTCCCGCAAAAAAGGAATCTACTACTGCAGGTATATATTGTCCAATGGGAATTTCATCATCTTAGAATATTACAGTGCAGGTAGATAGTTGTTGGGGTTGCAAGGTTAACTGCTCCATCCATGGACGATGTACTTTGACATCTACAATGGAATCACAAGTTATCACTTTCAACATGCCTTTTTTAAGGCTCTCGGTTATTTCTAATCTGTTGCAACCATAAGAATTTATATTTTTCGGTATAGATGAGCTTGCAATTTCTGCTGTAAATCACGATCTTCAAATTATGTGGTATTAATGATTTATTATGTTTTAAATGTCACCAACCCCTATTTGGGAAATGCTTACACCATGGTGCAACCAAGAGATGCCAATTATCTGTTGCATCCGCAGTTATGCATCGGCCTCTTCGGCTATAGTTAGTCTCTCTCACTCACTCACTCACTCTCTCTCTCTCTCTCTCTCTCTATCTTTCTCTAGCATAGATTATTATCGCGAGATAGGGAGAAGCAGACCTTACGAATGGCTGAGCCTCGACAGTAAAATCTAGGCGATTCCATTCATGGCTTACCGGCTCGCCCTCTCCAGGGTACATGTTTACTTTTTTCTTGCGTGTTTTGTTTCAGGCATGATTTTGATTGTTTTCTCTTCTAATCTTTGGAGTTAAGGACTCTTCAGATGCAATCCAATGGAACACAAGGCTTGTTGCCTATTTACTTGACCTCATGCTTAGTAGCTACGCCAAGGCATTGTATTACTGTGGTCGCTGAATATTGTTGTTTCTGCTGGCTGCCTTAATTATTGTGTGTATTTCTGCCATAGGCTGCAAGGCTAGCTTCTTGCAACACGTGGATCGGCAAATGTGAGTTACAGCAAGACAACGACGTCTTATGTTCCTTCATTCAGGCTACATGCTGAATATACTACTGAGGTTCCCGCAAAAAAGGAATCTACTACTGCAGGTATATATTGTCCATTGGGAATTTCATCATCTTAGAATATTACAGTGCAGGTAGATAGTTGTTGGGGCTGCAAGGTTAACTGCTCCATCCATGGACGATGTACTTTGACATCTACAATGGAATCACAAGTTATCACTTTCAACATGCCTTTTTTAAGGCTCTCGGTTATTTCTAATCTGTTGCAACCATAAGCATTTATATTTTTCGGTATAGATGAGCTTGCAATTTCTGCTGTAAATCACGATCTTCAAATTATGTGGTATTACTGATTTATTATGTTTAAATTGTCACCAACCCCTATTTGGGAAATGCTTACACCATGGTGCAACCAAGAGATGCCAATTATCTGTTGCATCCGCAGTTATGCATCGGCCTCTTCGGCTATAGTTAGTCTCTCTCTCTCTCTCTCTCTCTCTCTCTCTCTCTCTAGCAGAGCTTATTATCGCGAGACAGGGAGAAGCAGACCTTAGGAATCGCTGAGCCTCGATAGTAAAAATCCAGGAGATTCCCTTCATGGCTTGCCGGCTCGCCCTCTCCAGGGTACATGTTTACTTTTTTCTTGCGTGTTTTGTTTCAGGCATGATTTTAATTGTTTTCTCTTCGAATCTTTGGAGTTAAGGAGTCTTTAAATGCAATTCAATGGAACACAAGGCTTGTTTCCTATTTACTTGACCTGATGCTTAGTAGCTACGCCAAGGCATTGTATTCCTGTGGTCACTGAATACTGTTGTTTCTGCTGGCTGTCTTAATTATTGTGTGTATTTTTGCCATAGGCCGCAAGGCTTCTTGCAACACGTGGATAAACAAATGTGATTTACAGCAAGACGGAGACGTCTTATGTTCCTTCTTTTAGGCTACATGCTGAATCTACTACTAAGGTTCCCGCGAAAAAAAGAATCTACTACTGCAGGTATATACTGTCCAATGGGAATTTCATCATCTTAGAATATTACAGTGCAGGCAGATAGTTGTTGGGGGTTGCATGGTTAACTGCTCCATCCATGGACGATGTACTTTGACATCTACAATGGAATCACAAGTTATAACTTTCAACATGCCTTTTTTAAGGCTCTTGGTTATTTCTTATCTGTTGCAACCACAAGCATTTATATTTTTCGGTATACATGAGCTTGCAATTTCTGCTGTAAATCACGATCTTGAAATTATGTGGTATTGCTGATTTATTATGTTTTAAATGTCACCAACACCTATTTGGGAAATGCTTACACCGTGGTGCAACCAAGAGAAGCCAATTATCTGTTGCATCCGCAGTTATGCATCGGCCTCTCTGGGTATAGTTAGTCTCTCTCTCTCACTCACTCACTCTCTCTCTCTCTCTCTAGCAGAGATTATTATCGCGAGACAGGGAGAAGCAGACTGAGGGAGTCCTGGACTAGGGGGTGTCGGGATAGCCGAACTATCATCATTAGCCGGACTCCAAGACCATGAAGGTACAAGATTGAAGACTTCGTCCCGTGTCTAGGTGGGACTTTCCTTGGCGTGGAAGGCAAGCTTGGCAATACGGATATGGAGATCTCCTACTATTGTAACCGACTCTGTGTAACCCTAGCCCTCTCCGGTGTCTATGTAAACCGGACGATTTTAGTCCATAGGACGAACAACAATCATACCATAGGCTAGCTTCTAGGGTTTAGCCTCCTTGATCTCATGGTAGATCTACTCTTGTACTACCCATATCATCAATATCAATCAAGCAGGAGTAGGGTTTTACCTCCATCGAGAGGGCCCGAACCTGGGTAAAAACATCGTGTCCCTTGTCTCCTGTTACCATCCGCCTAGACGCGCAGTTCGGGACCCCCTACCCGAGATCCGCCGGTTTTGACACCGACATTGGTGCTTTCATTGAGAGTTCCTCTATGTCGTCGCCCATAGGCCTGATGGCTCCTTCGATCATCAACAACGACACGGTCCAGGGTGAGACTTTTCTCCCCGGACAGATCTTCGTATTCGGCGGCTTTGCACCGCGGACCAATTCGCCTGGCCATCTGGAGCAGATTGAAAGCTACGCCCCTGGCCATCAGGTCAGATTTGGAACTTTGAACTTCACGGCCAACATCCGTGGAGACTTGATCTTCGACGGATTCGAGCCACAGCCGTGCGCGCCGCACTGTCACGATGGGTATTATCTAGCTCTGCTGCCGGACAGTGCCTTGGAGGCCGCACGAGAGTCCGCTTCGACCCTTAACTCGGAGCCGACTGCACCAATCGAGGATGGGTGGCTAGACACCGCCTCGGGGGCTGCTACCTCTACGGCGATGGAGCCGAATACCGACCCCGTCCCTTGTGAAGCTCGTGACTCCGAGGTGCCGGATTCCTCGCTGGACTCCGAACCTCCCGTGTGACACCCCAAAAATTTGGCCTTGTTTTAATGGAATAAAATTTTGCCAGGATTTAAAACTTTGAATTTCTGAGCTCCATTTTGATTTTTAAATCATTTCCTTCCCTGTTATTATGAGTTTTTCCCAGAGAGAAAACTTTTCAAATGTGTTATTGGACTTGATTAGCCTCTCAAGTAAAACTTTCCCTTATCCAATATAACTAATTAACTAATTTAGTTGCTTGATCATTGGTTTCTTGAAAAATGGTTTTTTTAAGGTTAAATGGCCTTATTTGAACTACAACCATTTGATAAATTCACTTAAAATTCCCACAAAAATTTGGAGATGTCATGTGATGTTTTAAAATCACTTTTATGCAAAAATATATTTTATTCATGAAATATTTTGAGCCCTACACTCAATTTTTCTTCTCTGGTCCAGAGTGCATTTTGCACTACAACCTATTTAAATATTTCTTTAAAACTTCTACCAAAATTAGGGGAGGTCAGTAGGAGCCTATTATTTCACTTTGTGCAAAAACCTATTTATGTTCTTTGAAAAATTTGAGTGAATCAACCTCATCTTCATTTTGGACCAACTTGATGGTTTGTACAGCAACCATGTTTTTACTTGCTCTTTAACCCTTGATTATTTCTCCTACTTGTAGTCCCCCATGTTAAACCCTTAAGTCCAGGAGCATGCACCTTTTGGATCATTTTTGGTTCATGAAATAATGTCATCTATTCCCTGTCCAGAATTGAAATTCTGCTAAAATTACACTAGCAAGTTTCTGCTTTTGGCCAAATAACCTCACCACTCTCTCTTGCATCTAAGGAGATCTTGATCTGGAGATTTGGGCCACCCCAAGAGTTGCTTAGAAGCCTTTAAAATTTTGTCAAACACCTGGTGTGCATGGCCAGTTTTGACATGATTTTGTCTTTGCATTGTGACCTTGCACCTCGGATCATACTAGCATGTCCACTAGGATTCCAGTTGCTCCTAACCTGGGCCTGTTAATTGCCAGCCTCGACCGCGACCTCTAGCGTGCTCTGGCATAGTGTCGAACACGTCCCGTGCACGCCCGGAGCGCGAGCAGAGCGCGCGTATTGCACGACCCGCGCCCGAGCTGACACACTGGCCCCACGGATTTGGCCCGCTCTGCAGCACCTCGCCACGCACTCCCCTTCTCACCGCAACGCGCCAAGAAGCCCCGCCGCGCCCGACAGGCCAAGCGCTAGCCGCCGCCGCCGCCCGACAGCCCTGCACCGTGCAGCGCCGCCCAAGCCACCCCGGCTCGCCACCTGGCCCCTAGAGCAGTGCTCTCTCGTCCACTAGCTCTTGCCGTCATCCCCAGCCACGCCACGTTGCCCTGCAAGCTACAGAGAGGAGGTTCGCCGGAGAGCTTATCCGGCCGCCGCGGAACCGACCTCGACGAGCTATAAAAGGAGGCCCCCGAGCCTCCCCGTGCACACAGGAAGCCTTAGAATGCTCCCCTAGTCCTCCCATGGCAGCAAATCGACCCGGGGGAGGGCTCCTTCCTCATCTCCGGCAACTGCAGCCGCCGCCACTGCCCCGGCCAATTCGGCACCACCAGGGCCTCCCACTCTCCGTTCTCTCCACCAAGAGCTTCCTCACCTTCCCGTGAGCCATCCCCACTACTCAATTTTGACCGGGACACACCGCGGGAGAAAAATCACTTTGCTCCCGAGGCCACCTCCGCCGAGAAGCTCGCCGCCGGCAGCTCCCTCCGTCCCCACCTACCTGGCGACCACCGGGAGGATCGCCCTGGAGTGGCGGATCCATCCCCGCCCTCTGAGCCCCGCGGGGAGCCGCCGTTCGCCGGCGACGATCGCCGAAGCCCCGCTCCGCTCGGGCAAAGGAGGGAGACGACGCGCGGCGACTGGTCAAACCTGACCAGTGGGCCAGGTAGGCCCACTGTCAGTGACACCCCACGCCATCCACGTGGTTAAGTGGAGGCGTAAAGCCTCAAGTACGCCTCCTCTGCACCGAAAGCGTATTTCTATCTGAATCGTTTTCTTTTCTGTCTTATTTTAAAAACAGATTTGACCAAATCTTTGACTGGCTATAACTTTTTAAATATAACTCCAAATGAGTTGATTCTTTTTCCTACCTTCCTTAAATTTGGTCTAGTTTATTTTAAGATTTAATTGAAAATTTTTCAAACAACTTTTTGGTTCTGTTTTTGAAATATGTGTTAATTCAAATATATTTTTAAATAGGATTTTGGGGAGAGAGAAGAAACTTTCAAAAGTTTTGGAGTGCACCCTGCCTTTCCACACATTGAAGGCAAGCATTCTGAACCCCGGCATAATATTTTTGGTGTGATCGTTGATACATTTATAACACCACCGCATTTCAAAGGACTTGTTATTTCATGTGATATGATCATATGCATGGGTGCATGTTGTTGATTCCATGCTGTTGGTAATGGACACACTTGTGATGATAATCACCCTCATATGCCTTGCATGCATACCAGCAGGAACCCGGGAAAACCTCTGCCTTGGGTAGGCATGAATTTGTCGCCGGTCTCCGTCAGGACGGTTATGTCTGGTATGGCATGGTAAGGTGATATGAGAGGTGACTCTGTTGGATGAAATATATTCGTCATGCTAATCATGCAGGGAATACTTGAACCTCCTAAGTCGACCGTAGATCGAGTCTTGTTCCAGTAACCCCCAGACTTGTTTCGTACTACCACTCGTCTCTACAGCAAGTACAGTACGGTTCAGTAAGTTGTCAACCTCTTTCTAGCACACACCGTACAGAGAGGCCATGGTGGAAGATACCGGTTGTAGCTGGTAGGCAGGCCACCTGATCCGGGGGCA
The DNA here is from genome assembly GCF_002162155.2 of Triticum dicoccoides. Taxonomy (NCBI): domain Eukaryota; kingdom Viridiplantae; phylum Streptophyta; class Magnoliopsida; order Poales; family Poaceae; genus Triticum; species Triticum dicoccoides. The sequence goes on from NC_041381.1 coordinate 81,239,962, forward strand.
TGGGTGTTTCTGGTTGGGACCGAGAGGGGAGGCCACCCCTTAGAGCGCGCGATATAAATTTGATCCCATGCTACGCGAGGTTGTAGCCTCCCCACTTAGAGTTTGCTTAACAGGTGTCGTGGGTGATTCCAGACACGTGGGAGATAAGCTGGTGTGTGCAAGTTAGGTGTGTTTTCAACAAAAAGACCGTAGACGGAATTAGTCCTGCTGGACTAGAGAAATCCGTTACTCGTGGGTAAAGAGTACACCCTCTGCAGAGAATAAACCTATTCGAATAGCCGTGTCCATGGTTAAGGATTACAGTCTGGGATGGGTCAGGTGTCGGTCTTAGTGTCGGTCTTCGGAGGTGAAACCGTTAACCAGAAAATGGAATTACTACTCGTGACTTGTGATATCTATGGTTATTATTATTGTTGACTAACCCGTGATATTATTGTTATTACCGAATATCTCTAGGATGGTTCTACCTCCGGGATATTTATTTTGATTGTTTCTTTTAAAGCCCTTTATGTGGTGTCGCTCAGACGCCCGACTGTGGCATTTCTTTTAAAGCCCTTTATGTGGTGTCGCTCAGACGCCCGACTGTGGCATTTCTTTTAAAGCCCTTTATGTGGTGTCGCTCAGACGCCCGACTGTGGCATTTCTTTTAAAGCCCTTTATGTGGTGTCGCTCAGACGCCCGACTGTGGCATTTCTTTTAAAGCCTTTTATGTGGTGTCGCTAAGATGCCTGACTGTGGCATTGCTTGTTATTTATTTCATAATTTTTAATACTACCATGTTATTGCATTTTTATAAATAACTTGCTTGCACGCATCAGAGTTTCATTTATCTATTGTGACTGACGTCATGAGCATAAAATATTTTTTAGCACATCATTGTTATATTATACCTGTGTTCATAATGTTTGCGAGTACATTCAAAGTACTCACTGGCTTGTCCCTGGCTATTGTCTTGGCCAGATTATCTTGCCCGGAGAGGAGCGACGCGATGCCAACCCCGGAACCCACTCAATGGAGATAGCAGCCTCGCGAAGATAGGAGTTAACCTGGTCAGCTGTTCCCGTGGGAAATGGAGTCCCATAGACACTGATGTTTCACAACCCGCTTCCGCCATCAACCACTAGAAACCATTTGTTGTACTCACGGGCCAGAATGGTCTTGTACTACATATGTTGTATTCTGCTTGGAATTTCTGTATCAAGTTGGAGCCTCATCAGCTAACAGTAATCCTGGGGCTGATGAGCACGACGGTCTTTTCTGGAAATTTATTACCCGGAAAACCCGGTCGTGACAGACTTGGTATCAGAGCCAGGCTGACCATTGGCTAATCCTATCTTAGACAGGTCAATAAACTTAGGAAAACCAACCCACCAGACCTTAACCAAACCCCAGCCAAGCTTCTCGTGCAAGATAGCCACACAGTGACCCAACTCCTTTTTACAGTCGGTGCCCAACCTATCGACCTAACTTGTCACTCATGCGCCAGTGACCGGCCCCTAAATAGTCCTTTCTCGCAAGCGTTCGAAGGAAGATCCCGTCCCCTTTTTCCTATAAAAAGGGCGCGCTAGCACCAAACCAGCACAGCACAGCCGCTACCCCAAACCGAGCCACAATGCCTGGACCTATAGTGCACAACGAAACCACAGCAACCAACCTTGGAGGTTTTGTGACCATCCTCGCAAACCTCACCCGTCGTGCCTACGCATTAGAGGAGCCACCAGAATATGTTGTGTATCAAGGACCCATGAGCAGTGAAGACCGCCAATTCTGGGCCACTGTGCACATTTACGGTAGGAGTCTAGCACCCGAGCGCCCCTACCGGTTCACCGGAAGAACAACTTCCTTTGAGCCACAAGCCATCCAGCTAGCCGCTCGAGAGGCTATAGTTCATCTCAGGCACTTGTCGCCCAGGGTTAACTGTCGCTCGTTCCACTACTATCCCAGACGTGAAGGGTATGGTAGACCACCCCAAGTTGCCAATGGAGATCACGAGACGGACCCCGCATTGTTGCACCTAGTGCGCTATGTAAGTGCACTAGAGGCACTGTTCGACCAGATCACTATTGATCTAATCGTAGCTCGTGGAGAGCTGGTTCGTCGAGCCCCGGCGAGAGAAGAAAACGAGCCCAACACCGACAACCCAGTCGTGCTGTTTGGACAACCGATCGAGACCTCGAGATCTGCCCCAGCCATCGGCCAAGGTGCTGCGATAACCCCAGAAGTGCTTCGTCGCCTTTTGGGAGCACACTCCAACGGGGTTGTGGCCAACAATCCCCGCGATGGTCATTCTCACTACCCCGACCCTGCAGTTCCTCCGCCATCTCCGACTAATCCCGGCAGAGAGACACGTGGAGAAGCCTCGACATCCACCAGGCACGCCCGTTTAGACATAAACGAGGTAGACTAAGCCGTATGAGTAGCACCAAGTTTCAATGTATCCTCGCTTTGTAATCATGCGACCGCGTATATTAACGCAGCCTGTCTTTGTGCCTCTGTTTTAATAGTAGCCTTGCATATTTGGTCAGCGCATAACTGCATATTTTTCCAGGCACAACTACCAAAACCAACCAGACGACAACCACAGTAACACGTCTCTTTATGAGATATGTGTATCTCTGACACTGACCCGACCTTTGGAACTAAGCTGGCAAATTTATTACCTTTCACCACAGTAAAACGATCCGGCTCCATTGCTATATAAAGGCCACCTTGTGACCTTACCCAGCAACCCTCACTTTGTGCACAACACTCACGCTTTTTCCTGTCATGCCGAGCCCCAGCATTCATCTGAGAACCCCAGATGCAACCCCAGGTAGCTTCGTCAAAATATTGTGGGATTTTACCCGCAGTACCATGGGTTCTACCCAGCCACCCCAGTACGAGCTGTTCAAATCAAGGATCACCCCATCCACCTCGGAATATTGGGCAGCAGTGCACATTCCCCCTGTAGACCCCAACCAAGATCCAATAGAAGTTTCCTTCGTGGGGAAATCTATGCCAACCCCACACTTGGCCATAGAAGCTGCTGCGAAAGAAGCGATTGCTCGTCTTCGATCCGCAGTACCCTATGCCCGCGAACGAGGATATCATTACTTTCCGAGTCGTGCAACACCCGAAGAAGTAACATCTTTTCCCGGTGGACGTATTGAGAGAGACCCAGTTCTGGCCAAACTTATCCAGTACATCATTGCTCAAGAGCATTTAAACCAGCGAGTGATGGATTATCTCCAGAGCCTCGCAGATTTAAATCCTCAGATTGCCATCAGCAGACCACTAAGACCCGACCCGGAGAGACGCATACATCGACTGGTCAACCCACTTCCTCCGATAGAAGAGGAGTGTATTCCTTTACCAGAGACATTTGATCAGGACTCCACCCAGTTACCATTTTCATTTTAGACGTCACTACTGTATTTGTTCTTTGCAGCATTTATTTATGTGTGTGACTTATGCGTGATACCCTGAGTTTGTACGACGAGTCAATTATTTGGCTTCTGCTAATGTGTGTAGTTTTTGTTGTGGTTTATGCTCCTGTAAATTAACTGTTTTTCCCTCGCAAAATCCTGGAGTGAGACTTCTTTTCCCTGAATTGCTACACCTGCCACTTCACGACATGGATTAATTAATTTCACACAGCACCACGCAGCAGACTCACAACCATAATCTTTCGGACATATACCCTGTTTGCAAAACTTTGCAACGGTGTTACATCCAGCTAATCACCCCCTAACAACAGTTAGCACCCGACACACTCCATCTACTCTTCATGATCACCACCACCGCGGAGAGCCAACACCCGAGCCGCAGCGTCGCGATACTCGTCGAAGATCATCACGCACAGGAGCACAGAGAGCCCCAGCAGCGTTGCCAACCCTCCGCATATCAGGATCACAAACCAGTTCGGCATCGCCTACGCCATTAGAGCCTCGACCGAGCTTCTGTAAGCAGTAATGGAGAAAGGAGGAGGAGAAGTGAGGCCAGGTGTGAGGAAGAAGAGAGGGGCACCCCGGCCGTTTTTATAGCTCGAGCTCGGTGTACGGTGGGCGAAGTCCACCAACGCCACTCGTCGCCGATCGCCGGTGTTCGGAGTCGAATCCGCGAGCAGTGCCGACAGCGCGCTGGCCCGTGAGGTGAGTGCACGCTGCACCAGCAGCTAGCACGCCGCGCACTACCACGGTACGGCCTAGATGCCCTACACACTAGGCGTCGCCGGTGGAGAAAGCGCGCGAGAGAGAGGAAGAAGAAAGAGCCAGAGGGAGAAGAAGAGACTGACAGTGGACCCCAGGTCCACCTGTCAGCCAGAGAGAGCACTATACTCTCGGGTACGACCAGCGTATATCTAAATTTGGGAGTTATTCTTTATCCAGCATAGAAATCACCCGATTTTGTCCCAAACCGTAGACTCTTCCACGCAGCACTAGTTTTCACACTGTGGTTTTTCACCACTTATTGCCCTCTCACTGTAGCCACATCGTCATTGCGTAATTATTTCTTAACACCGCTTTTAGCAAATCTCAAGGACGAGATTTTTCTTAAGGGGGTTAGTATTGTGACACCCCAAAAATTTGGCCTTGTTTTAATGGAATAAAATTTTGCCAGGATTTAAAACTTTGAATTTCTGAGCTCCATTTTGATTTTTAAATCATTTCCTTCCCTGTTATTATGAGTTTTTCCCAGAGAGAAAACTTTTCAAATGTGTTATTGGACTTGATTAACCTCTCAAGTAAAACTTTCCCTTATCCAATATAACTAATTAACTAATTTAGTTGCTTGATCATTGTTTTCTTGAAAAATGGTTTTTTTAAGGTTAAATGGCCTTATTTGAACTACAACCATTTGATAAATTCACTTAAAATTCCCACAAAAATTTGGAGATGTCATGTGATGTTTTTAAATCACTTTTATGCAAAAATATATTTCATTCATGAAATATTTTGAGCCCTACACTCAATTTTTCTTCTCTGGTCCAGAGTGCATTTTGCACTACAACCTATTTAAATATTTCTTTAAAACTTCTACCAAAATTAGGGGAGGTCAGTAGGAGCCTATTATTTCAGTTTGTGCAAAAACCTATTTATGTTCTTTGAAAAATTTGAGTGAATCAACCTCATCTTCATTCTGGACCAACTTGATGGTTTGTACAGCAACCATGTTTTTACTTGCTCTTTAACCCTTGATTATTTCTCCTACTTGTAGTCCCCCATGTTAAACCCTTAAGTCCAGGAGCATGCACCTTTTGGATCATTTTTGGTTCATGAAATAATGTCATCTATTCCCTGTCCAGAATTGAAATTCTGCTAAAATTACACTAGCAAGTTTCTGCTTTTGGCCAAATAACCTCACCACTCTCTCTTGCATCTAAGGAGATCTTGATCTGGAGATTTGGGCCACCCCAAGAGTTGCTTAGAAGCCTTTAACATTTTGTCAAACACCTGGTGTGCATGGCCAGTTTTGACATGATTTTGTCTTTGCATTGTGACCTTGCACCTCGGATCATACTACCATGTCCACTAGGATTCCAGTTGCTCCTAACCTGGGTCTGTTAATTGCCAGCCTCGACCGCGACCTCTAGCATGCTCTGGCATAGTGTCGAACACGTCCCGTGCACGCCCGGAGCGCGAGCAGAGCGCGCGTATTGCACGACCCGCGCCCGAGCTGACACACTGGCCCCACGGCTTTGGCCCGCTCTGCAGCACCTCGCCACGCACTCCCCTTCTCACCGCAACGCGCCAAGCAGCCCCGCCGCACCTGACAGGCCAAGCGCTAGCCGCCGCCGCCGCCCGACAGCCCTGCACCATGCAGCGCCGCCCAAGCCACCCCGGCTCGCCACCTGGCCCCTGGAGCAGTGCCCTCTCGTCCACTAGCTCTTGCCGTCATCCCCAGCCACGCCACGTTGCCCTGCAAGCTACAGAGAGGAGGTTCACCGGAGAGCTTATCCGGCCGCCGCGGAACCGACCTCGACGAGCTATAAAAGGAGGCCCCCGAGCCTCCCCGTGCACACAGGAAGCCTTAGAATGCTCCCCTAGTCCTCCCATGGCAGCAAATCGACCCGGGGGAGGGCTCCTTCCTCATCTCCGGCAACTGCAGCCGCCGCCACTGCCCCGGCCAATTCGGCACCACCAGGGCCTCCCACTCTCCGTTCTCTCCACCAAGAGCTTCCTCACCTTCCCGTGAGCCATCCCCACTACTCAATTTTGATCGGGACACACCGCGGGAGAAAAATCACTTTGCTCCTGAGGCCACCTCCGCCGAGAAGCTCGCCGCCGGCAGCTCCCTCCGTCCCCACCTACCTGGCGACCACCGGGAGGATCGCCCTGGAGTGGCGGATCCATCACCGCCCTCTGAGCCCCGCGGGGAGCCGCCGTTCGCCGGCGACGATCGCCGGAGCCCCGCTCCGCTCGGGCAAAGGAGGGAGACGACACGCGGCGACTGGTCAAACCTGACCGGTGGGCCAGGCAGGCCCACTGTCAGTGACACCCCGCGCCGTCCACGTGGTTAAGTGGAGGCGTAAAGCCTCAAGTACGCCTCCTCTGCACCGAAAGCGTATTTCTATCTGAATCGTTTTCTTTTCTGTCTTATTTTGAAAACAGATTTGACCAAATCTTTGACTGGCTATAACTTTTTAAATATAACTCCAAATGAGTTGATTCTTTTTCCTACCTTCCTTAAATTTGGTCTAGTTTATTTTAAGATTTAATTGAAAATTTTTCAAACAACTTTTTGGTTCTGTTTTTGAAATATGTGTTAATTCAAATATATTTTTAAATAGGATTTTGGGGAGAGAGAAGAAACTTTCAAAAATTTTGGAGTGCACCCTGCCTTTCCACACATTGAAGGCAAGCATTCTGAACCCCGGCATAATATTTTTGGTGTGATCGTTGATACATTTATAACACCACCGCATTTCGAAGGACTTGTTATTTCATGTGATATGATCATATGCATGGGTGCATGTTGTTGATTCCATGCTGTTGGTAATGGACACACTTGTGATGATAATCACCCTCATATGCCTTGCATGCATACCACCAGGAACCCGGGAAAACCTCTGCCTTGGGTAAGCATGAGTTTGTCGCCGGTCTCCGTCAGGACGGTTATGTCTGGTATGGCATGGTAAGGTGATATGAGAGGTGACTCTGTTGGATGAAATATATTCGTCATGCTAATCATGCAGGGAATACTTGAACCTCCTGAGTCGACCGTAGATCGAGTCTTGTTCCAGTAACCCCCATACTTGTTTTGTACTACCACTCGTCTCTACAGCAAGTAGAGTACGGTTCAGTAAGTTGTCAACCTCTTTCCAGCACACACCGAACAGAGAGGCCATGCTGGAAGATACCGGTTGTAGCTGGTAGGTAGGCCACCTGGTCCGGGGGCATGGGTGTTTCCGGTTGGGACCGAGAGGGGAGGCCACCCCTTAGAGCGCGCGATATAAATTTGATCCCATGCTACGCGAGGTTGTAGCCTCCCCACTTAGAGTTTGCTTAACAGGTGTCGTGGGTGATTCCAGACACGTGGGAGATAAGCTGGTGTGTGCAAGTTAGGTGTGTTTTCAACAAAAAGATCGTAGACGGAATTAGTCCTGCTGGACTAGAGAAATCCGTTACTCGTGGGTAAAGAGTACACCCTCTGCAGAGAATAAACCTATTCGAATAGCCGTGTCCATGGTTAAGGATTACAGTCTGGGATGGGTCAGGTGTCGGTCTTAGTGTCGGTCTTCGGAGGTGAAACCGTTAACCAGAAAATGGAATTACTACTCGTGACTTGTGATATCTATGGTTATTATTATTGTTGACTAACCCGTGATATTTTTGTTATTACCGAATATCTCTGGGATGGTTCTACCTCCGGGATATTTATTTTGATTGTTTCTTTTAAAGCCCTTTATGTGGTGTCGCTCAGACGCCCGACTGTGGCATTTCTTTTAAAGCCCATTATGTGGTGTCGCTAAGACGCCCGACTGTGGCATTGCTTGTTATTTATTTCATAATTTTTAATACTACCATGTTATTGCATTTTTATAAATAACTTGCTTGCACGCATCAGAGTTTCATTTATCTAATGTGACTGACGTCATGAGCATAAAATATTTTTTAGCACATCATTGTTATATTATACCTGTGTTCATAATGTTTGCGAGTACATTCAAAGTACTCACTGGCTTGTCCCTGGCTATTGTCTTGGCCAGATTATCTTGCCCGGAGAGGAGCGACGCGATGCCAACCCGGAACCCACTCAATGGAGATAGCAGCCTCGCGAAGATAGGAGTTAACCTGGTCAGCTGTTCCCGTGGGAAATGGAGTCCCATAGACACTGATGTTTCACAACCCGCTTCCGCCATCAACCACTAGAAACCATTTGTTGTACTCACGGGCCAGAATGGTCTTGTACTACATATGTTGTATTTTGCTTGGAATTTCTGTATCAAGTTGGAGCCTCATCAGCTAACAGTAATCCCGGGGCTGATGAGCACGACGGTCTTTTCTGGAAATTTATTACCCGGAAAACCCGGTCGTGACATCCCGCGCCCCTACCAATCGAATCCGATTGGGCGCCGATCATGGAGTTCACCGCTGCGGACATCTTTCAGCACTCGCCTTTTGGCGACATCCTGAATTCGCTAAAGTATCTCTCGCTATCAGGAGAGCCCTGGCCGGACTGCGGTCAGGACGGTTGGGATGCGGACGACGAAGAAATTCAAAGCACACCCAGCACCCACTTTGTAGCCACTGTCGACGACCTAACCGACATGCTAGACTTCGACTCCGAAGACATCGACGGTATGGACGACGATGCCGGAGACGACCAAGAGCCAGCGCCTACAGGGCACTAGAAAGCCACCTCGTCATACGACATATACATGGTGAACATCCCAAAGGATGGGAATGGCGAGGGAACAGCGGAGGAAGACCCCTCCGAGAAATACCCTAAGCGCCGGCGTCAGCGGCGCCGCTCTAAATCCCGCCACAGCAACAATGGAGATTCCGGCACCGGAGACAATAACACTCCGGATAGTGCCGAAGACAACCCCCTCCAGCAAGATTCAGCATAGGAGGATGGAGAAGCCAGCCGTCATGAGAGAGCGGCAGACAAAGAGGTAGAGGACGATAATTACATGCCTCCCTCCGGAGACGAGGCAAGCCTCGACGACGACGAATTCGTCGTGCCTGAGGATCCCGTCGAACAAGAGCGTTTTAAACGAAGGCCTATGGCCACGGAAAGCAGCCTCAAGAAAAGTAGCAACAACTTAGAGCTGATCAAGATCTGCTAGCCAACAGATGGACCGAAGTCCTCGCGGCAGAAGAGTACGAACTCGAACGCCCCTCCAAAAGCTACCCCAAACTCAAGCTGCTGACCCGATTAGAGGAGGAAGCATATAAACCTACATCACTAGCGCACAATACGGCCGACCAGCCACCTCGTGGCCACGACAGAGAGGCCTCTTGGCCCTCCACTAAAGCCGTACCCCGGCATCGCTCGAAGAGTACAAATCCACGGGGGAATGCGCCGGACTTGCGAGACATATTGGAGGATAAGGCAAGACAATCAAGATCGATCTACGGATCGTGTGGGCGCCCCATGATACGCGACGACAACCATCGCGCCGGATACAACAATTCCGGCCGGGCCGAACACAGTAGACAAAGCTCGCTTGAGCTACGTCGTGATATAGCCCAATACAGAGGCGCTGCACACCCACTATGCTTCACAGATGAAGTAATGGATCATCAAATCCTAGAAGGGTTCAAACCCGTGAACATAGAATCCTACAATGGCACAACAGACCCCGCGGTTTGGATCGAAGACTCTCTCCTTCATATCCACATGGCCCGCGGCAATGATCTTCATGCCATCAAATACCTCCCACTCAAGCTTAAAGGACCAGCTCGGCATTGGCGTAATAGCTTGCCAGCAGAATCAATTGGGTGTTGGGAGGACCTGTAAGCCGCATTCCTCGATAACTTCCAGGGCACATATGTGCGACCACCAGACGCTGATGACCTAAGCAACATAATTCAGCAGCCAGACGAATCGGCCAGACAATTCTGGACACGGTTCTTGACCAAGAAAAATCAAATCGTTGACTGTCCGGATGCGGAGGCGCTCGCAGCCTTCAAACACAACATCCGCGACGAGTGGCTGGCCCGGCACCTAGGATAGGAAAAGCCGAAATCCATGGCAGCCCTCACATCACTCATGACCCGCTTCTGCGCGGAAGAGGACAGCTGGCTAGCCCGCAGTAACAACCTCAAGAAAAATCCTGGCAGTCCGAATACCAAGGACCACAATGGCAGGTCACGTCGCAACAAGCACAAACGTTGCATTAACGGCGATAATACTAAGGATACGGCAGTCAACGCCGGATTCAGAGGCTCCAAACCCGGTCAGCGGAAAAAGCCATTCAAAAGAACTACTCCGGGTCCGTCCAATTTGGACCGAATACTCGACCGCTCGTGCCAGATACACGGCACCCCCGAAAAGCCAGCTAATCACGCCTACAGGGATTGTTGGGTATTCAAGCAGGCATGCAAGTTAATTGCCGAAAACAATGACAAGGGGCTGCATAGCGATGACGAGGAAGAGACCCGGCCGCTGAACAATAGAGGACAGAAGGGTTTCCCCCCACAAGTGCGGACGGTGAACATGATATACGCAACCCACAGACCCAAAAGCGAGCGGAAGCGTGCACTCAAGGACGTATATGCGATGGAGCCAGTCGCCCCAAAGTTCAATCCATGGTCCTCCTGCCCGATCACTTTTGATCAAAGGGACCACCCCACCAGCATCCGCCATGGCGGGTTCGCCGCATTGGTTCTAGACCCAATCGTCAATGGGTTTCACCTCACTAGAGTCCTGATGGACGGCGACAGCAGCCTGAACCTGCTTTACCAAGATACAGTGCACAAGATGGGCATAGACCCCTCAAGGATTAAACCCACAAAGATGACCTTCAAAGGCGTCATACCAGGTGTAGAGGCCAATTGTACAGGCTCAGTTACACTGGAAGTGGTCTTCGGATCCCCGGATAACTTCCGAAGCGAGGAGTTAATCTTCGACATAGTTCCGTTCCGCAGCGGCTATCATGCACTGCTCGGACGAACCGCGTTTGCAAAGTTCAATGCGGTGCCGCACTACACATACCTCAAGCTCAAGATGCCAGGCCCTCAAGGAGTCATCACGGTCAACGGAAACACATAATGCTCCCTCCGAACGGAGGAGCATACAGCAACCCTTGCGGCGGAGGTTCAGAGCAGCCTCTTAAGGCAATTCTCGACTCCGGCCGTTAAGAGACCGGACACCGCCAAGCGCGCCCGGAGTAACCTACAACAAGACCACCCGGCACGTTCCGAGCACGCGTAGCAATGCGGCCCCAACCCTTGCCCTCGCAAAATTGCAAGACCAGTATTTCGCGTACATCACTATGCTCTGGAGATACCATGGGCATAGGGGGAGGGGCACGACCACGGCAGGCCCAGAGTGCGGCTCAACCACACCAGGGGCTCCCAAATAGGTCATCATCTTTCTTTTTCTTTTTTTTCCTTTCCTCAGGACTCCGTTTACCAGAGGCCCTGTCCGGCAGTAGACCCGCCGGACTCACGATACAACAGCCAGGGAAGAAGAAAGGCCACAACGAGTATCCAGGTGGTCTCCATTCCGAGCATTATACCTGTTTTATACACCATTCCGAAGCCTACCCCTGGAAGGGGACATGCTAAATAGTTCCACCCCTTGCTTATCGCACTATTTGTATCGTTCTGCATTCATGGCAGTATTATTTGAATAAACAATGCATCGCTTTTTGCCTATAATTGCATTTCTTTCTTATACATATGTTCATTTATGACATGTTGCATCCATACACTTTGGTACGGCTAAATACACCAGGGGCTTAAGTTCCCCACATTATGGTGTGGTAAGTCCAAACACTTTCACAAGTGCGGCACCCCGAACTTATAGCATTATATGCATCGGCTCTGAATCATGTCTTGGGTCAATAGTTGGGTTTGCCCGGCTCCCATGTTTTGGTACCTTACGTTCCGTTATATCGGCTAAGGTAGCGCTGGAGAACCACTACGATTGTGCCCCAGTTGAGCTGGGCGAGCACCTCAGTAGAGAAAGCTAAAACTAACCGTCATGATGGGGCGAGAGCCGGTCGCTGTTTGAGAGGTTTTTTCGAGTCCCTAAAGACTTATGCCGCTTAGAGCGAGGAACCAGCTTTGTCCGGCCCAGGCGTGGATAGCGCCCCGAATTCGGCCTTCCGAACACTAGGGGCTTCGCCGAAATTTAAAATTATAGAATTCTATGGCTAAGTGAGAGTGTTCAAGCATTATAAGTCCGGTTGCCTTGTTCGTTGTGTTGAGCGCCTCCCTAGATGGAGCCAAAAATGGGAACAAGAGCGCTCAAGTTTATCGCGAACACCCGAGCACTCGTGGCATGGGGGCTGAAGCCGACGACTTGCCATCTCTCAGATTTGATAAACGGCCGCACAGAAGCTAATATTTTAAATTAACAAGCGTTGCTTAGCGCATATGAACAAAGTTTTCAGCGCACAGGATAACAAAATGCGAGTCTACTCAAATATTACATCTTTGGAGAACTCACCCGCAATAATGCGGGCACCCTTCAGGACACCCTTATAATACATCTCGGGCGTGTGACACTCCTTGCCCGGCGGTGGCGCGTCCGTCACAAGCTTCTCAGCATCCATCCTGCCCCAGTGCACTTTAGCACGGGCAAGGGCCCGACGGGCACCTTCAATGCAGGCGGAGTGCTTGATGACTTCAACCCACGGACAAGCATCCACCAGCTGCCGCACCAGGCCGAAGTAGCTCCCAGGCATGGCCTCTTTGGGCCACAGCCGAACTATGAGGCCCTTCATGGCCTGTTCGGCCACCTTGTGGAGCTCGACCAGCTGCTTCAGCTGGTCGCTAAGGGGCACCGGATGTCCGGCCTCAGCATACTGCGACCAGAACACCTTCTCCGTCGAGCTCCCCTCCTCGGCTCTGTAGAAAGTGGCAGCATCGGACACGCTACGGGGCAGATCTGCGAACGCTCCTAGAGAGCTCCGAATTCGGGTAAGTAACAGGTAATTCACTTTTACATGCTTGCTTTGCATGAAGAATGCCTTACCCGCCGCTATCTTCTTTAATGCCTCGATTTCCTGGAGGGCCTTGTGGGCTTCGGCCTTAGCGGCTTTGGCACTCTCAAGAGCCAATGCAAGCTCGGACTCTCGAGTCTTCGAGTCACGCTCCAAACTCTCATGTTTTTCCACGAGAGCCTGGAGCTCTTGCCGTACCTCCGCCACCCGCGCCTCCTGCTTCTCTCACTCGGCGCGTTCCACAGCCGCATTGCGTTCGGCCACGGACACCGCCTCCTTCAGGGTCGCCACCTCGTTCGTAGCCCCTGGAGTACCCACGTTATCCTTGTCATTCCTCTTGCAACCAAATCCTTTTCTGTAAGGTACAACTTTAATAAGGTGTTACTCACCTTCCTTGTCCTCGAGCTACTTCTTGGCACGGCCGAGCTCGCTCTCGGACCGCTCGAGGCTCTGCTTCAAGGCATCGACCTCCGCAGTCAGTGCGGCAGAGGTCAGCAGCGCAGCCTGCATTCCCATATTAACATATTTTTGTTAAGACTCCTGCGTATATCTTTTTAGATCCTCAGTCCGGCTTTTCTTTTTGAACACTGAACCGAGCATCGGGGACTACTGTCTATGCAGTATTATATTACATATCTTAACTTTTTTACCTCAAAGCCGGTTAGAAGGCTGCTGCAGGCTTCGGTCAGCCCGCTTTTGGTGAGCTGAACCTTCTGAATCACCGCACTCATGATAGTGCGGTGTTCCTCTTTGATGGATGCGCTGCTGAGTGCCTCCAGCAAGTTATCCGGTGCCTCCAGTTGGACGGAGGCCGCTGGCGTCACAATCTTGCCCTTCTTGCAAAGGGGCCGCCCGCCGGACTCCGGAACCACTGCAGGTTCCGGTGCGGAATCCGGTCCAAAGTCCGGGAGGTTGCCCTGCGGCACCTCCGGGGCCTCCTCCTCCTGGTGGGTCCCTTTCCGGGATCCCTCCTCGGCGTCGTCGGCATCACGGGGGGAGGAGGCGGTCGGAAGTGTAGTGCTATTCACATCCGACGTACCCAAGGACCCGCTCGACGAAGCGGGAAGATCGTCCTTGGGCGGACTACAGGGTTGTATGCGGCGTTAAAAGATGCTATGCGACAAAAAGAAAATTATGAGTTATTCAGGAGTCCGGATACTTACGATCTCGCCAGGGGCTTGGCCCTCGAGGGCCACTCCTCGTCACCGTCGCCGGTGTTGGCAGAACAGTCCGGGGGAAGGGTCCTTCCCTTCTTGGACCCTTCGGCCTCCCTCGTTGGGAGGCCTTCCTCTTCTTCTCTCCCCCACTAGGGGAGAGGCCTCTTTCTTCTCCTCCTCGTCCTCGTGGGAGGAGTCAGCCTCGGAGTCATCAGACGATGAATCCGATCACACCTGACGTCGGGAACTCCTCCGAGTTCCCATGGCCTTCTTCTTGGCCTTCTTCTCCGGCACTACGTAAGGTGCCGGGACCAGCAGCCCTGTCAGACGGGCATCCGCTAGGTCTTCTGGAAGGGGAGCCAGACAGTTAACCTATCCGGACGTCTCCTGCAGGCCTGTTAAAGGTAATGGGAGTTTAGATCCCACATAGAGTCAAACTATGAAAAGCAAGTGTCCCATAAAGGACAACGTGGCTTACCTCGCCAGCCGGACGCTGCGAGCTGAATCCGCGATCTTCGGTAGCGGATGTGGGAGCCTCGGCGCCCTTGAACAACACCCTCCAGGTCTCTTCGTACGTAGTGTCGAAGAGCCCGCTCAAGGTCTGGTGCTGTGCCGGATCGAACTCCCACAAGTTGAAGTCCCGCTGTTGGTAGGGGAGAATCCGGCGGATGAGCATGACCTGGATTACATTGACAAGCTTGAGCTTCTTGTTCACCAGGGTTTGGAGACAGGATTGGAGTCCGGTCAGCTCTTCTGAATTACCCCATGGCAGGCCCTTCTCTTTCCAGGAAGTGAGCCGCATGGGGGTGCCAGATCTGAATTCGGGGGCCGCTGCCCATTCAGGGTCACGCGGCTCGGTGATGTAGAACCACCCCGATTGCCACCCTTTGATGGTTTCCATGAAGGCGCCCTCGAGCCAAGTGACGTTGGGCATCTTGCCCACCATGGCGCCTCCGCACTCCGCTTGGCTGCCTTTCACAACCTTCGGCTTGACATTGAAGGTCTTTAGCCACAAGCCGCGGAGGAAATGGGGAAGGAATACCACCCTCTCATGGGGCCTGGGGGTGGGGATGAGCTGCCCCTCGTCGGGGAGCCGGTGCGCGATATCGCTGGACAAATATCCGGCACTACGCAGCTTCTTGATGTGCCCCTCCGTAATGGAGGAGGCCATCCACTTGCCTCCCGCTCCGGACATGGTTGGAGAAGGTTGAGGTGAGATGTGCGGACTTGGGCGCTGGAGCTCGAGTGCGCGGAGATGGATAAGCCAAGGAGGAAGAAGGCGTAGGTAAAAAAGGTGGATCCTTATCCCCTTATATATGGGCGGACGAAATTATGCGTCCCCACCAGCCTGGTAAAACTCGCTTATCTCCCAAGCGCCACAATCAATGGCGCGGTTGGGTTACCCACGTCCGTATTGATGAGAATCCCGGAATAAGGGGGACACGACCTCTGCTTCGACAAGACGTGCCAAGGAAACCTCTTCACTAAACGCACTAAGGTGGAATAATAAAAACAATTCGAGTAAAGGCTTGGTTGTGGTGTGACGTCACGCCACAAAATACGTCAGCAGATTGAACTTGTGTAAATATTATTCTCTCTACGGTGGTATGTGGAATTTATTTTGCAGAGCCGGACACTATCCTGGTGTTCACAATCTTCTACGAATTATTCGAAGGAGGAACCCGCCTTGCAATGCCGAAGACAATATGCGCGACGGACTCGTCGTCATTGAAGCCTGGTTCAGGGGCTACTGAGGGAGTCCTGGACTAGGGGGTGTCCGGATAGCCGAACTATCATCATTAGCCGGACTCCAAGACCATGAAGAT
The DNA here is from genome assembly GCF_002162155.2 of Triticum dicoccoides. Lineage (NCBI taxonomy): Eukaryota > Viridiplantae > Streptophyta > Magnoliopsida > Poales > Poaceae > Triticum > Triticum dicoccoides. The sequence continues at coordinate 81,256,044 of NC_041381.1, forward strand.
ACAAGATTGAAGATTTCGTCCCGTGTCCGGATGGGACTTTCCTTGGCGTGGAAGGCAAGCTTGGCAATACGGATATGGAGATCTCCTACCATTGTAACCGACTCTGTGTAACCCTAGCCCTCTCCGGTGTCTATATAAACCGGAGGGTTTTAGTCCATAGGACGAACAACAATCATACCATAGGCTAGGTTCTAGGGTTTAGCCTCGATCTCGTGGTAGATCTACTCTTGTACTACCCATATCATCAATATCAATCAAGCAGGAGTAGGGTTTTACCTCCATCGAGAGGGCCCGAACCTGGGTAAAACACCGTGTCCCTTGTCTCCTGTTACCATCCGCCTAGACGCGTAGTTCGGGACCCCCGACCCGAGATCCTCCGGTTTTGACACCGACACAGACCTTACGAATCGCTGAGCCTCAAGAGTAAAAATCCAGGAGATTCCCTTCATGGCTTGCCGGCTCGCCCTCTCCAGGGTACATGTTTACTTTTTTCTTGCGTGTTTTGTTTCAAGCATGATTTTGATTGTTTTCTCTTCGAATCTTTGGAGTTAAGGACTCTTTAGATGCAATCCAATGGAACACAAGGCTTGTTGCCTATTTACTTGACCTAATGCTTAGTAGCTACGCCAAGGCATTGCATTCATGTGGTCGCTGAATACTGTTGTTTCTGCTAGCTGTCTTAATTATTGTGTGTATTTCTGCCATAGGTTGCAAGGCTTCTTGCAACAAATGGATCAGCAAATTGGATTTACAGCAAGACAGCGACGTCTTATGTTCCTTCTTTCAGGCTACATGCTAAATCTACTACTGAGGTTCATCCAAAAAAAGAATCTACTATTGCAGGTATATATTGTTCAATGGGAATTTCATCGTCTTAGAATATTACAGTGCAGGCAAATAGTTGTTGGGGGTTGCAAGGTTAACTGCTCCATCCATGGACGATGTACTTTGACATCTACAATGGAATCACAAGTTATCACTTTCAACATGCCTTTTTTAAGGCTCTCGTTTATTTCTAATTCTATTGCAACCATAAGCATTTATATTTTTCGGTATACATGAGCTTGCAATTTCTGTTGTAAATCACGTTCTTCAAGTTATGTGGTATTACTGATTTATTATGTTTTAAATGTCACCAACACCTATTTGGGAAATGCTTACACCATGGTGCAACAAAGAGATGCCAATTATGTGTTGCATCCGCAATTATGCATCGGCCTCTCCGGTTATAGTTAGTCTCTCTCTCTCTCTCTCTCTCTCTAGCAGAGATTATTATCACGAGACAGGGAGAAGCAGACCTTACAAATCGCTGAGCCTCGATAGTAAAAATCCAGGAGATTCCCTTCATGGCTTGCCGGCTCGCCCTCTCCAGGGTACATGTTTAGTTTTTTCTTGCGTGCTTTTGTTTCAATCATGATTTTGATTGTTTTCTCTTCGAATCTTTGGAGTTAAGGAGTCTTAGATGCAATTCAATGGAACACAAGGCTTGTTGCCTCTTTACTTGACATGATGCTTAGTAGCTACGCCAAGGCATTGTATTCCTGTGGTCACTGAATACTATTGTTTCTGCTGGCTGTCTTAATTATTGTTTGTATTTCTGCCATAGGCTGCAAGGCTTCTTGCAACACATGGATCAGCAAATGTGTTTTGCAGCAAGGCGGAGACGTCTTATGTTCGTTCTTTTAGGCTACAAGATGAATCTACTACTAAGGTTCCCGCAAAAAAAAGAATCTACTACTGCAGGTATATACTGTCCAATGGGAATTTCATCATCTTAGAATATTACAGTGCAGGCAGATAGTTTTTGGGGGTTGCATGGTTAACTGCTCCATCCATGGACGATGTACTTTGACATCTACAATGGAATCACAAGTTATAACTTTCAACATGCCTTTTTGAAGGCTCCCGGTTATTTCTTATCTGTTGCAACCATAAGCATTTATATTTTCCGGTATACATGAGCTTGCAATTTCTGCTGTAAATCACGATCTTGAAATTATGTGGTATTGCTTATTTATTATGTTTTAAATGTCACCGACACCTATTTGGGAAATGCTTACACCATGGTGCAACCAAGAGATGCCAATTATGTGTTGCATCCGCAGTTATGCATCAGCCTCTCCGGATATAGGTAGTCTCTCTCTCTCTCACACTCTCTCACTCTCTCTCTCTCTCTAGTAGAGATTATTATCGCGAGACAGGGAGAAGCAGACCTTACGAATCACAAAGCCTCGAGAGTAAAAATCTAGGCGATTCCCTTCATGGCTTGCCGGCTCGCCCTCTCCAGGGTACATGTTTACTTTTTTCTTGCGTGTTTTGTTTCAGGCATGATTTTGATTGTTTTCTCTTCGAATCTTTGGAGTTAAGGACTCTTTAGATGCAATCCAATGGAACACAAGGCTTGTTGCCTATTTACTTGACCTGATGCTTAGTAGCTACGCCAAGGCATTATATTCATGTGGTCGCTGAATACTGTTGTTTCTGCTGGCTGTCTTAAATATTGTGTGTATTTCTGCCATAGGTTGCAAGGCTTCTTGCAACACGTGGATCAGCAAATTTGATTTACAGCAAGACAACGACGTCTTATGTTCCTTCTTTCAGGCTACATGCTAAATCTACTACTGAGGTTCCTCCAAAAAAAAGAATCTACTATTGCAGGTATATATTGTTCAATGGGAATTTCATCGTCTTCGAATATTACAGTGCAGGCAGATAGTTGTTGGGGGTTGCAAGGTTAACTGCTCCATCCATGGACGATGTACTTTGACATCTACAATGGAATCACAAGTTATCACTTTCAACATGCCTTTTTTAAGGCTCTCGTTTATTTCTAATTCTATTGCAACCATAAGCATTTATATTTTTCGGTATACATGAGCTTGCAATTTCTGTTGTAAATCACGTTCTTCAAATTATGTGGTATTACTGATTTATTATGTTTTAAATGTCACCAACACCTATTTGGGAAATGCTTACACCATGGTGCAACCAAGAGATGCCAATTATGTGTTGCATCTGCAATTATGCATCGGCCTCTCCGGCTATAGTTAGTCTCTCTCACTCACTCTCTCTCTCTCTCTCTCTAGCAGAGATTATTATCGCGAGACAGGGAGAAGCAGACCTTACAAATCGCTGAGGCTCGATAGTAAAAATCCAGGAGATTCCCTTCATGGCTTGCCGGCTCGCCCTCTCCAGGGTACATGTTTAGTTTTTTCTTACGTGTTTTTGTTTCAGGCATGATTTTGATTGTTTTCTCTTCGAATCTTTGGAGTTAAGGAGTCTTAGATGCAATTCAATGGAACACAAGGCTTGTTGCCTCTTTACTTGACATGATGCTTAGTAGCCACGCCAAGGCATTGTATTCCTGTGGTCACTGAATACTATTGTTTCTGCTGGCTGTCTTAATTATTGTGTGTATTTCTGCCATAGGCTGCAAGGCTTCTTGCACCACATGGATCAGCAAATGTGTTTTGCAGCAAGGCGGAGACGTCTTTTGTTTGTTCTTTTAGGCTACATGCTGAATCTACTACTAAGGTTCCCGCAAAAAAAGAATCTACTACTGCAGGTATATACTGTCCAATGGAAATTTCATCATCTTAGAATATTACAGTGCAGGCACATAGTTGTTGGGGGTTGCATGGTTAACTGCTCCATCCATGGACGATGTACTTTCACATCTACAATGGAATCACAAGTTATAACTTTCCACATGCCTTTTTAAGGCTCTCGGTTATTTCTTATCTGTTGCAACCATAAGCATTTATATTTTTCGGTGTACATGAGCTTGCAATTTCTGCTGCAAATCACGATCTTGATATTATGTGGTATTGCTGATTTATTATGTTTTAAATGTCATCGACACCTATTTGGGAAATGCTTACACCATGGTGCAACCAAGAGATGCCAATTATGTGTTGCATCCGCAGTTATGCATCGGCCTCTCCGGCTTTAGTTAGTCTCTCTCTCTCTCACACTCTCTCTCTCACTCACTCTCTCTCTCTCTCTCTCTCTAGTAGACATTATTATCGTGAGACAGGGAGAATCAGACCTTACGAATCACTGAGCCTCGAGAGTAAAAATCAAGGTGATTCCCTTCATGGCTTGCCGGCTCGCCCTCTCCAGGGTACATGTTTACTTTTTTCTTGCGTGTTTTGTTTCAGGCATGATTTTGATTGTTTTCTCTTTGAATCTTTGGAGTTAAGGACTCTTTAGATGCAATCCAATGGAACACAAGGCTTGTTGCCTATTTACTTGACCTGATGCTTAGTAGCTACGCCAAGGCATTGTATTCATGTGGTCGCTGAATACTGTTGTTTCTGCTGGCTGTCTTAAATATTGTGTGTATTTCTGCCATACATTGCAAGGCTTCTTGCAACATGTGGATCAACAAATTTGATTTACAGCAAGGCAGCGACGTCTTATGTTCCTTCTTTCAGGCTACATGCTAAATCTACTACTGAGGTTCCTGCAAAAAAAAGAATCTACTATTGCAGGTATATATTGTTCAATGGGAATTTCATTGTCTTAGAATATTACAGTGCAGGCAGATAGTTGTTGGGGGTTGCAAGGTTAACTGCTGCATCCATGGACGATGTACTTTGACATCTACAATGGAATCACAAGTTATCACTTTTAACATGCCTTTTTTAAAGCTCTCATTTATTTCTAATTCTATTGCAACCATAAGCATTTATATTTTTCGGTATACATGAGCTTGCAATTTCTGTTGTAAATCACGTTCTTCAAATTATGTGGTATTACTGATTTATTATGTTTTAAATGTCACCAACACCTATTTGGGAAATGCTTACACCATGGTGCAACCAAGAGATGCCAATTATGTGTTGCATCCGCAATTATGCATCGGCCTCTCCGGCTATAGTTAGTCTCTCTCTCTCTCACACACACTCTCTCTCTCTCTCTCTCTCTCTCTCTAGCAGAGATTATTATCGCGAGACAGGGAGCAGCAGACCTTACAAATCGCTGAGCCTCGATAGTAAAAATCCAGGAGATTCCCTTCATGGCTTGCCGGCTCGCCCTCTCCAGGGTACATGTTTAGTTTTTTCTTGCGTGTTTTTGTTTCAGGCATGATTTTGATTGTTTTCTCTTCGAATCTTTGGAGTTAAGGAGTCTTAGATGCAATTCAATGGAACACAAGGCTTGTTGTCTCTTTACTTGACATGATGCTTAGTAGCTACGCCAAGGCATTGTATTCTTGTGGTCACTGAATACTATTGTTTCTGCTGGCTGTCTTAATTATTGTGTGTATTTTTGCCATAGGCTGCAAGGCTTCTTGCAACACATGGATCAGCAAATGTGTTTTGCAGCAAGGCGGAGACATCTTATGTTCGTTCTTTTAGGCTACATGCTGAATCTACTACTAAGGTTTCCGCAAAAAAAAGAATCTACTACTGAAGGTATATACTGTCCAATGGGAATTTGATCATCTTAGAATATTACAGTGCAGGCAGATAGTTGTTGGGGGTTGCATGGTTAACTGCTCCATCCATGGACGATGTACTTTGACATCTACAATGGAATCAGAAGTTATAACTTTCAACATGCCTTTTTTAAGGCTCTCGGTTATTTCTTATCTGTTGCAACCATAAGCATTTATATTTTTCGGTATACATGAGCTTACAATTTCTGCTGTAAATCACGATCTTGAAATTATGTGGTATTGCTGATTTATTATGTTTTAAATGTCATCGACACCTATTTGGGAAATGCTTACACCATGGTGCAACCAAGAGATGCCAATTATGTGTTGCATCCGCAGTTATGCATCGGCCTCTCCAGCTATAGTTAGTCTCTCTCTCTCTCACACTCTCTCTCTCACTCTCTCTCTCTCTAGTAGAGATTATTATCGCGAGACAGGGAGAAGCAGACCTTACGAATCACTGAGCCTCGAGAGTAAAAATCCAGGCGATTCCCTTCATGGCTTGACGGCTCGCCCTCTCTAGGGTACATGTTTACTTTTTTCTTGCGTGTTTTGTTTCAGGCATGATTTTGATTGTTTTCTCTTCGAATCTTTGGAGTTAAGGACTCTTTAGATGCAATCCAATGGAACACAAGGCTTGTTGCCTATTTACTTGACCTGATGCTTAGTAGCTACGCCAAGGCATTGTATTATTGTGGTCGCTGAATACTGTTGTTTCTTCTGGCTGTCTTAAATATTGTGTGTATTTCTGCCATAGGTTGCAAGGCTTCTTGCAACACGTGGATCAACAAATTTGATTTACAGCAAGACAACGACGTCTTATGTTCCTTCTTTCAGGCTACATGCTGAATCTACTACTGAGGTTCCTGCAAAAAAAGAATCTACTATTGCAGGTATATATTGTTCAATGGGAATTTCATCGTCTTAGAATATTACAGTGCAGGCAGATAGTTGTTGGGGGTTGCAAGGTTAACTGCTCCATCCATGGACGATGTACTTTGACATCTACAATGGAATCACAAATTATCACTTTCAACATGCCTTTTTAAGGCTCTCGGTTATTTCTAATTCTATTGCAACCATAAGCATTTATATTTTTCGGTATACATGAGCTTGCAATTTCTGTTGTAAATCACGATCTTCAAATTATGTGGTATTACTGATTTATTATGTTTTAAATGTCACCAACACCTATTTGGGAAATGCTTACACCATGGTGCAACCGAGAGATGCCAATTATGTGTTGCATCCGCAGTTATGCATCGGCCTCTCCGGCTATAGTTAGTCTCTCTCTCTCACTCTCTCTCTCTCTCTCTCTCTCTCTCTAGTAGAGATTATTATCGCGAGACAGGGAGAAGCAGACCTTACGAATCGCTGAGCCTCGAGAGTAAAAATCGAGGCGATTCCATTCATGGCTTGCCGGCTCGCCCTCTGCAGGGTACATGTTTACTTTTTTCTTGCGTGTTTTGTTTCAGGCATGATTTTGATTGTTTTCTCTTCGAATCTTTGGAGTTAAGGACTCTTTAGATGCAATCCAATGGAACACAAGGCTTGCTGCCTATTTTCTTGACCTGATGCTTAGTAGCAACGCCAAGGCATTCTATTCATGTGGTCGCTGAATACTGTTGTTTCTGCTGGCTGTCTTAATTATTGTGTGTATGTCTACCATAGGTTGCAAGGCTTCTTGCAACACGTGGATCAGCAAATTTGGTTTACAGCAAGACAGCGACATCTTATGTTCCTTCTTTTAGGCTACATGCTGAATCTACTACTGAGGTTCCTGCAAAAAAAAGAATCTACTATTGCAGGTATATATTGTTCAACGGGAATTTCATCGTCTTAGAATATTATAGTGCAGGCAGATAGTTGTTGGGGGTTCCAAGGTTAACTGCTCCATCCATGGACGATGTACTTTGACATCTACAATGGAATCACAAGTTATCAGTTTCGACATGCCTTTTTTAAGGCTCTCGGTTATTTCTAATTCTATTGCAACCATAAGCATTTATATTTTTCGGTATACATGAGCTTACAATTTCTATTGTAAATCACGATCTTCAAATTATGTAGTATTACTGATTTATTATGTTTTATATGTCAGCAAAACCTATTTGGGAAATGCTTACACCATGGTGCAACCAAGAGATGCCAATTATGTGTTGCACCCGCAGTTATGCATCGGCCTCTCCGGCTATAGTTAGTCTCTCTCTCTCTCTCTCACTCTCTCCCTCTCTCTCTCTCACTCTCTCCCTCTCTCTCTCTCTCTCTAGCAGAGATTATTATTGCGAGACAGGGAGAAGCAGACCTTACGAATCGCTGAGCCTCGAGAGTAAAAATCCAGCCGATTCCGGTCATGGCTTGTCGGCTCGCCCTCTCCAGGGTACATGTTTACTTTTTTCTTGCGTGTTTTGTTTCAGGCATGATTTTGATTGTTTTCTCTACGAATCTTTGGAGTTATGGACTCTTTAGATGCAATCCAATGGAACACAAGGCTTGTTGCCTATTTACTTGACCTGATGCTTAGTAGCTACGCCAAGGCATTGTATTCATGTGGTCGTTGAATACTGTTGTTTCTGCTGGTTTTCTTAATTATTGTGTGTATTTCTGCCATAGGTTGCAAGGCTTCTTGCAACACCTGGATCAACAAATTTAATTTACAGCAAGACAGCAACATCTTATGTTCCTTCTTTCAGGCTACATGCTGAACCACTACTGAGGTTCCTGCAAAAAAAGAATCTACTATTGCAGGTATATATTGTTCAATGGGAATTTCATCGTCTTAGAATATTACAGTGCAGGCAGATAGTTGTTGGGGGTTGCAAGGTTAACTGCTCCATCCATGGACGATGTACTTTGACATCTACAATGGAATCACAAGTTATCACTTTCAACATGCCTTTTTTAACGCTCTCGGTTATTTCTAATTCTATTGCAACCATAAGCATTTATATTTTTTGGTATACATGAGCTTGCAATTTCTGTTTTAAATCACGATCTTCAAATTATGTGGTATTACTGATTTATTATGTTTTAAATATCACCAACACCTATTTGGGAAAAGCTTACACCATGGTGCAACCAAGAGATGCCAATTATGTGTTGCATCCGCAGTTATGCATCGACCTCACTGGCTATAGTTAGTCTCTCTCTCTCACTCTCTCTCTCTCACTCTCTCTCTCTCTCTCTATAGTAGAGATTATTATCGCGAGACAGGGAGAAGCAGACCTTACGAATCGCTGAGCCTCGAGAGTAAAAATCCAGGCGATTCCCTTCATGGCTTGCCGGCTCGCCCTCTCCAGGGTACATGTTTACTTTTTTCTTGCGTGTTTTGTTTCAGGCATGATTTTGATTGTTTTCTCTTCAAAGCTTTGGAGTTAAGGACTCTTTAGATGCAATCCAATGGAACACAAGGCTTGTTGCCTATTTACTTGACCTGATGCTTAGTAGCGACGCCAAGGCATTGTATTCATGTGGTCGCTGAATACTGTTGTTTCTGCTGGCTGTCTTAATTATTGTGTGTATTTCTGCCATAGGTTGCAAGGCTTCTTGCAACACGTGGATCAGCAAATTTGATTTACAACAAGACAGCGACGTCTTATGTTTCTTCTTTAAGGCTACATGCTGAATCTACTACTGAGGTTCCTGCAAAAAAACAATCTACTATTGCAGGTATATATTGTTCAATGGGAATTTCATAGTCTTAGAATATTACAGTCCAGGCAGATAGTTGTTAGGGGTTGCAAGGTTAACTGCTCCATCCATGGACGATGTACTTTGACATCTACAATGGAATCACAAGTTATCACTTTCAACATGCCTTTTTTAAGGCTCTCGGTTATTTCTAATTCTATTGCAACCATAAGCATTTATATTTTTCGGTATACATGAGCTTACAATTTCTGTTGTAAATCACGATCTTCAAATTATGTAGTATTACTGATTTACTATGTTTTATATGTCACCAACACCTATTTGGGAAATGCTTATACCATGGTGCAACCAAGAGATGCCAATTATGTGTTGCATCCGCAGTTATGCATCGGCCTCTCCGGCTATAGTTAGTCTCTCTCTCTCTCTCTCTCTCTCTCTCTCTCTCTCTCTCTCTCTCTCTCTCTCTCTCTCTCTCTCTCTCTCTAGCAGAGATTATTATTGCGAGACAGGGAGAAGTAGATCTTACGAATCGCTGAGCCTCGAGAGTAAAAATCCAGGCGATTCCCTTCATGGCTTGTCGGCTCGCCCTCTCCAGGGTACATGTTTACTTTTTTCTTGCGTGTTTTGTTTCACGCATGATTTTGATTGTTTTCTCTTCGAATCTTTGGAGTTAAGGACTCTTTAGATGCAATCCAATGGAACACAAGGCTTGTTGCCTATTTACATGACCTGATGCTCAGTAGCTACGCCAAGGCATTGTATTCATGTGGTCGCTGAATACTGTTGTTTCTGCTGGCTGTCTTAATTATTGTGTGTATTTCTGCCATAGGTTGCAAGGCTTCTTGCAACACGTGGATCAGCAAATTTGATTTACAGCAAGACAGCGATGTCTTATGTTCCTTCTTTCAGGCTACATGCTGAATCTACTATTGAGGTTCCTGCAAAAAAAAGAATCTACTATTGCAGGTATATATTGTTCAATGGGAATTTCATCGTCTTAGAATATTACAGTGCAGGCAGATAGTTGTTGGGGTTTGCAAGGTTAACTGCTCCATCCATGGACGATGTACTTTGACATCTACAATGGAATCACAAGTTATCCCTTTCAACATGCCTTTTTTAAGGCTCTCGGTTATTTCTAATTCTATTGCAACCATAAGCATTTATATTTTTCGGTATACATGAGCTTGCAATTTCTGTTGTAAATCACGATCTTCAAATTATGTGGTATTAGTGATTTATTATGTTTTAAATGTCACCAACACCTATTTGGGAAATGCTTACACCATGGTGCAACCAAGAGATGCCAATTATGTGTTGCATCCGCAGTTATGCATCGGCCTCTCCGGCTATAGTTAGACTCTCTCTCACTCACTCTCTCTCTCTCTCTCTCTCTGTCTCTCTGTCTCTCTCTCTCTCTATCAGAGATTATTATCGCGAGACAGGGAGAAGCAGACCTTACGAATCGCTGAGCCTCGAGAGTAAAAATCCAGGCGATTCCCTTCATGGATTGCCGGGTCGCCCTCTCCATGGTACATGTTTACTTTTTACTTGCGTGTTTTGTTTCAGGCATGATTTTGATTGTTTTCTCTTCGAATCTTTGGAGTTAAGGACTCTTTATATGCAATCCAATGGAACACAAGGCTTGTTACCTATTTACTTGACCTGATGCTTAGTAGCTACGCCAAGGCATTGTATTCATGTGGTCGCTGAATACTGTTGTTTCTACTGGCTGTCTTAATTATTGTGTGTATTTCTGCCATAGGTTGCAAGGCTTCTTGCAACAGGTGGATCAGCAAATCTGACTTACAACAAGACAGCGACGTCTTATGTTCCTTCTTTTAGGCTACATGCTGAATGTACTACTGAGGTTCCGGCAAAAAAAGAATCTACTATTGCAGGTATATATTGTTCAATGGGAATTTCATCGTCTTAGAATATTACAGTGCAGACAGATAGTTGTTGGGGGTTGCAAGGTTAACTACTCCATCCATGGACGATCTACTTTGACATCTACAATGGAATCACAAGTTATCACTTTCAACATGCCTTTTTAAGGCTCTCGGTTATTTCTAATTCTATTGCAACCATACACATTTATATTTTTCGGTATACATGAGCTTGCAATTTCTGTTGTAAATCACGATCTTCAAATTATGTCGTATTACTGATTTATTATGTTTTAAATGTCACCAACACCTATTTGGGAAATGCTTACACCATGGTGCAACCAAGAGATGCCAATTATGTGTTGCATCCGCAGTTATGCATCGGCCTCTCCGGCTATAGTTAGACTCTCTCTCACTCTCTCTCTCTCTCTCTCTCTCTCTCTCTCTCTCTCTTTGTCTCTCTGTCTCTCTCTCTCTCTATCAGAGATTATTATCGCGAGACAGGGAGAAGCAGACCTTACGAATCGCTGAGCCTCGAGAGTAAAAATCCAGGCGATTCCCTTCATGGCTTGCCGGCTCGCCCTCTCCATGGTACATGTTTACTTTTTTCTTGCGTTTTTTGTTTCAGGCATGATTTTGATTGTTTTCTCTTTGAATCTTTGGAGTTAAGGACTCTTTAGATGCAATCCAATGGAACACAAGGCTTGTTGCCTATTTACTTGACCTGATGCTTAGTAGCTACGCCAAGGCATTGTATTCATGTGGTCGCTGAATACTGTTGTTTCTGCTGGCTGTCTTAATTATTGTGTGTATTTCTGCCATAGGTTGCAAGGCTTCTTGCAACAGGTGGATCAGCAAGTTTGACTTACAACAAGACAACGACGTCTTATGTTCCTTCTTTCAGGCTACATGCTGAATGTACTACTGAGGTTCCGGCAAAAAAAGAATCTACTATTGCAGGTATATATTGTTCAATGGGAATTTCATCGTCTTAGAATATTACAGTGCAGACAGATAGTTGTTGGGGGTTGCAAGGTTAACTGCTCCATCCATGGATGATGTACTTTGACATCTACAATGGAATCACAAGTTATCACTTTCAACATGCCTTTTTTAAGGCTCTCTGTCGGTGTCAAAACCGGTGGATCACGGGTAGGGGGTCCCGAACTGTGCGTCTAGGCGGATGGTTACAGGAGACAAGGGACACGATGTTTTTACCCAGGTTCGGGCCCTCTCGGTGGAGGTAAAACCCTACTCCTGCTTGATTAATATTGATGATATGGGTAGTACAAGACTAGATCTACCACGAGATCAAGGAGGCTAAACCCTAGAAGCTAGCCTATGGTATGATTGTTGTTCGTCCTACAGTCTAAAACCCTCCGGTTTATATAGACACCGGAGAGGGCTAGGGTTACAGAGAGTCAGTTACAATGGTAGGAGATCTACATATCTGTATCGCCAAGCTTGCCTTCCTCGCCAAGGAAAGTCCCATCCGGACACGGGACGAAGTCTTCAATCTTGTATCTTCATAGTCTTGGAGTCCGGCCGACGGTGATAGTTCGGCTATGCGGACACCCCCTAGTCCAGGACTCCCTCAGTAGCCCCTGAACCAGGATTCAATGACGACGAGTCCGGCGTGCATATTGTCTTCGGCATTGCAAGGCGGGTTCCTCCTACGAATAATTCATAGCAGATTTCGAACACCAGGATAGTGTCCAGCTCTGCAAAATAAATTCCACATACAACCGTAGAGAGAATAATATTTACACAAGTTCCATCTGCTGACGTATTACGTGGCATGACGTCACACCACGGCCAAGCCTTTATTCGAATTGTTTTTATTGTTCCACCTTAGCGCATTTAGCGAAGCGGTTTCCTTGGCACATCTTGTCAAAGCAGAGATCGTGTCCCCTTATTCTGGGATTCTCATCAATACGGGCGTGGGTAACCCAACCGCGCCCGTTGGCTCGCCCCCTCCATCGAAGGCGAGTCCCGAACGGTCACGAGGACGGCTCTTGGTATTCAACCCCTTTATAACGAGACCAAGGCCTGTCCCTTTTCTTCAATCTCCAATCGAATCCGCCCCTCGCCCCGAGTTCCAACACCCAAGGCTCCAGATTCGGGCGCTTCGGACCTTCGACAATGTCCGGCTCCGACCTACAAGGCCGGTGGATGCCTTCTTCCGTCACGGAAGAAGATGTGCTAAAGCTGAGAGATGCCAGGTATCTAACCGGCGAAATTCCGCATAGGCTGCCTGCCCAAGGGCAAGTCATTCCTACTCCCGAGCCCAGCGAGAGCGTGGTGTTCGTGTCTCACTTCCGTCGGGGTCTTGGTTTCCCGACGGACCCCTTTGTGACGGGGCTCATGTTTTACTATGGGCTGGAATTCCATGACTTGGATCCGGAGTCCATCCTCCACATCTCATCGTTCATTGTTGTATGCAAAGCCTTCCCCCACACTACCCCTCACTTCGGATTGTGGCTCAAGACCTTCGACGTGGAGCCGAAGATGATCGAGGGGCGGCCAACAGAGTGCGGAGGGGCGATTATAAGCAAGAGGGCTGATGCTCCATGGCCCGAGGGCTTTTTTCAAGAGGATCTTGGGTTGTGGCAACATGAGTGGTTCTACATCACCGCTCCCAGGGGCACCAGATGGGTGGCGCCGCCTGCCTTTCACTCGGGCCCTCCACAACGACTGGCGTCATGGGTCAACAAAGGGCTTGACTGGGGGCTGTCCAAGGACGTACCATTGTTGCAAGGCCGCATTCGAGACCTCCAAGAGAGGAAGATCAATCTGGTTGTAGTGGCGCAGGTCATGCTGATTCGGCGCCTTCTGCCCTGCAAACGTCGCCCCCTCCACCTGTGGGAATTCAATCCGGAGGGACCACGAGCTCTCCAACACTTCATGGGTGCGACACCCGTGGAGATGTATAAACTGTTCTTCGGTTCACAAGAGATGTGTCCGAACTTGACCGAGGACGCAGGTCTGAGCTGCAATCGCCCGGATACTCAATTAAGTAGTCCTGTGCCCGAACATGCTATCAGTACATTTATCATAAACTTGCCCTTTAAAGAGTTGTCCCTTGAACAAGAAAGGATAGCAAAAGCAAAACTGATAAGGTGTCCGGCCCCCCTCCCTGAGAACACGCCGGATCCCATGTTAACCAAGATGCTGGAGGTTGCACCGTTGGAAGAGGGCGAAGGAGGGAACAGGAAAGCTACCACCTCCGCTAAGGAGGCTCTTAAGGAAGGGGGGAGCGAGAATCCCCCCTTCCAAGGGGAGAAGAGGACCGCTTCTGAAGATCCGTAGGCCAAGGCCTGAAACCGGGGGAAGAAATCTTCACCAAAGGGTCCTGCGCTAGGAGGAGCCCCGGCCGCACTATTTCCCCGAGGAAATCAGCCCTCTAGCGAGCCGTAAGTAGAAAGGGGAGTTTTGCAATAAGGGACATCCCTGTTTTTATTTCTGAAGATAGACGAAGTTATTACCTTGTAGTTCGGATCTCAACCCTTCTCAGCAGAGCTCATCTTCGGGGGATCTTCGTCCGGAGATGATGGAGAGCAAAACGCCTCCATCTGCTGCACTGTCAGGCGGGGCAGACGACCCTGAGGTGTCGTCGCGGAGGGTCTCCCCGAGTCCGGTGGGGCCGGAGAGTTCGGCACCAACTGGTGTACGGCCGGAGGAGCTGAAGGATTTGCTCGGGCGGGCGTCTATCTCAGAAGATCATCGTACGTTAATGGGTACGGTGATTGAAAGGATTTCATCCGCTGAGAGCGGGTTGCATGAGGCCGTCAGAAGTTTACTGACGGGGTTTTAGGTACGCGAAAATGATATACCTTCTGACAGTTTTGCACATAAAATGTGCCCTGTATAGATAGTAGCCCCTGAGACTCGGTACGTTGTCCAAAGCGACAGCGTGCCTATCACATCCCTAGCTTCTGGTGCTGCCTAGTGTTTGCATCATGTTTAAATTTTTGAAACTTGAATTGAGGAATTTTCAAAAGCCTCAGAAAAACCTGTAAAAATAACCAACATTTAAATCCCATCAAATGAGTCCAAGAAATTGTTTCTGTTATTCTGTGAAAATATTGGCATGAGGTAAAATTCAAACCAATATTTTTGGAGTCACAGAAATAATTTATTTTGGGTCTTTGATTTAAATTAATTATATATTTGGGTTGGAAATTATTTCTGCTATATAAGAAATAATGTTCAAATATTTTGTAAGTTTGCATGTGACCTTGGACTAGTTCCTGAGCTCACATAAAATTTACAGAAAGTTAAAAAAATGATTTGATGTTTTAAATCAAATCAAAACCACTTGCAGAAAATAGAAAACATTAATAAGTAGAAAGCAGAGAGAGAGAGAGAAACCCACCTGCACCTCACCTGTGCTGGCCCAGCCTACCTGGCCAGTCCACTTGGCGGCCCAGCCCACCAGGGGCACCGCTGTCTTCAACCTCTGCCTACTGGCAGAGGCGTGTCGACGCGCCCGTGCCCGAGCCTCCACCTCCTACTTCGTGCTGGCGGCCTCCCCTTCGAGCCCGTCCACGCCTGGAGACGCCCAGCACCCCCTCGCCCACTCCCCCACCTCTCTGGCCTCTACCCACTGCTCTGGCTCTCTCTTCCGCAGCCACCCGAACGCGCCGTCGCCGGCGTTCGCCATAGCCGCAGCCACCAGCCCTCCCTCGCCCTGACGCTGGGTCCAGAAGCTCCGCACCGTAGCCCTCGTCCTCCCCGCCAAGCCGTGCATCTCCGGACGCCCTGTGGAGCCTCCATCGCGTCGTCTTCAACCTCCAGCACCGGAGATCGCCGTCGCCGTTCTGCCCGCGTTGGACCTTCCCCGAGCTCGCTGACACCTCCGCCGGATCCTCTGTGAGCACCACCATCGTTTCCCCCTCTTCGTTTCGTCATTCGCGCGCCGTAGCTAAGTCAGATGCCGAGGCCGAGACCTCACCGCCGCCGGCCATGTCGCCGCCGTGCCCACAGCCACCGCAACTCCTAACCGAGCACACCCACGTGCTCACCGCGCCGCGCAGGTGTCGTAGGAGCCAAGCACGCCACCCCACGGCCACCGCAGCCTCGTTTCGGAGTGTGCCCGAACTCTGGCCGCCACCGAGGTCGACGCCGCCCTCAACTCCGGCCACCGGAGCCCATCCCGCTTGCACAGGGAGATGCGGAGCACTCCCAGCAGCACACAACGCCCCTCCGCCCTCCGTTTGGTCGCCGGACGGCGTTTTCCGAAGACCTCCGCCGCAGTTTTGGTCACCGGCGGCTAACCGCCAGCTTGTCTGACATGGCAGCGTCATTATCAGCTAATGGCGCCACTAATTGAACCAACACCCACTTACATAAGGGCCCCACTGCCTAACTAACCCTGGTTTAGTTTTATTTAGATTAAACTAACCCCGCAGGCCCGACAGGTCAGTTTGACCTCGCCACGTCACCTGTTGACCCGACCCCACATGTCTGTGACCCAGACAGCACCGTGACACTGACCAGTGGGACCCACTGGTCAGGTTTGACCTGGACCGGGTCTGTTGACCTGCTGAGGTCAGCATGACGCAATGCTGACGCAGAAAATGATTTTCTGGATTTATTCTTATTCAGGAAATTCCAGAAAAAGGCTTAAACTTCTAAAATTCATAGAAATTCAACCGTAACTCCAAATTAAATAATTTATATATGAAAAATTATCAGAAAAATCCAATCTATCCATCTGTACAATTTTCATGCATGTTAGAACAACTTTTGTTCACTGTTAGGTCAAATCATATAAATGGCATTTGAATTTCACATATGGAGTTTGGATTTGAACTTAGGGTTCAAACCAACTTCATTTAACTTTGTTGCTAGCTGCATTAGCTCAAAACACCAGCATGTTTCCATGTCATGATCATGCATCATAATGTGCATTGCATTGATTGTGTTTCTTCTCTGTTGCCGGTAATTGTTCCCTCTCAGTAGACGTGGTTCCGATGATGAGATCGATGACACCGATGAAGAACTATACTATCTTCAGAAGTGCCAGGCAAGCAAAACCCCCTTGTTCATTCCGATAAAATCCCACTCTCTCGCTCATGCTCTCTTTTACTGCATTAGGACAACAACGATTCATCTGTTACTTGCTGCGGTAGCTGAACCCCTTTATCCTCTGCATGACCTGTCATTGCCACAGTAAATAGATGAAACCCACTAACATGAGTAGGAGTTGTTTGAGCCCTGTTGTGCCTACTCATTCATGCTTGTTTGTCATGCCTGCTACTGCTTAGAGTTGAGTCCGGTCTGATTCATCGGGGATGAATTAGAGGTGTGTGAACATGTCCTACTGTTGAGAGCTAAATGTGGGAACACGATTTGGTAAAGGTAGCGGTGAGAGGCCATGCAGGAGTACATGGTGGGTTGTCTCATTGCAGCCGTCCTCAGGAACTGAGTTCTGTGTTTGTGATCCATGACCAGTTACTACCACACATTGGGTTCCGGTAACTCGGCCCCTCTCGGCTTATTAACCAACTTGATCTCTGTCCAGGAGTTGCAACTAGTTTCTGGTGTTTGTAGGTTGTGTTAGTAGTCTACCAAGTGGCACCCGGTACAGGTGGGCTTGGGACAGACTAGGCACCGTGGCACGGTGTACCAAGCGTAGATCCACCCGTCGAGGTGGGCTTGGGAACCCTGCACACATTGTTTGGGGCCGTGAGCGACACCCCGGCCGGATCTCCTTGCGGATGGAACCCGAATAGGCGATAAACCTGGACGAGAGACTTGCGTGGTTAGTCAGGTCGTGGCCGACACCCTCGCTGGGCTTCTGCTTGAAGGTTGCCGAGTACATGTCATGTAAACGGCGGTAAGCGGTGAGAGCGTGTGTGAAGAAGTACACCCCTGCAGGGTTAACATTATCTATTCGAATAGCCGTGTCCGGGGTAAAGGACTTCTAGGTTGCCTGTACAGTTCATAAACAAGTGAAAGTGGATACTCTAAAATACGCAAGATAAGCGTGAGTGCTATGGATGGCATTCTCGTAGGGAGACGGGAGCGGATCCATAGTGGGGTATTGATATGGTGAATATGTGGACTCGTGTGCACCACCTCAAAAGAGTTACTTGCAGTCGTAGTTCAGGTTAGCCACTGAGTCAAAGCTGGCTTGCTGCAGTCAAACTCCACCATCCCCTTTGTTGATAATGATGCATATGTAGATAGTTCTGATGTAAGTCTTGCTGGGTACATTTGTACTCACGTTTGCCTATTTTATGTTTTTTGCAGAGAGACTTCAGTCTCGCTAGTAGTTCCGCTTGGACTTCGATGTTTAGCTTGTTACCTCATCTACGATCTTGTGCCCTCGGCAGGATCTGGTAGATAGTCAGGCTTCTCAGCCTTTTTCATTTGTAGATGTCTGTACTTAGACATGTTAAGCTTCCGCTTGTGCTTTGATTTGTATGCTCTGAATGTTGGGTCATGAGACCCCTGTTTGTAATATCTCGCTCCTCGGAGCCTATTGAATAAAATACTTGAGTTGTAGAGTCATGTTGTGATGCCATGTTGTATTTGCACATATCGAGCATATTGTGTGTATGTTATTGAAATGCTTGGTATGTGTGGGATCTGACTATCTAGTTGTTTATCCTTAGTAGCCTCTCTTACCGGGAAATGTCTCCTGGTGTTTCCACTGAGCCATGGTAGCTTGCTACTGCTCCGGAACACTTAGGCTGGCCGGCATGTGTCCTTCTTCGTTCCTGTGTCTGTCCCTTCGGGGAAATGTCACGCGATGAAGACCGGAGTCCTGTTAGCCCGCTACAGCCCGGTTCACCGGAGTCCTGCTAGCCCAGTGCTACAGCCTGGATTCCCTCGCTGATGACCGACACGTTCGATGTTGGGTTATGGAAGCCTGTCCCTGTAAGTTTGTGCCACTTTGGGTTTACGACTAGCCATGTCAGCCCGGGCTCCTTTGTCATATGGATGCTAGCGACACTATCATATACGTGTGCCAAAAGGCGCAAATGGTCCCGGGCAAAGGTAAGGCGACACCCGTGGGGATACCGTGCGTGAGGCCGCAAAGTGATATGAGGTGTTACATGCTAGATCGATGTGGCATTGAGTCGGGGTCCTGACAATGCCGAGGATCATAATCTCAGCTGTAAGATGTCTCCCTTCCTATACAGTTGGTGGAGCGTTTGGTGGCCAGCCGGACTGATAGAGATGCCGAACTGAGCGGCAACTTGACATTGCGGATGCGGACATCGCGCTGGTCAATAAACGACTTGACGAGTCACAAGGTATGTGGCTTCTCCGCGGACGCCTGGTAAGGGAGCTTCACGCCCGTGCCTTACAACATGTATGCTTAATGCAGATGGTGCCGCTGCTATTGAGGATCTTCGGGCGGAGCTTGCCCGAGCCAAGGAGCAAGCCAGAAAAAGTAATGCGGCTGCTTTGAAGGCGACCGAAGAGCTAAAAGCCGAACAGGCTGCTCACTGCCGAAGCAGGGAGGAAATGGCCGAAATGGCCGTGAAGCTGAAGGATGCTACCGACCGCTATGAGTTTCTTGAAAGAGAACGCCGAGCGGAGCAAGAGGGTCTGAAGAAGGCCACCGCCGAAGCCAAGGATGCCCGCTCCGCAATGAGAGCTATAAAAGAGGAGCTCCGTCAGGCCGGTGATATTGCGGCTGGAAAGCCTTTTCTGCTGCATAGGAAGTTCACGGATCCAAAGTGTGCTCAGTTGGGCCAGTTGTGGGGTGCGGAGGATGCTTATCTGAATTTGGCGGTGAGTGCCGCAGACGCAGTCGCACACTTCCGAGGCCAAAAGGATCACAGAATGGAAGAGCTTTTTTGGTCGCAATTCCATGGTCCGGAGCGTCCACTTCCATTAACCGATCAGTTAGCCGAGTGGGCTGAGCTGAATAGGTTGTCCGGACTTGCCATGAAGGATGTCGTGGCTCATTTGTGGCAGAAAAGGCCCAAGCCAAAGAGTTATTTTGGCTTGGTGCAGCAGTTCCTTGATGCGGTGCCGCATATCGAGGCGATGAAGCGGTCGACATGCATAGAGGGTGCGCGGATGACTCTCGGCCGCGTCAAAACATACTGGGCAGAGATGGAGGCCACCGACGTTGCATCCCAGGATTCGGACAGAAGCCGATTACCAGCCGAGCACTATTTTGAGGAAGTCCTGCAGGGCGCTCGTTTAATAGAGACACAGTGCTCGAAAAATGTTATGTTCAAATGACATGTATGATTTGTGAAACCATGTTTCAAATATAATATAAGGGATTTTTATACTTGTGCGTTCAAGTGTTGAAATACCTCCTGTGCGGCTGTTAACGTATATGTGTATATAACCTGAAAGATGGCAGTCTTCGGCTTCAGCCCCCACGCACATAGTGCGGGGGTGTTTGCAAAAAAGCGCATTTTCACACTTAATCCAACGTCTTGGTCCTGTGAAGGAGGTGATAGCGTAGCAAACTAGGCAACCAGACTATAATGCTTTATCACTTTCACTTAGCCATAGGAGTTCGATGGTGGGGCTACTATATAGCCCCTGGGGGCACTGCGCTCTCCGAATTTCGGGGCGCATATGTGCCTGACCGGGAAACGGTCCTTCATTAAAGCGGAGGCATTCTAAACATTCTGGTGGTCAATCGAGTGGTTGACCAGTCTCTCGCTATATCATGATAGTCAGTTTTCGGCTTTCTCCACTGAGGTGCTCACCTGGGCGAACCGGGGCACAATCGCAGTACTTCTCCTAGTGCCGCGTTAGCCGATAGAGCGGAACGTAAGGCAGCAAAACACAGGAGCCGGGCAAACCCAACATTTGACCAAAGACATGATTCAAAGCTGATGCATATAAGGCCTAACTCGAGACGCCGAACACTCCCTAAGGTATTCGATCTTTATGAAAACGGGCAGAACAATGCCCTAAGCCCCTAGTGTCCAGGTATGCACAAATTTTTTTGACGCGGCCGATGCCAAAACGCCAGCTTCCTCCTCGGTTATGATGAGAAACCGGGGGATGTGTATCAACAAGAGACAATAAGAAAGGTTTACGCAGGGTCTTAATCTGAAAAGAATCATTGCAACGGGTCCCTACTGCACGTCTGCGCCAGTGTCTCCGTTGTGCCGTATCCTGGACGGGCGTAGCACGGTGTTCATCTGTAAAAGAGAAGAACTTAGTTTGAAAAAGGGGTCGTGCAAAAAATGTATAGACAGAATGTAAGTCAAAAACGAATAAAATTGAGCTTTATTGTCTCTTACTGTACATATGTGCAGCCCCTTGTAAGGGGGACGCGACTAGTAAGCCCCTTGTTTATTTGTGCCGGACTCGCCTAACCGTGTCCGGGGTCTGAATGACCTGTTTGGGTGCTTTGATCGGCAAAGCAGGATTAATGTGTGGCTGTCAAGGCAGTCTCACTTTCTTCCGTATTTGAGGAACACTCGAGGTTTCCCTTTAATGAGATTATGCCATGTGGACCGTGCATTTTAAGTGTAAGAGATGCATAATGCGGTATTGCGTTAAAGCGGACGAAAGCTTTGCGTCCCAATATTGCTTGATAGCTACTTTTAAATGGGGCGATGTGGAAGACTAACTTTTCGCGGCGGGAGTTGTCGGATGAGCCGAACACAACTTCTAGTGGTAGAGAGCCCGTACAATGGGCATATGGGCCTGGCATCACTCCTTTAAAGGACGTGTTGCTATGGCGTATTTTGGTTGGGTCTATCCCCATTCTGCGGATTGTATCCTGATATAGTAGGTTTAGATCACTGCTGCCGTCCATTAGGACTTGTGTAAATTATAGTCCGTCAATTATAGGATCTAATATCAGGTCTGTCCATCCTGCGTTCCGGATACTTCTGGAGTAATCCTGATGGTCGAAAGTGATTGGTTTTGACATCCAGTGTCGGGACTCCGCTAAGGTGGACCGTGCGGCGCGTATTTTAATGGGCGCCGCTCTATTTTTGCTTGTTGTCACATGAAGTGAGTTAACTGTTTTGACCACTTGTGGGAAATTCCTTTGTTTGCCGGTACTCTGCTTGTGGAGTTCGTCATCGTCCTCACTTGTTGTTTCGAGCCCCTTGTGTTTGGCATTAAGTCGGCCGGACTGTTTGAAGACCCAACAATCTCTGTGGGTATGGTTTGCAGGCTTCTCGGAGGTGCTGTGGATTTGGCATATCTTGTCCAAGATTTTGTTTAGGTTGGATAGCTCATCGCTGTTGTCCTTGAGAGGCAGTGTTTTGTTTTCTGCCGAGAGCTTTTGAACCCGGCGTTGATTGCCGTGCTCTTTGGGCCGTTTCCCTTAGTTCGGCGATGGTCCTTTCTGCGTCGTGGTTTCCCATTTCCATCCCTAACCTCGGATGTACTTGGGTTGCTGATGCTGCATCTTGCCAGCCAGCTATCCTCTCCCGCGCAAAAGCGGGTCATGAGGCTTGTTAGTGTGGCCATTGTTCTTGGCTTTTCCTGGCCGAGGTGTTTGGCGAGCCATTCATCTCGGACGTTATGTTTGAAGGCTGCTAAGGCTTCGGCGTCCGGACAGTCGACTATTTGGTTCTTTTTTGTGAGGAACCTGTTCCAGAATTTGCGGGCCGACTATCCGGGCTGTTGGGTTATGTGACTTAAATCGTCTGCATCCGGAGGGCGGACATAAGTCCCCTGAAAATTTGCCCAAAACGCGTCCTCGAGCTCTTCCCAACTTCCAATGGTATTTTCTGGGAGGCTTTTGAGCCAATGCCGAGCTGGCCCTTTGAGCTTGAGGGGTAAGTATTTTATGGCGTGGAGGTCATCTCCTCTAGCCATATGTATGTTCAGGATGTAATCCTCAATCCAGACTCCGGGGTCTGTTGTTCTGTCGTATGCCTCTATGTTTACAGGCTTGAATCCCGCTGGAAATTCATGATCCAGCACCTCATCGGTGAACCATAGGGGGTGTGCGGCGCCCCTGTATTTGGGCATGCCGTGATGTTCGGATACTCGACGTGTTGTATTGCTTTCTGGGGCTTGCTTTCTTGGCCCATAGATGGACCTGACTGGGCCATCCTTTTTGTGAGGATCCTTATGTGGATTGCGTGCCGGCTTACACTACAGGAATTAGCTACTTTGCCATCAGCCACGGCGGACGGCAAAGGCATGGATGGCGGACGGCAAAGGTCTTTGCTGTCCGCCGCGGACGGAAAAAGTGGACGTCAATGTAAGGGACGGCAAAGAGCTACATTGCCGTCCGCTTCAGGCGGCTGACGGCAAAGGGTCCTTTGCCATCAGCTGCCGATGGCAAAGAATGCTGACGGCAATAATTGCGTTGTTACTTCGTTAGGTGGTTAATGGCAAGCCTTTGCCGTCGGCCGCTGATGGCAAACATCGGAAGCCCTTTGCCGTCCACCGCTATAGGCAAAGTTTTTTTCTCTTTGCCGTCAGCCACTGTTGGGCAGCCTCCCAGGAAGCACAGTTGCCTGCCATGTGGCCTCTTTGCTGTCCGCTGCTGACGGCAAAGAGCCTGCATAATGGCTTTTTTTCCCTGTTTTTTTTAAATCCAACAATTTTCACAGCAAATATATATGACATATATAGATATATTTCACAGGGCTATTTAACAGCACATAAGTTTCATCGTACATACATATATAGTTCCATCCACTCATACATAGCAAGTTGCACATACACATAAGTTGCAACCATTACGAAGTTGCACATACATATTACAATGCAAAGTTTGATCAAGATAGGAAGTTCCATCGTAGCAAGCTAGAAGAATACTAGAAGAGAATGAAATAAAAAACAAGCACTCCATCATAGCAAGCTAGCTTCCGAGAAGTGAATGAAATCTGCAAAATGGCAAATAAGAAAGTTAGGAAAAGGTGACTAGAAGAAGAAGACTAGAAGAAGAAGCACGCCATCGTTTGTGAGGTAACTTAGGTGAAATGGATCGTTTATGAGCTAACTTAGGTAAGATGCATCATTTTAGAGCTAATGTAGGTAAAATGGATCGTTTATGAGCTAACTAAGCTAATTATGCCGTTTTTTTACATAAGTAAGGTAAGTACATGTCATTATTGAGAAAACCTAGTTAACTAAGCATATTATAACTAACTTAGGTCATTTTGGAGGAAACAAAGGTAAGTATAGATCGTTTTAGAGCTAACTTAGGTAAAATGGCTAGTTTTGGAGGTTAGTAAGCTTGTTAAGTCATTTTGCAGGAAAAGAAGCTAACTCTAGGTCATTAAGGTAAGCATATTGGATGAAATAAAGCTAAGTCTAGGTCTTTATGCATTTGTTAAGCAAAAAACTAGAGAAACTTACCTTGATCATGGAGGTGTGGGAGCGGGCTGGCTCATGCCAGTAGCTGGAGAAGGATCGTGTGATGATTGTGTGGAGTAACGCTGCACCAAAGATCATTTCCAATGTTTCGTTAGCATGATGACACTCAAATGTTAAGACTAGCAAGTAACGTCCATTCAAATTAAACTCACCGTGGTCTCAGGAGCAATCTCTGGATCAATGGCTATGGAGCCACGGGCCCTCCTGCCACTAGATATCATCACATACTCTGGATTGTAGGGGATCTGGCTCGGGTTAAACTCCCCCCCTTTCCTCGCCTTCCCCTTGACTTGCTTGTAAGAGGCAGTGTGGGCCATGGCATACAGGTCGTACCCCTCTGGCACCTTATCTGTCTTATTGTAGCATGCCTGAAAGAGAGAAACAAAGTAAATTAGTAATTAAAGGGCTCAAGATAGCATGATGAATGAATTGCATTAATCATGAAGCAAACCACATTACCCAATCCCGCCCGAACTGATATAAGCTGGAGCTACCTTGATGGTGTGGCACACCTTCAATTTGGGCACGTTTGTCCTTGGCCTCAGTCGGCTCCCCTTCCATCTTTCAACACCTGCCATGACAAAGAGTAAACGAAATTAGTACAACATAAAAAAATACCAACATGAATAATAATATGTATATCACTTAAGTGTATCATCATCAAGTACAACATAAAAAAATTGAATACCCGACACTACTAATAATCTCGATCAGTATCATCAATAAATGCATAATCATCATCATCACTATAATCAATGACGGGCTCATAGGGTTCAGTGGCATCAACATGTGGAAGGCCACCTTTACGTAATCGGTCAAGCATTGAGAGGTCGTCCGCAGCAGTAACCTCTTCTTGTTCCGGCTCTTCTTGTTCCTCCTCTGGGGTGATGTGGGATTCACTGTTGCTGTCTACTTCAATGTTTTGGGGTGAAGTATACCGGTTCTTGAAACGCTTTTTGGAAAGACGTGTCTCTTGGAAGAATTCTCCTTCATATGTGTCTGGGTTAATGTGAGGTTCATAATCCTCTTCCTTTGAGGGAGATAGTCTAGCACGTGGCGACACTTCATAAACGACATCCCAACCTTTCAGATTTGGATTAGTTTGGCAGGCCCAGGGTAGATAGAATACTTGGGTCGCCTGTTGAGCCATAATATAGACATCAGGAACATCTAAATGGGTGCTTTGGTTGATTTCAACTAGCCCTATATGTTCATGAGTCCTTCTAGTCTCCTTCGGTTGAAACCAATAACATTTGAAGACTACGACATTCGGTGGGTTTTCACCATAGAATAGAAGTTCATAAATTGCTTCAACTCTCCCATAATACTCGGTACCTCCTTCACCGATAGCAGATACACAACAATTTGTAGACTTTCGGTCGGCCATAGATAGCTCTTTGCCATAGGTACGAAAACGATACCCGTTGATGTCGTATTTGTCAAATGAACGGACCTTATAGTCAAAACCATTAGCGACTTGTCTCAATTCGGCATCCATAGACTCTGAATTAGCCTACAAGTTTAACATGAAAGGATTGTTGCATTACGCACAAATTAGCGAATGAAATGAAATTGTCTAATAGAATTTACCGTTTGTTTGAACCAAGAGATGAAACTGGGATAGCCGCCTCCTTGCTTTGCGAGAAGCTCATACTCTTCGACGGAATCCTTTTGGATCACCGCTCCATACAAGAATAGGGCGACGTATCGACTGTATGAAATATCCAGGAATAAGAGCAGTTCAAAGGAAATAGAAGTTGCGAAACAATGTACCGAGAACTTACTCGATGTACGGCCGCACTTCTATCAGGTTGTTGAAGATATACAACGAAATGGTCCGCCATTCTTCGCTATCCAAAGATACTGGATTTGAAACACTGGCTGGTGCGAGATTGCCTTTGAATAGGCTGAGGTTGGATCCACCCTTTTTAGGCTCGTCAGCATTGTACCGAGGCGTTTTGAAGACTCCAACATTTCATTGAAGGCCTTTGCAGATTCCTCCATCTCCTCGACCGAATCCTGAGCGTCATCATAGTCTTGCATCATGTTTTCCATCCCGGTACCATGCTCGTCGATGCGACGATGATTCACCTCAGCTCGATCACATTGGGCAGACTCACCATGAAATGTCCACACCGTATAATCGGGCATAAAACCATTCTTCTGCAGGTGTTTACCCATTTCAGCCTCTGTCCTCTTTTCCCAATTGCCGCATCGGAAACAGGGGCACCAAGTTTTCCTTTGGCCATTTGCAAATGCGGCTTGCACAAACCCCTTGGTTCGTGCGAACCATTCAGCGCTCCATTTGTTCTGACCAGTGTGACCGGTATACATCTACGCACGATCACTCATCTTGACTTTCAGAGCTACTAGACACACAACAATTATATATATAATTCACCATGTATATATTCATTAGTTGATCTACTTTGTCAATATTATTACGTCCATGCAACCTACACTCTAATAGGTAATGATAGGTCCGAATCCCACCTGAGGATGTGTAGATTGGGTTCATTTTCCCAAGCTATGCTTCGGATCCGACGCAAAATTTTGGCAGCACCTCCCCGCTGTTCTCCTGATACACGTCTCTGCAATAAACAGAGAGGATGTGTACCCGGAGAACAACAGGGGAGGCACTGACGAAATTTATGCGTCGGATCCGGAGCAAAGCATATGGGAAAACGAACCCAATCTACACATACTCGGGCTGTCCATGGATAGTGTTGGACAATTCGAAAGAATCAAGGTTATAAATATGCAAATGCATGCATATTTATAACTATGACGCTTTCGAACGGGAGACACATATTGGTTACGCATACTGATGATTCAAGACACATATATAGCTAGCTATCAAGTTTCATCGGCACGAACACCGGAACAGAGGAAATAATTAATGGGGGAGGAGGACATGTCATTTGTGCTCACCCACGAACGAAGGGGCAGAGCTCGTCAAACGCACGGCGAGGTCATCGAACACCAAACCTCGCAGCGTGAAACAACTGCACATTAAATCAACCCGATCAACACAATTATATATGATGTTTTTCATAACAAAATCGGAAAAGAAATGACCTAACTAATAATTCACAAATATAAGACCCTGTCGGCCTCGAGGGGTCGGGTGTCGGGGTGTCTGGGTGTCGT